>NC_092499.1:128811463-129111463 GCF_047511675.1 Marmota flaviventris
TGCCTGGTATTAAAGAAATTTGAAAAAAAGTAACTCTAATCCTAACATTAGCTCTAAAACTAGCCCTAAAACTATCCTTAATACAAACCCTAACCTGATTGAAAAACTGATTATCCTAGAAGTCCCAAACTTGGGGAGCCTAGTGGGCTAAGCTATCATATGAATCCTATGCAGTATCAAAGAAATATGATCAAATAATTGAGGTTGTATTTCAGTTCATGCATATTTCTCTGTTTTTCGGCTAAAGGGCTCTCAGATAAAGTTGTTTTTGCCATCTTCATCTTGGGGCTACTTTCACAAGGAACAAACCAGAGAGTTCCCAAAGAGAACTATTTCAGTGTTTGAAGTTTCAAGCAGCTAGCACCAACCAGGTTTGATTTCAAACTCCATTTTCATTTACCTATATAGGTCAATATGAAGTGAAACCTTAAAATATAGAGTATCCCTGTTAGCAAACCATTGAAATGAGAAGGCCCAAAACTGAGGAACATATTATGGCTAGGTAAAAGATGACTCCTTCCTAGTATCAAAGAAATTTGTACAAAATCACTCTCACCCTAACACTACATCTAACCCTAGCCCTAAACCTAAACTTAACACTAACCCTAACCTGATTAGAGAACCATTGATCCTAGAAGTCCCACACTTGGAGAGCTTTGTGGGGAAAGCTACATCATGAATGCTACTCAGTATCAAACAAATCTGACAAAATAATTATTGGAGGAATTTCAGTGCATCCATATTCCCTGCTTTTTCCTAAAGGGCTCTCAGGTAAAGTTGTTTTTGCATGTTTCAGCTTAGACCTACACTCACAAGGAACAATCCAGAGTGTCCCACACAAAGCATTGAGGGTGTGTGTGCAGTTTTCAAGCAGCTAGCATAAACTCTGTTTGATTTCCAGGTCCATTTACATTTACTCGTATAGGTCAAAATGAAGTAAAATGAAAACATTAACTGTTCTGGACACCAAACAGTTGAACCAAAAGGTCTGAATCTGGGAAACAGAGTAAGGTTGGTTAAAGATGAATCCTGGATTCTATCAAAGAAATTTGAATAAAGTAACTCTAACCCTAACACTACCTCTAATCTGAGCCCCAATCCTAACCCTAAACATTAACATAGCCCTAACCCTAACCCTAACTTTAAACCTAATTTTAACTGTAACCATTGCCCAAATCCTAGCTCTAACTCTATCCATTACCATAACTCTAACCTTAACCTTATGCTAAACGTAGCACTAACCCTAATATTTACCCTAGACCTGCTCTAACCCTAATGCTCACCTTAGCACTTAATCTACCTCCAACCATAACACTTACCCTAAACCTAACTCTAACCCTAGGCCTAATTATAAGCCTAACCCTAACTCTAAAACTAGCCCTAATCCTAACCATAAACACAGCCCTAAACCTAGCTGTAATCCTATCTTTTACCCTAAACTTAAGCCTAACACAAATGCTAACAATAGGACTAAACCTAACTGTATAGCTATTCTTTAGGTGATTCAAAACCATAAACCTAACCTGAACCCTAAAGCTAACCATATCCATTACTTTAAACCTAATGCTAATTTGAGCCTTAACCCTAAATCTTAACCCTAAACCCTAAGCCTTAACCCTGAAACCAATCCCTAATCCTGACCCTGACTGTAATAATACACCTAGCCCTAAACCTGACCTTTACCCTAAACCTAACCCTTACAGTAGACCTATTCATAACCAAACCCTACAACTACCCTTAACAGTAATGCAAGACCTGACACTAGCCCTAACCTTAATCCTAGCCCTAGCCCTAACCCAAACCCTCATCCGAGCCCTAAACCTAGCCTTAAACATAACCCTCACCATAAACTTAACCCAAGACCTAATCCTAACCATAACCCTAGCCCTAACCTTAACTCTAACTGTATCCATTACCCTAAACATAACCCTTATCCTAATGATAACCCTAGGACCCAACCTAACCTATCACTATCCCCCAAACTATCAATTACCCTAAACGTAACCTGTACCCTAACCCTAACCCTAAGTCTAATTTGAGCCATGACCCTAAACCCAAACCTAAACCAAGCCCTAAAACTGACCCTGGCCATAATAATTCCCCTAGCTCTAAACTTGACTTTTATTGTATACCTAACCATTACAATAGACCTAGCCATAAAACTTTCTCTAAAACTACACCTAACTCTAACCCTAGACCTGAAATTAGCCCTAGCCATAATTCTCTCCCTAACCCTAACACAAACCCTAGCCCTTATCCTAGCCCTAAACATAACATTAATTACAACCCTAACCCAAACTCTGGGCCTAACCCTGACACTAACCCTCACCCTAATCTTAGCCCTAATTTAGCCCTATCCCTAACAGTAGTCCTAAGATTAACTCTAACTCTCACATTAGACTTTCACTTGTTCTAACCATATCCCTTACCATAACCCTAACCCTAGCTCTAATCCTAGTCCTAACCCTTGCCCTATCCTTTGCCCTAGCACTAACCTTAGAAAATACCTAACTCTAAATCAAACCCCTAACCCAAAGACTAAGTCAAACCCTAATACTAACCCAAACCATAACACTAATCCTAAAACTAGCTCTGACACTATCCATAAAAAACAGAGCTATAGCTATAACCCTAACCCCTAACCTAAACCAAACCCTACACGTAACCCTAGCCCTGATATGAGTTGTAAGCCAAACTCTTAAGCTAACCCTGAACCTGACACTGACCCTAACACTACTAGCTCTAAACAACGCCCTAACCCTAAACCTAACCCTAACACTAACACTAACTTTAGCACTAAAACCCTAAAACTAGCCCTAAACATCACCCTAGTACTTACATTAGAACTAACCCTAACCCTATCCCTAACTTAATCCAAAACCTAGCCCTAATCCTAGCTTTAACCCTAGACCTATTCATAACCATTAACCTAGCCCTAAACTGATCTCTAACTCTATTCATTACCATAACCAAAACCATAACCCTAATGCTAACCCTAGGCATGAACCTACACCTATCCCTAATCTTAACCCAATCTATTATCCTGAACCTAACCTGAACATAAACCTAACTCTATCTTTACCCTAACCCTAACACTAACACTAATTCAAGCCCTAACTTTAAACCTTAACCTATCCCAAACCCTAATCCTGACCTTGACCCTAATAAAACCCCTAGCTCTCAACTTCAACATAACCCTACACTTAACCCTTACACTAGAAATAGCCATAATCCTAACCCTAAAACTATCTTTAACCATAATTCTGGACCTGAAATTAGCCCTAGCCCTAATCCTAGTCATAAACCTAAAACAAACCCTAGACCTCATCCTAGCCCTAAACCTAGCTTTAATCATAACCCTAACACTAACCCTACCCCTAACCCTAATTATAACCCTGACCCTACCTCTATACCTAGCTATAATGCCATCTCTTACCCTAAACTTAACCCTAACCCTAACCCTAACTCTAGTCTTAAGACAAACAATAAACCTAGACCTAATCCTAGCACTAATTTAGCCCTACCTCTAACCATATCACTAACCCTAGCCCTAAGAGTCACTCTAACTCTCACCCTATACCTATCTCTAATTCTACCCTATCCCTTACTGTAACCCTATCCCTATCCCTAACCCTTGCCCTATGCTTAGTCCCAGCCCTAACCCTCAATCTAACTCCAAATCTAACCCTAACACTAAGCCTAAGCTTAAACAATTACACTATCCCTAAACCTAACCCTAGGACTTAACCAAAACCAAGCAATAGCCCTAACCCTAAACATTAACTTAAACCAAACCCTAGCACTAAACCTAGACCTATTCCTAGCCTTAATTCGAGTTCTAACACTAACTTTAAAACTAACACTGACCTGACTCATATCCTGACACTCTACCTAGCTCTAAACACCACCCTCACCTTAAACCAAATGCTAAGAATAACCCTAACAATAATTCGAGTCCTATCCCTAACCCTAACAAACCCTGACCTGACTCTTATCCTAACAGAAACCCTAGCTATAAATATCACCCTAAACTTAAACCTAACCTAACACTAAACTTAACCATAACACTAAAACTAACCTAAATTTAACTGTAGTTCTTATATTAGCTGTCACCCTAAACCTATCCCTAACCCTAACACCAAAACTAGCCCTAATCTGAGCACTAAACCTAAATTTAACCATAACTCCAACCCTAACCCTAGCCCTAACCCTAGCTCTAAACCAATCTCTTACCTTAAGCAAAACCCTAAACCTAAGTGTAACTCTAGACCTATCCCTAATCCTTAGGCTAACCAAAACCCTAACTCTATTAATCGCCCTAATCCTAGCTCTCATTCTAGTTCTAACACTATCCCAAATTCTAACCCTTACTCTGACCCTTATACTGACCCTGCCACTATTCCTAGGTCTAACTCTAACCCTAACTCTAACCCATAAACTATGGTAATCCTACTCCTAGATCTAACCCTGAAGCTATCTCCAAGCCTAGCCCTAACCATAGCTCAGAACCTAACCCTTACGCTAGACATAAACCTAAACCTAACCAGAGTTCTAACCCTCAAACTAACCCTAACTTAAGACCTAATCCTAACCATAACCCTAGCCCTAACCTTCACTCTCACTATATCCATTACCCTAAACATTACCCTTACCCTAATGCTAACCCTAGGCCTAACCCTAACCTTATCACGATCCCCCAAACTGTCAATTACCCTAAACCTAACCTGAACCCTAAACCTCACCTTTCATTACCCTAATGCTAAACCTAATGCTTACTGGAGCCCTAACCCTAAATTCAAACCTAAACCAAAGCCCAAAACTGACCCTGATATTAATAATTCCCCTAGGTATAAACCTGATTATTACCCTATACCTAAACCTTACACTAGACTTAGACATAAACCTAACCCTAAAACTATCCATAACCATAACCCTAGACCTGACTTTAGCCCTAGCCATAATCCTAGCCGTAACACTAGCAAAACCCGTAGTCCTTATCCTAGCCCTAAATATAGCCTTAATTATAACTTAACCCTAACCCTAGGCCTAAACCTAACACTAACCATAGCCCTAATCTTAGCACTAATTTAGCCCTATCCCTAACCCTAACCCTAACCCTAGAACAAAGACTAACTCTAACTCTCACCATAACCCTAACTCTAGTTCTAACCCTATATATTACTGGAAGCCTAATCCTAGCCTGAACCGTATATCTAACCCTAGCCCTATTCATATCCCTAGCCATAACCCTAGATCTAAACCTAACTATAAATCTAACCCTAACAATAAGCCTAAGCCTAAACCTAACCCTAGCCCTAATCCTAAGTCTAATCCTAAAACTAGCCCTAACACTAGCCCTAACACTAAAACAAAACTGAGCCATAGAACGAACTCTAATCCTTAACATAAACCAAGCCCTAATCCTACACCTAGCCCTAACCCTAGCAATAATTCGAGTATTAAGCCGAACCCTAAAACTAATCCTCACCCTGACTCTGACCTTAACACTATCCCTAGGTATAAATATCACCCTAACCCTAAACCTAAACCTAACACTAGACCTAGTCCTAACCCCTAACACGAAAATTAGCCCTCATCATAACCTTAGAACTTACATCAGGCGTAACCCTAACCCTAGCCCTAACTTAACCCAAATCCTAGCCCTATTCTGAGCTCTAACTCTAGCTTTAACCCTAAACCTAACTCTAACCCTGTCACTAATTGTAACCATAGCCCTAGCTGTAACCCTAGCTCTAACCCTATCCATTACCCTAACTATAACTCTAACCCTAATGCTAACCCTAGGCCTAAACCTAACCCTATTCCTAATCTTCACCCTAGCCATTACCCTAAATCTAACCTAAAACCTAAACCTAACCCTACCATTATGCTGATCCTAAACTTAATGCTAATTCGAGTTCTAACTTTAAACCTTAACCTATCCAAAACACTAATTGTGACCATGACTCTAATAATACATTTATCTCTAAACCTGACCCTAACCCTAAATCTAATGCTTACACAAGGCATAGCCATAAACATAACCTTAAACTATCTTTAATCATAAACCTAGACCTGAAATTAGCCCTACCCATAATCCTAGCCTTAAACCTAGCCTTAATCCTAACCTGAACCATAACCCTAATTCTAACCCTCACCCTAGCCCTAAACCTACCTATAACCCCATCCCTTACCACAAGCATAAAAATAACCCTAAACCTAACCCTAACCCCCACCCTAACCTTAGGCCTAATACTAACACTAAGCTAGTGCTAATCCTAGCCCTAATTTAATCCTATCCTAAGCCTAAACCTAGAACCTAAGACTAACTAGAACTCTTGCCCTAGCCCTAACCCTAGTTCTATCCTTAGTCCTATCCTAACTCTAGATCTAAACCTAACTCTAAATCTAAACCTAACTCTAAATTTTACTGTAATCATAAGCCAAACCAAAACATAACACTACCCCTAACCATAATGCTAATCCTAAAACTTGCCCTGGCCTTGGCCCTAGCCATAAAACAAAACCAAGCCATATCCCTAACCCAAACCCTTAACCTAAACCAAACCCAAACCTTACAGCTAGCACTAACCCTAACTCTAAAAATTACTCTGACCCTGAGGTGGACCCTAAAACTAATCCTAGCTCTAATCATCACCCTAACTTAAATTAACCCTAACACTAGATCTAGCCTTAACTGTAACCCTAAAACAAGCCTTAATTGAAACCCTCGTTCATACATTAGTCATTGTTCTAACCCTAGCATTAACCCTAACACAAATCCTACCTGGATACGAGCCCTAAACCTAGTTTTAACCCTAATCTTAACCGTAACACTAGCCCTAAACCTAACCCTAAACCTAGCTCTAACCCTATCCCTTACTCTAAGCCAAACCGTAACTCAAATGCTAACCCTAGTCCTAACCCTAATCCTTAGCCTAACTTCAACTCTAACCATATTACAAGTCTTAACCCTAGTCCTCGTTCTACCTCTAAACCTAACCCTGACACTCATCTGACCCTAAAAGTAACCCTAGGTCTAAACCTGACCCTGAAACTAAACCAAAACCTATCACTAGACCTACAGGTAAACCTATACTTATGCCTAAGCATAACACTACACCTGGACCCAAAGCTAATCCTAAATATTGCTATAACTCTAGCCCTAGACCTAAACAAAATCCTAACATTAGCCCTAACAATAACCCTTAACCTAAACAAAAAACTTACCTATCCCTAGACCTAACTCTAGTCTAAATTCTCACTCTAACCCTAAACCTAACCCTATCCCGAACACTGACTCTGATCCTAACACTTAAACTAGCTTTAAACATGACAGTAACCCAAAACCTAGATCTAACACTAGAACTAGCCATAACCCTAAACCTAAAACTAGCCCTAAACAGAACCCTAACTTTTACATTACCCATAGTCCGAACCCTAGACCTAAACCTAACACAAAACCTAGAGGTAATCCTAGGCCTAAAGTTAGCTCTAAGCATAAACCTAAGCCTAGCTCTAACCCAAACCCTAACTCCAACCCTAACCCTCTCCTTAGACCTAACCCTAGCACAAAGCCTAACCCTTACACTAAACATAACCCTAGCCCTCTCCTAAATCATAATCCTAACACTCGCCCTAATCCTAACTTTAACCCTAGCCCAAACATTAGCTCTAACCATATCCATTATCCTAATCCTTATCCTAACCCTAATTAGAGCCCTATCCCTAACACTAAACCTAACTCTAACCATAATCTTGAACTTAGAACTAAACCTAAACGTAACCTTCACACTAGCTCTAACCCTAGATGAAACACTAACCTTATCTTAACCTAACCATAACCTTAACCCTAAACTAACACTTACCCTAACCATAACACTTACCCTAAACCAAAACCTAGCCCTATCCCTAAACCTAACCCTAATCCTAAACTTAATCCCAACCATAACCTAGCCCTAACCCTAGCTCTAAAACTATCCATTACACTAAACATAACCCTAACCCTAATGCTAACCCTAAACTGATTGCTGAAACCTAACCCATCTGTTACCTTAAACCTTAACTAAACCCCAAAGTAAATTCTTCCATTACCTTAACTCTAAACCTAATTCTAATGCTAATTCGAGCCCTAACCCCCTAAATTTAACGTAAACCATACACTAACCTTGATCCTGACCGTGACACTAATAATTCCAGCACTACAGCTGACCTTTAACCTAAACTTAACCCCTTACACTCAACTAGCCATAACCTAACCCTAAAACTATCCTTAACCATAACCCTAGACCTGATATTATCCCTAGCCCGAGTCCTAGCCCTAACCCTATCAGAATACCTACCCCACATTCTAGCCCTTATCCTAGCCTTAATCCTAAAATGAACCATAACCCTAGGCCTAATCCTAATTCTAACCCTCACCCTAGCCCTAAACCTATCAATAACCCCACTCATTCCTCTAAACTTAACCCTAACTATAGTGCTAACCCTAACCCTAGCCCAACCACTAGGCTTAACCCTAACACTAACACTAGTCCTAATCCTAGCCCTAATTGAGACCTAACCCTAACCCTCACCCTAAACCTAATCCTAAGAATAACTCTAATTCTCACCCTAGACATATCCCTAGTTATAACCATATTCCTTACCATAACCCTAATCCTAGCCCTAAACCTAGCATGAGCCCTAACCCTAGATCAACCCCAAATTTAAATCTAACCCTAATCCTAAGCCTAAACTTTACTCTAACACTAGCCCTAACCCTGATGCTAATATAAAATCTAGCCTTAACCCTAGCCTTAGACCTAAAACAAAACTGAGCCATAGCCCTAATTGTAACTCTTAACCTATCCCAAAACCTAACACTACACCTAGCACTAACTTTAGCCCTAATTCGAGTCCTAAACCTAACACTAAAACTAACCCTGACACTGACACTGACCTGAAATATAAACCTTGCTCTAAACATCACCCTAACACTAACCCTAAAACTGGCACAAATTCTAACACTAGTTCATACATTAGCGATAGCCCTAACCCTAGCTCTAACCAAAACCAAATCCTAGCCCTTATTTGAGACTTAACCCTAGTTTTAAACCTAATCCTAACCCAAACCTAGCCCTAAACCTACCCCTAACCCTAGCCAGAATCCTAACCATAACCCTAGCCTTATCACTAGCTCTAAACCTATCCATTACCCTAAACCTAACCATAACCCTAATATTAACCCTACGCCTAACCTGATTGCTAACCCTAACCTTATTCATTAACCTAAACCTAACATGAACCCTAAACCTAACCCTATCATTACCCTAACCCTAACGCTAATGCTAATTTGAGCCCTAATCCTAAACTTAACCTAAGCCAATCCCTAATTCTGACCTTTCCCGTAATAATGTACCTAGATCTAACCCTGACCCTACCCCTAAACCTAACCCTTATACTAGACCTAGTCATAAACCTAACCCTAAAACTACTCCTAACATAACTATAGACCTGACATTTGCCCTACCTCTAATACTAGCCCTAACCTTAACACAAACCATAGCCAAACCTTAACCCTAACCCTAACCCTAGCCTTAATCCTATCCATAACCCTAGCTCTAAACTTAGCTCTAATCCTATCAATTACCCTAAACATAGTCCTAATTCTAATGCTAAACCCAGGTCTAAATCTAACCCTATACCTAACCGTAACCCTATCCATTATGCTAAACCTAACCTGAACCCTAATCATAACGCTATCATTACACTAACACAAACCCTAATGCTGATTTGAGCCCTAATCCTAAAACCTAACCTAAACAAAACACTAAACATGACCCTGACCCTAATAATACTCCTAGCTCTAAATTTAACCCTTACCCTAAATCTAACCCTTACACTAAACATAACCATAAACCTAACCCAAAACTATCCCTAACCCTAATCCTAGAACTGACATTTGCCCTAACACTAATCCTAGCCCTAACCAAAACACAAACCCTAGCCCTCATTCTAGCCCTTAACCTAGTGTTAATCATAACTCTAATGAAACCCTAGCTCTAACCATAATTCTAACCTTCGTCCTAGCCCTAAACCGAGCTCTAACCCCATCATTTACACTAAACCTAACCCTAAGCCCAAAACTAACCCTAGGCCTAAACATAAACATAAACCTAGCCCTATTACTAGCCCTAATTAAGCCCTATACCCAAGCAAACCCTCAGCCTAGCCCTAAGTTTAACTCTCACTCTCGCCCTAGCCCTATCCCTAGTTCTAACCATATTTTTATCATAACCTTAATCCTACTATAAACCTAGAACTTATGCTAGCCATATCCTTAGCCCTAGACCTAACCCTAGATCTAATCCTAACTCTAAATCTAACTCTAAACCTAAGACTAAACCTAACCCTAACACTAGTCCTAAACCGAATGCTAATCTAAAAACTAGTTCTAACCATAGCCCTAGTCCTAAAACAAAATCGAGCCATAGTCCTAACTTTAAAGCTTAACCTAACCCCAAACCTAACCCTACACCTAGCCCTAACCCTACACCTAGCCCTAAGCCTAGCCCTAATTCGAGTCCAAACCCTAACCCTAAAACTACCCCTGACTTTAATTTTGACCCTAAACTATCCCTAGCTCTAAACATCACCCCAACATTAAACCTAACCCTAACAGTAGACCTAGTCCTAACCCCAATCTTATAATGAGCCCAAATCATAACTCTACTACAAACATTGGCCGTAACTCTAAACCTAGCCCTATCTCTAACCAAAACCTAGCCCTAATCCAAAACCTAACCCTATCTTTAACCCTAAAACTAATCCTAACACTAGCCCTAACCCTACCCTAAATGTAGCTCTAAACCTAGGTCTAACCCTATCACTTACTCTAAGCCAATCCTAACCCTAATGCAAACCCTAGGCCTAACCCTAATCCTATTACTAGTCGTAACCCTAGCCCTCATTCTACCTCAAACCATAACTCAAACCTGACACTTATTCTTACCCTAAAGTTAACCATAAGTCTAAACTGGACCTTAACCCTATACTGAACCCTAACACTAGCACTAGAAATAAACCTATTCCTAAACATAACACTAACAGTAGCCCTAGACCTAAACATAATCCAAAATCTAGACATATCTCTAGCCCTAGACCTAAACAAAACCAAGCCCTTGCCCTAATAATAAACCTTAACCTAACCCAAACACTAACCCTACCCCTAGACCTAACCCTAGTGAAAATTCTGGCTTCAACCCTAAAGCTAACTCTAACCTGAACACTGACCCTGACCCTAACACTTACTCTAGCTCTACACATCACAATAACACTAACCCTAACCCTAACACGTGACCTAGCCATAACACAAACCCCAAAACTGGCCCTATCATAACCCTAGTTCATACATTAGCTGTAACCCTAACACTAGTCCTAACCTAACCCAATTTGGCCCTAATCTGACCTTAACCCTAACACTAACCCTAGCTGTAAGCCAATCCCTAACCCTTGCCCTATACCTAAATCTTATCCTATTTGTTACCTTAAGCCAACCCCTAAACGTAATGCTAACCCTGGTCCTAACCCTAATTCATAGCCTAACCCAAACCCTAACCCTATTACTAGTCCTAACCCTAGCACTCATTCTAGCTCTAAACATAACCCAAACATTAATCCTAACCCTGAAACTTATACTGACCCTAACACTAACCATAGGTCTAAAACTGACCCGAACCCGAATACGAACCCTAACATTAGCCCTACTGGTAATCCTATACATAAACCTAAACATAACACTAGTGCTAGACTAAACCTAATTCTAAATCTAGCAATAACTCTAGCTCTACACTGCAACAACAACCTTTCCCTAGCCCTAACAATCACTCTTAACATACCCAAACACTAACCCTACTTCTAGACCTAACCCTAGTCCTAAATCTGACACTAAACCAAACACTCTAACCTAAACACTGACCCTGACCCTAACATAAACCTAGCTCCAAAGCTCACCCTAACTCAAAACCTAATCCTAACACTACACCTAGCCATAACCCTAACCCTAAAAATAGCCCTAAACATAACCCTATCTCTTAACTACCTATGGCCCTAACAGTAAGCCTAAACTAACATAAAACCTAGCCCTAATCCTAGGCCTAAACCTAGCCCTAAGTGTAAAGCTAAACTAACCCTAGCCCTAACCCAAACCTAACCCTCCCCTTAGAACTAACCCTAGCTAAAAGCCTAACCTTTACCATAAAGATAAACCTAGCCCTATCCCAAACCCTAATCTAACCCTAACCCTAATCCTAACCTAAACCATAGCCCTAACCATAGCTCTAATTCTATACAGTACCCTAAACCTAACCCTAATCCTAACCATAACCCTAGCCCTAAACCTAGCTCTAATCCTATCCATTACCCTAAACCATAATCCTAACCCTAATTCTAACCCTAGGCTTAACCCTAAACCTATCACAATCCCTAAACCTATCCATTACTCTAAAACTAACCTGTACCCTAATTCTAAGCCTATTCATTACCCTAACCCTAAATCTAACCCTAATGCTAATAAAAGCCCTAAACCTAAACCATAACCTAAACTGAACCATAAGCCATACCCTGACCTTAATAATACATCTAGCTCTAAACTTGACCCTTACCTTAAATCTAACCCTTACACTAGACCTAACCATAAACATAACCCTAAATCTATCCCTAACCATAACCCTAGACTTAACCCTAGACACTTACCCTAACACAAAACCTAGATCTAAAATTTATCCTAACTGAAAAACTAACTCTAAAACTAGACAAACCTTAAATCTACCCATAAACATAACCCTAGCTTTTACATTACCCATACACCCAACACTAGCCCTAAACCTCACAAACAACACAGCCCTAAACCTAGCCCCAAATCTAGACCTAAGCATAACCCTAAACCTATCTCTAGCATTAACCTTAACCCTAAACTGGCTCTGGCCCTAACCCTACTAAAATTCTAATCCTTACCCTAAATGTAAAAATAGCCCTAACCCTCAACATAACCTAAACCTAGCCTGAATCCAAACTGTAACCATAGCACAAATCCTAGCACAAACTCTATCCATTACCTTAAACATAACCTTTACCCTAATGCTAACCCAAGCCATAACCCTAACCCTAACACTAACCATAGCCCTGACTCTAACCCTAACCCTCAACCTAGACCTAACCCTAGCTCAAACCCTAACACTTCTGCTAAACCTAACACTAACACTAACCCTAGGCCTATCTCTAAACCTAGCCAAAATCCTAAGGTTAACACAAGCCCTAACACTAGCACTAACCCTATCCTTTACTCTAAACATAAACCTAACCAAAATGCTAACCCTAGGCCTAACCCTAATCCTATTGCTAACACTAACCCTATATAAACCTAACCCGAACTCTAAACCTAACACTATCCATTACTTTAACCATAACCCTAATGCTAATTTGAGCCCTAACCCTAAACCTTATCCTAAACCCAAAGATAAACTGGACTCTGACCATAATAATACACCTAGCTCTAAACCTGACCTTTACCCTAAACCTAACTTTCCACTAGACCTAGCCATAAACCTAAAGTTAACACTATTCCTAACCATAACCCTAGATCTGACATTATCCCTAGCCCTAATTCTAGCTCTAACCCTAACACAAACCCTAACCCTCATCCTAGCCCTAAACCTAGCTTTCATCCTAACCTGAACACTCACCCTATTCCTATACCTCATTTTAACACTCTCCCTAGCCCTGAACATATCCATAACCTCATCCCTTCCCTTAAAACTAATCATAACTCTAACACTAACCCTAATTTTAGACCTAAACTTGGGTCTAACCCTAACACTAAACCTAGTGCTAATTGAGCCCTAATTTAGCCCTAACCCTAAGCAAATCCCAAATTCTAGCTCTAAGAATAACTCTAACTCTCAAACTATCCCTATTTCTATTTCTAAACCTGTCTATTACCATAACCCTAACACTAGCCCTAACCTTAGCCCTAACCTTAGATAAAACTATAACTCTAAATCTAACCCTAACCTTAAGCCTAAACCTCACCCTACCACTAGTTGAACACTATCGCTAATCATAAAACTAACCCTAACACTAGCCCTAGCCCTAAACAAAACCGAGCCATTACCCTAACCTTAAACCTAACCTAAACCAAATACTAACCCTAGAACTAGTCATAACCCTACTCAAATTCAAGTCCTAAGACTAAAACTAACCCTTACCCTGACTCATATCCAAACACTAAACCTAGCTCTATATATCACCCTAACCATAAAGAAAACGCTAACACCATTCCTAGCCCAAACCCTAACCCTAAAACTAACCCTAATAATAACCCTAGTTCTTACATTAGCCATAGTCCTAACCCTAGCCCTAACCCCAAAACAAATATAGCCCGAATCTGAGCCCTAAACCTAGATTTAACCCTAACCCTAGCCCAAGCCCTAAACTTAACCCTAACCCTAGCTCTAAACCTAGTTATAACCCTATCCCTTATCCTAAGCCAAACTCTATCCATAATGCTAACCCTAGTCTTAATCATAATCTTTAGACTAAATCAAATACTAAACCTATTACTAGTCCAAACACTAGCCCTCATTCTAGCTCTAAACCTAACCCCAAACCTAACTCTAACCTTCACCCTTATTCTGACCATAACACTAATTGTATGTCTAAACCTGACCCTAAGCCTAAACTGAACCCTGAAATTAGTCCTACCAGTAAACGTTTACCTAAACCTAACCCTAACACTACCCCTAGACCTAAACATAATCCTAAATCTAGTGATAACTCTAGCCCTAGACCTAAACAAAAACTTAGTCCTAGCCCTAACAATAACACTTAACCTAAAATAAACAATAACACTACCCTTAGACCTAACCCTACTCCTGATTCTGGCTTTCATACTAACTCTAATTTGAACACTGACCCTGACCCTGACACTAACACTAAACCTAGCTCTAAAACTGACTCTAAACCAAAATCTAAACCTAACACTAGACCTAGCCATATCACTAACCCTAAAACTATCCCTAATTAGAACTCTAGATCTTACATTACCCATAGCACTAACCCTAGACCTAAACCTAACACAAAACTTAGCCCTAATCTAAGGCCTAAAACTACCGTAAGCATAACCATAACCCTAAACCTAGCCCTAACCCTAAGCCTAACCCTCACCTTAGACCTAAGCATAGCTCAAAGCCTAACCTTTGGCCTAAACATAACCCTAGCTTTATCCCTAACAATAACCCTAACCCTAACCCTAACTCTATACATTACCCTTATGATAACCCTATTCCTAATGCTAAACCTAGGCCTAACCCTAACCCTATCGCAAACCCTAAATCTCTCCATTTCCCTAAACCTACCCTGAACCCTAATCCTAACCCTATCCATTGCCCTAAATATAACTCTAAACCTAATGCTCATTTGAGCCCTATCCCTAAATGTTAACCTAATACAAACCTTAACCCTGACCCTGAACCTAAAAATACCACTAGCTCTAAAACTGACCCTTACCCTAAACTTAACATTACACTAGACTAAGACATAGACCTAATCCCAAATCTACTCCTAACTGTAACCCTAGACCTGACATTATCCCTAGCCCTAATTCTAGACCTAACCCTACAACAAACCTTTGCCCTCATCCTAGGCCTAAATCTAGCCTTAATCATAACTGTAACCCTAACCCTTGCCCTAATCCTAATTCTAACCCTCACTCTACCTCCAAACCTAGCTATAGCACATCGTTTACCCTAAAATTAACCCTAAGCCTAGTCCTAATGCTAGGCCTAAGCTGAACACTAACCCTAGTTCTAATCCTTGCCCTGATTTAGCTCTATCATAAAACTAACCATAACCCTAGTCCTAAGACTAACTCTAACTCTCGCCCTAGACTTATCCCTAGTTCTATCCCTATCATTTACCATAACCCTAAACCTAGTCCTAACCCTTGCACTATCATTAGACCTAGCCCTAATCATAGATCTAACCCTAACTCCGTCTTAACATAACCCTCAGCCTAAGCCTAACACAAACACTAGCCCTGACACTAACACTAATCATATAACCTAGGACTAAAACAAAACTGAGCAATAGAGGCTGAGGATGTGGCTCAAGTGGTAGCACATTCACCTGGCATGCGTGGGGTGCTGGGTTTGATCCTCAGCAACAATAAAAATATAATTTTTTAAAAAGATGTTGTGTCCACCAAAAACTAAAAAAATAAAAAATATTCAAAAATTCTCTCTCTCTCAAAAAAAAAAAAAAAAAAAAAAAAAAACAACTGAGCAATATTCCTAACCTTAAACTTTAACATAAACCAAACACTAACACTACACCTAGACCTAATTCTATCACTAATTCGAGTCCTAACCATAACCTTAAACTAACCTTGACCCCAAATAATATCCTAACACTCACCCTAGGTCTAAACACCACCCAAAACTTGAACCGAACCCTTAATCGAACACAAGCACTAACCCTACCCCTAGACCTAAACCTAGTTCTAATTCTGGCGGTAACCTTAACTTTAACTTTAACTCTAACCCAAACATTGACCCTGCCTTTAAAAGTAAACCTACCTCTAAACCTGACCCTAAACAAATATCTAAACCTAACACTAAACATAGCCAAAATCCTAACCCTAAAACTAGCCCTAATCATAACCCTAGCTCTTACCTTACCCACAGCCCTAACCCTAGGCTTAAACCTAACACAAAACCTAGAGTTAATCCTAAGCCTAAGCATAACACTAACTTTAACCAAAATCTAACACTTGATTAGTTCTAATCCTAGCTCAAAGCCTAACCCTATCAATTAGCCTCAAAGCCTAACACTTATCCTAAACATAAACCTACACCTATCCCTAAATATACCCCTAACACTAGCCCTGATCCTAAACTTAACCCTAGCCTTAAACCTAGCTCTAAACCTACCCATTACCCTAAAACTAAACCTAAACCTATTGATAAACCTAGGCCTAATCCTAACCCTAAACCTAACCAGAAATCTAAAACTAGACCAAACCCTAAACCTCACACTTGCCATAGACCTAACTCTATCTCAAACCCTAACCCTTACCATAAACCTAAACATAACCATAGCCCTAACCCTAAACCTCAATCTAACACTAACGATAGCCCTATGCCTACATTTAACCGTATCCATTACTCTAAACCTAACCCTACCCCTAATGATAATGCTAGCCCTAATCCAACCCTAACCTTATCCATACTCTAATCTTATCCCTAGACCTAACTCTAAACCTAACCCTCGCCCTAGCCCTAACCCTAGATCAAAACCTATCTCTTATGCTAAACATAACCCTAACACTAATCCTAGTTCTAACCCTAACCCTAGCCCTAACTCAAGACCTATTCCTAACAATAACCCTAGCCCTAACCTTAGCTCTAACCCTATCCATTTTCCTAACCATTACCCTTAACCTAATGATAACCCTAGGCCTAACACAAACCCTATCGCTAAACCTAACCCTACCAATTACCGTAAACCTAACCTGAACCCTAAAAAAAAACAAAAAAAAAAAACTAACATTACCCTAACCGTGCCTAATGCTTATTTGAGCCCTAATGCTAAACCCTAACCTCAACCAAACTCTAACCTGATCCTGACCCTAATAATTCCCCTAGCTCTATACCTGACCCTTAGCCCTAAACCTAACCATTACACTAGTCCTAGCCATAAACCTAATCCTAAAACTGTCCTCTACTCAACCATAACACCACACCTGACATTAGCCCTAGCCCTAATCCTAGACCTAACCCTAACAAAAACCCCAGCCCTAATCCTAGCCCTAAACCTAGATTAATCTTAACCCTAGCCCTAACCCTGGCTCTAACCCCAATACTAACCCTAGCCCTAATATTAGCGCTAATTTCACCCTATCTTTAAACCTAACCCTAACCCTAGATTTCAGAATAATATAGCTCTCACACTAGCCCCATCACAAGATCACAAGTTCTAACCCTATCCCTTAACATAACCCTAACCCTAGCCCTAAATTTAGTCCTAACATTTGCCCTATCCATAGCCCAAGCACTAACCTTAGATCATAATCTATATCTAAATCTAACCCTAACCCGAAGACTAAGACTAACCCTAACACTAGCCCTATCCCTAACACTAAACCTAAAACTAGCCCTAATCCTAGCCCTAGCTCTAAAAAATCAACCGAGCCATAAGCTCTATCTCTAACACTTAAACTAAACCAAACCCTAACCATACACATACCCCTAACCCTAGCCCTAATTCAAGTTTTAAGCTGAACCCTAAAACTAAACCTGACACTGACTCTGACACTAACACTAATCCTAGCTCTAAACAACACCCTAATCCTAACACTAACCCTAACACTAAACCTAGCCCTAATCTTAACCCTAAAATTAGCCCTAATCATAACCCTTGTAGTTACATTAACTGTAATCCTAACCCTATCACTAACTTAACCCAAATCCTAGCCCTAATCCGAGCCCTAACCTGAGCTTTAACCCTAACCCTAACACTAGCCCTAGCCCTAATCATAACCATGACCCTAGCCCTAACCCTATACATTACCATAACAATAACCCTAACCCTAATAATAACCCTAGGCCTAAACCTAACCCTATCTCTAATCCTTTCCCTATCCATTTCCCTAAACCTAACATGAACACTAATTCTAAGCCTATCATTACTCAAACCCTTACCCTAATGCTAATTCAACCCATAACTTTAAGCCATAACCTATTCAAAACTCTAACCTAGAACTTCACCTTAATAATACCCCTAGCCCTAAACCTGAGCACAACCATAAACCTAAAATTTACATTAGACGTACCCATAATCCGAACCCTAAAACTATCTTTAAACATAATTCTAGACTTGAAATTAGCCATACTCCTAATCCTAGCCCTAACCCTAAAACAAACCCTAGCCCTCATCCTAGCCCTAATCCTAGACTTAATCATAACCCTAATCCTAACCCTTATTCTAAACATCACCCTACCTCTAAAACTAGCATAACACCTTACCCTAAACTAAATCCTAAATCTAACCCTAATTCTATGCTTAAGCTGAACATTAACCATAGACCTAAACCTAGCCCTAATTTAGCTCTATCCCTAACCCTAACCCTAACCTTAGCACTAAGACTAAAATAATTCTCACACTAGCCCTATCACTAGTTCTAATCCTAGCCCTTACCATAACCCTAACCTAGCACTACCCCTTGCCCAATCCTTAGTCCTAGCCCTAAGCCTAAGCCTAAGCCTAAGCCTCACACTAACACTAAACCTAATCCTAATGCTATTCATAAAACTAGCCCTAACCCTACCACTAGCAGTGAAACAAAAACAAGCAATAGTCCTAACTCTAAATCTAACTTAAACCAAACCTTAACACTACACCTAGACCTAACCATAGCCTTAATTCGAGTCCTAACCCTAACCTTAAAAGTATACCTGACACTGGCTCATATGCTAAACTCACCCTAGCTTGAAACACCATCCTAAACTTAAACCAAAACTTAACAGTGACCCTTGCCCTTATTTGAGTCCTAACCCTAACCCTGACCCTGAGTCATATCCTAAAACTAAACGTAGCTCTAAATATCATACTAAACTTAAACTTAACCCTAAAACTAAAACTACACCTACCTCTAACCCTAACCCTAAAACTAACCCTAATTGTAACCCTAGTTCTTATATTAATGATTGCCCTAACCCAAGTCCTAACCCTAACACAAAACTAGCCCTAATTCGAACCCTAAACCTAATTTTAACCTTAAACCCTACCCTAACTCTAGCCATAACCCTAGCTCTATACCTATCCCTTACCCTAAGTGAAACCCTAACCCTAATGGTAAACCTAGACCTATCCCTAATCCTTAGGCTAACCAAAATCCTAACTTTATTAATAGTCCTGACCCTAGCCCTCATTCTACCTCTAATCCTATCACAAACCCTTTCTCTAACCCTGACCCTTATTCTGACCCTAACACAAACCTTAGGTCTAAAACTGACCCTAATGCTAGAGCAAACCTTAACACTGGCCATACCGCTAACTTATGCCTAAACTTAACCCTAGCCCTAGCCCTAAATCTAACTCTAACTCTCACACTATCCCTATCCCTAGTTCTAAGCCTATCCATTACCATAAACCTAACCCTAGTCCTAACCCTTGCCCTATCCTTAGTCCTAGCCCTAACCCTATATCTAACCCTACCTTCAAATCTAACCCTAACCATAAGCCTAAGCCAAACACTAAAACTAGCCCTAACCTTAATGCTAATGGTAAAAGTAGCCCTAACCCTAACACTAGCAGTAAAACAAACTGAGCAATAGCCCTAATCGTAAACCTTAACTTCAACCAAACCTTAACACTAAACCTCGACCTAACCATAGCCTTAATTCGAGTCCTAACCCTAACCTTAAATCTAACCCTGGCCCTGACTCATATCCTAATGCTCACCCTAGCTCTAAACACCCACCTAACCTTACACTGAAACCTAAATGTAAACATATTCCTAATTCGAGTCCTAACCATAATCCTGATGCTGACTCATATCCTAACACTAAACCTAGCTCTAAATATCATCCTAATCATAAACCTAACCCTAACAGTAGACCTCCCCCTAACCCTAACCCTAAAACAAACCCTCATTGTAACCCTAGCTCTTACATTAGCCATTTCCTTATCATTAGCCCAAACCCTAACCCCCAAACTAGCCCTAATCTTAGCCCTAAACCTAGATTTAACCTTAACCCAAACTCTAGCCCTAACACTAGCTCTAAGGCTATTGCTTACCCTATGAATAACCCTAACCCTAATGGTATCCCTAGACCTATGCATACTCCTTAGGCTAACCCAAATCCTAACCTTATTAATAGTTCTGATCCTAGCCCTCATTCTATCTCTAATCCTATCTCAAACCTGAACACTAACATTGACCCTTATCCTGACCCATACACAAACCCTAGTTCTAAATCTGAACCTAACATTAGACTAAAAGCTAGCACTAGCTCTGGAACTAAACCTAATCCTAAATCTAGCCTTATATCTTGCTTTAGACCTAAACAAAAACCTAGTCCTAGGCCTAACAATAACCCTTATCCTAACACAAACACTAACCCTACCCCTACACCTAAATCTACCCCTAATTCTGGCTGTAACCCTAACTTGAACTCTAACCCAGACACTGACTCTACCTTTAACAGTAAACCTACTTTTAAACCTGACACTAACTGAAAATCTAAACCTAATATTAGATCTTGGAATAACCCTAACCCTAAAACTATCCCTACGCATAATCCTAACCCTTACGTTACCCACAGCTTTAACCCTAGGCCTAAAGCTAACACAAAACATAGAGCTAATCCTAGGCCTTAACGTAGCCCTAAGCATAACCCTAACCCTAACCATAGCCCTAACCCAAAGCTAACCCTCACCTTAGTCCTAACCCTATCTCAAAACCTTACCCTTACTATAAACATAAACCTAGAACTATTCCTGAATGTAACCCTAAACCTAGTCCTAAACCTAACATTAACCCTAGCCCTAACCCTAGCTCTAAACCTACCCATTAGCCTAACCCTAACCCTAATTGTAACCCTAGCCTTAACCCTAACCATAATCCTAACCCTAAACAGAAAACTAGCCCTAGACCTAACCCTAAACTAATATACACTATAGTCCTAACCATAGATCAAACCTTAACATTTACCATAAACCTAAATATAAACATAGACCTAACCCTATCCCTAAACTTAAATCTAGCCCAGTCCCTAACCCTAAACCTACATCTAACTGTATTTATTACACTAACCCTAACACTAAACTTAATTATTACCATTCCCCTAACCCTAACCCTAATCTTAAACCTACCATAATCCTATCCCTAAACATAACCCTGAACCTAACCCTTGCTCTAAACCTAATCATAGCTCCGAACCTAACTCTTACACTAAACATAACACTGACTCTAACCCTACTTCTAACCCATACCCTAACACTAACTCAAGGCATAATCCTAACCATAAGTCTAGCTATAAACTTAGCTCTAACTGTACACATTACCCTAATCATAACCAATACCCTAATGCTAATTCTAGGCCTAAACCTATCTCAAGACCTAATCCTAACCATAACACTAGACTTAAACTTAACTCTAACTCTATCCATTACCCTAAACATAACCCTTTCCCTAATGCTACCCCTAGGCCTAACCCTAAACCTATCATTAACCTCAACCCTATCAATTACCTTAAACCTAACCTGAACCCCAAATCTAACCCTATAATTACGCTAACTGTAACCCTAATGCTAATTTGAGCCCTAACCCTAAACTCAAACCTAAAAGAAACGCTAACCATGACCCTGACCTTAATAATTCACCTACCTCTAATCTAACCCTTACCCTAAACCTAAACCTTACATTAGACCTAGCCAAAACCTAACTGTAAAACTATCCATAACCATAAACCTAGACCTGACATTAGCCCTAGATATAATCCTAGCCCTAACCTGAACACAAATGCTAGCCCATGTTAGCACTAAACATAGCCTTAATCATAACCCTAACCTTAAACCTAGGCCTAACTTAAAACCAATCCTATCCCTAATCTTAGACCTAACTTAGCCCTATCCCTAAACCTAACCCTAACCCTAGCCCTAAAACTAAGTCTAACTCTCTCACTAGCCCTAAAACTAGTTTTAAACCTATCCCTTACTGGAATTCTAAACCTAGCTCTAATCCTAGGCCTAACCCTAGCCATTTCCTTAGCCCTAGCCCTAACCTTGTATCTAAACTTAACTCTAAATCTAACTCTAATGCAAAGCCTAAGCCTAAACCTAACCCTAACCCTAACCCTAACCCTAATGCAACTCCTAAAAATAGCCCTAACTCTAGGCCTAGCCCCAATACAAAACTGAGCCATATCCCTAAACCTAACCCTTAACCTAAACCAAACCCTAATGCTACACCTAGATCTAATCCTAGCCCTAACTCTAATTTTAAGCAGAACCCTAAAACTAGCCCTAACCTTGATTCTGATGCTAACACTAACCCTAGCTTTAAGCATCAGCCTAAACATAACCCTAAACATAACACTAGACCTAGCCCTAACCCTAATCCTAACCATAAAACTAGCCCTAATTGGAACCCTGGTACTTACTTTAGCCATAACCCTAACCTTAACCCTAACTTAACCCAAAACCTAGCCTAATCTGAGCCCTAAACCGAGCTTTAATGCTAACCCTAACCATAACGTAAACCTAGCACTAAGAATAACTATAAACTTATCTCTAACCCTAGCTCTAACCCTATCCATTACCCTAACCATAACACTAATGCTAATGCTAACCTTAGGACTAAACCTTACCATATCCCTAACCCTAACTCTATCCATTACCCTAAACCTAACTTGAAACCTAGACCTAACTATATCATTACCCTAATCATAAACCTATGCTAATTCGAGCCCAAAATTTAAACCTTAACCCATCCCAAACACTAACCACAACCCTGCCCCAAACAATACCCTTAGCTCTAAACGAGACCCTAACCCTAAACCTAATCCTTACACTACATCTAACCTAACCCTAAACTATCTTTAACTGTAAAACTGCACCTCAAATTAGCCCTAGCCCTAATCCTAGCCCTAAACCTAGACTTAATCCTAAACTGAACCATAACCCGAGGTTTAACTCTAATTCTAACCCTAGCCCTAAACTTACCTATAACCCCATCCCTTACCCTAAACCTAACCATAACCCTAAACCTAACCATAATCTTAAACATAACCATAACCCTTGCCCTAACCGTAGTCCTAACCCTAACACTAAGCCTAGCACTAACCCTAATTTAGTCGTATCCTAACCCTAAACTTACCCTTAAGACTAACTCTAACTATTGCCCTAGCCCTAGCCCTAGTTCTATCCTTAGCCCTAGCCAAACACTGGATCTAAACCTAACTCTAAATTTAAACCTAATTCTAAATTTAACCATAACCATAATCCTAAACCAAACCTAACACTGGCCCTAACAATAATGCTAATCCTAAAACTTGCATTACCCCTAGCCCTAGCCTTAAAACAAAACCAAGCCATATGCGTAACCCTAACCCTTAACCTAAACCAAACCATAAACCTACATCTAGCCCTAACCCTAACTCTAAAAATAACCCTGATCCTGACACTGATCCTAACACTAATCCTAGCTCTAGACATCTAAATTAACCCTAACACCAGACCTAGCCTTAACTGTAACCCTAAAACTATCCCTAATCATAACCATAGTTCATACATTAGTCGTTGTCATAAACCTAGCCCTAACCCTAACACAAATCCTATCCCTAATTCTAGTTCTAACCCTAGCAGAGACCCTAATCTAAACCCTAACTACCCGTAACCCTAACCCTAACCTGAGCCTTATCCCTAGCTCTAACCTTATCCCTTACCCTAAGACAAACCCTAAACCAAATGCTAACCATAGTCCTAACCCTAATCCTTAGCCTAACTTAAACACTAACAGTATTACTAGTCCTAAGCCTAGCCCTCATTCTAGTTCTAACGCTGACCCTGATCCTTATTCTGATCCTAACAATAACTCTAGGTCTAAATCGGAACCTAACCCTAAATCAAACCATAACACTAGCCCTACCGGTAAGCCTATTTCTATACCTGACTATAACACTAGATCTAGACCCAAAACTAATCCTAAATATAGCTATAATTCTAGCCCTAGACCTAAACAAAATCCTAGCTCTAGCCCTAACAATAACCCTTAACCTAAACTAAAAACTTACCCTACCTCTAGACCTAACACTAGTCCTAATCTGGCTCTAACCCTAACCCTAATCCTCTCCGGAACACTGACCCTGACCCTAACATTAACCTGTCTCTAAACCTCTCCCTAACCCAAAACCTAGTCCTAATACTAGACCTAGCCATAACTCTAACCCTAATACTAGCCCTAAACATAGCCCTAACCCTATTTTAACCCTAATCTCAACCCTAACAGTAGCCCTAACCCTAACCATAGTCCTCACCCTACCCTAAACCTAACACAAAACCTAGCCATAATCCTAGGCCTAAACTTATCCCTAAGCATAACCCTAACACTAACACTTGCCTTAGACCTAACCCTAGCTCAAAGCCAAACTCTTAACCTAAACATTACCCTACCCTATCCAAAACCATAACCCTAACCCTAGTTCTTATCCTAACCTTAATCCTAGCTCAAACTTTAGTTTTAAACCTGTCAATTACCCTAACCCTAACCCTAACCCTAATTATAACCCTATCCCTAACACTAAACCTAACCCTAAACATAAACGTATCCCAAGACCTAACCATAAACCTAAACCTCATCATAGCCCTAACCCTAGCAGAAACATTAAGCCTTACACTAAACCTAATCCTAAGATTAGCCCTAAGCCATAACCTAACCCTAACCATAACCCTAACCCTAAATCTAACATTATCCATTAACCTAAAACTAACCATAAATGTAATGAAAATTCTAGCCATAACCCAAACCCTAAACCAAATCCTAACCATAAACATATCACTAGACCTGAATGTAAACCTAATCCTTGCCCAAGCCATTACCCTAGCTCAAACACTAACCCTTACACTAACCTAACCATAACCCTAGCCAAAAACCTAACACTTACTGTAAACCAAACCTTATCCCTATCCTTAAATCTAACTGTAATTTTAGACTTAATCCAAACCGTAACCTAGCCCTAACCCTAGCTCTAAATCTATTCATTATACTAAACATAACCCTAACTTAATGCTAACCTTAACCCTATTGCTAAACCTAACCCATCCATTACCCTAAACCTTATCTGAAACCTAAACCTAATCCTATCCATCACCCTAACCCTAAGCCTAAACCTAACACTAATTCAAACCCTAAACCTAAACTTTGACCTAAACCAAATGTTAACTCTGACCCTTACCCTAAACATAGCTCTGACACTAGACCTAGCAATAACCTAACCCTAAAACTATCTTTAATCATAATTCTAGACTTGACATTAGCCCTAGCCTAATTCTAGCACTGAACCTAAAAGAAACCCTATCCCTAAACTTATCCTTAATCCTAACCTAAACACTAACCCTAGCCCTAATCCTAATTCTAACTCTCACCCTAGCCCTAAAGCCAGCTATAATATCACCCATTACCCTAAACTTAATCCTAACCCTAATGCTAACCCTAAATCTAGCCCTACCCCTGGGCCTATCTCTAACACTAACCTTAGCCCTAATTCTAGCCCTATTTTAGCTCTAACCCTAACCCTAACCCTAAGCCTAGTCCTATATCTATATCTAACTCTCATCCTAGTCATTTCCTTAGTTCTAACCCTATCCCTTACTGTAACACTAACCCTAGCCCTAACCCCAACCCTGGATCTAAATCTAACTCTATATCTAACCATAAACCTAAGCCTACACCTCACCCTAACACTAGCCCTAACCCTAACCCTAATTCAAAATCTAGCCCTAACACTAGCCCTAGCCCTAAAACAAAACCGAGCCATAGCCCTAACACTCATCCTAACCCATAGAAGTCAAGATGAAGTGAAACCTTAAAACACAAACTGTTCCTGATTGCAAACCTTGAACTGAGAAGGCCCAACCTGGGAACCATGGTAATGCTATGTAAATAATGAATCCTGAACGGTATCAAAGAAGTTTGAACAACACTAACTCTAACCCGAATATTATTTCTAAACCTAGCCGTAACCCTAATCCTAAAACTAAGCCTTTCCTGTTTATAGAGCTTGATCATAAAAGTCCCAAACTTGGGGTGCCTAGTAGGGCAATGTAACAGATGAATCCTGCCCAATATCAAAAATTCTGACCAATAATTGGGGAAGGTGTTTTAGTACATGCCTATTTCCCCTGTTTTCTCCTAAAGTGCTCTGGATAAATTGCTTTTTCATGCTTCAGCTTAAGGTACTTTCACAAGGAACAAACCAGAGCATGCCCACAGCGAATTGATTGTGTGAAATTTCATGCAGCTAGCACAAACCCTATTTGATTGCCAGCTCCATTTCCATTCACACCTATAGGCCATAATGTAGTGAAAATTAAAAATTCAAACTGTTCCTGACACTGAACCATTGAACCTTGAAGGCCCAAAACTTGAGAAGCCTACTAAGGTTGGTCAAAGATGAATCCTGTACAGTATCAAAGTAATCTGACCAAAAAAAAAATCAGAGCTCTTTCAGTACATGTGTATTTTGCTTGCTCCTAAAGCACTCAGAGATAAAGATGTTTCTTTCTACTTCAGCTAAGGGATACTTCACAGGAAACAAATCAGAGAATGTTCACTGAGAACTGATTGAGTATGTGAAGTTTCAAGCAGCTAGCACAAACCCTGTTTGATTTCCAGCTTCATTTCCATTCACCCCTATAGGGCAAAATGAAGAGAAACATAAAAATTGAAACTGTTCCTGAGAGAAAGGAGGCCCAAACATTTGGAGTATAGTCAAAATAGGAAAAAAGTGAAACCTGCCAGTATCATAGAAATTAAAAAAAAAAAAAAAAAAAAAAAAAACTAACTCTAACCCTAATACCTGGTATAAAACTAGTCCTAACACTAAGTCTAACCCTAAACCTAATATGTTTAGAGAAACATTGATCATAGAAGTTTCAAAATTGGGGAGTCTAGTGGAGCAAGCTTAGATGAATCATGGGCAGTTTCAAAGAAATCTGACAAGAAAAATGGGGGAGCTATTTCAGTACATGTATATTTCCCTGTTTTCTCCTAAAGTGTTCTCAGATAAATTTGTATTGCATGCTTCAGCTTATTACTAATTTCATAAGGAACAAACCAGAGAGTGCCCACAGAGAACTGATTGAGTGTGTGAAGTTTCGAGCAGCTAGCACCAACCCTGTTTGATTTCGTGCTCCATTTCTCTTCAACAAAATAGTTCAAAATAAAGTGAAACCTTAAAATACAAACTGTTCCTGACAGCAAACCATTGAAGCAAGAAGGCCCAAAGCAGGGAACATTGTGAGGACAGGTAAAAGATGAATCCTGCCCAGTATCAAAGATATATGAAAAAAAAACTGAGTGTAACCCTAACACTAGGTTTAAACCTAGCCCTTACCCTAACCATAAACCTAACCCTAATCTGTTTAGAGAACCTTTTTTCATAGAACTCCTAAACTAAGAGAGCCTAGTGGGGAAACCTAACAGATGAATCTTGTGC
This sequence comes from Marmota flaviventris, assembly GCF_047511675.1. Lineage (NCBI taxonomy): Eukaryota > Metazoa > Chordata > Mammalia > Rodentia > Sciuridae > Marmota > Marmota flaviventris. The sequence goes on from NC_092499.1 coordinate 128,839,720, forward strand.
AGTATAAAAGAAATCTGACCAAATAATTTGGGGAGGTTGTTCAGTACATATATATTTCCCTGTTGTCTCCTACAGTACTTTCAGATAAAGATGTTTTTGCATGCTTCAGATTTGGGAAATGTTCACAAGGAAGAAATCAGAGTGCCCACATAGAACTGATGGAGTATGTGCAGTTTTAAGCAGTGAGCACCAACCCTCTTTGATTTCAAGTTCCATTTACATTTACCCATATAGGTCAAAATGAAGGAAACCTTAAAATACAAACTGATCCGGATAGGGATAAGGCCCAAACGTGGTGAAAATAGTAAGGCTAGGTAAAAGACGAATTATGTCAAGTATCAAATGAATTTGAACAAAACTCACTCTAACTCTAACACTAGATGTAACCCAATCCTAACCTAATTCTAACCTGTTTAGAGTACCTATGATCATAGAAGTGCCAAATTGGGGAGCCTAGTGGTGCAACTTAACAGATGAATATTGTGCAGTATGAAAGAGATTTGATTAAAAATCGGGGGTGGTATTTCAGTACATTCATATTTCCCTTTTTTTAAATTAAAGTGCTAATTGATAAATTGTTTTTCATGCTTCAGCTTAAGGTACTTTCACAAAGAAAAACGAAACAGTTCCCACAGAGAGGTGATTGAGTGTGTGAAGTTTCATGCAGCTAGCACCAACAATGTTTGATTTGTAGCTCCATTGCATTCACACCTATAGGCCATAATGAAGTGAAACATAAAAATTCAAACTGTTCTTGACACTGGACCATTGAACCTGAAGGCCCAAACGTGGGCAGCCTACTAAGGCTAGATCAAGAATAAATCCTGTACAGTATCAAATTAATCCAACCAAAAAAAAAAAAAAATTGAAGTTCAGGACATGGGTATTCTGCTTGCTCCTAAAGCACTCAGAGATAAAGCTGTTACATTCTACTTCATCTTAGGGCTGCTTCCATGGCAAACACCAGATTATGCTTACTAAAAATTGATTGAGTGTGTGAAGTTTCAAGCAGCTAGCCCAAACCCTGTTCGATTACCAGCTTCATTTCCATTCACACCTATAGGACAAAAGAAAGAGAAACATGAAAATTGAAACTGTTCCTGAAGGCAAAACCTTTTACGTAGGAGGCCCAAAGAGTTGGAGTATAGTCAAAATAGGAAAAAAAAAAAAAAACATGAATCCTGCACAGTATCATAGAAAACTTTGAAAACAAAACTAACTCTTACCTTAACACCAGGTCTAATGCTAGTCCTAGCATTAACCCTAACAGTAACCATAACCTGTTTAGAATCCCTTTGATCCTAGAAGTCCCACATTGGGGAGCCAAGTTGGGTAGGCTAACAGATGAATCTTTCACAATATCAAAGAAATCTGACCAAATAATTGGGGAGGTAGTTCAGTACATTCATATTTCCCTGTTTTATCCTAAAGTGCTCTCACATAAAGTTGCTTTGCATGCTTCAGCTTAGGGCTACTTTAACAAGGAATAAACCATAGAATGCCCATAGAAAACTGATTGAGTGTGTGAGGTTTGAAGTAGCTAGCACCAGCCCTGTTGGATTTTCTGCTCCATTTCCATTTACACACATAGGTCAAAATGAAACAAAAACTTAAAATACAAACTGTTCAGGAGAGCAAACCCTTGACCCAAGAGGCCCAAACCTAGAGAATATAGTAATGCTAGGTAAAAGTTGAATTATGCCCAGTATCAATGAATTTTGAAAAGAAAAAAAAAAAAAAAAAACTAAATTTAACAAAACACTATATTCAAACCTTGCCCTAACCTAATACTAAATCTAACCTAACCTGTTTAGAAAACCATTGATCATAGTAGTCCCCAAATAAAGGAGCCCAGTGGGGCAAGCTAACAGATGAATCCTGTGCAGTATCAAGGAAATCTGACCAAATAATTGGGGGAGGTATTTCATTAAGTGCATATTTCCCTGTTTTCCCCTAATGTGCTCTTGGATAAATTATTTTTTCATGCTTCAGTTTAAGGTATTTTCACAAAGAACAACCAGGGAGTGCTCACAGAGAGCTGATTGAGTTTGTGAAGTTTCAAGCAGTTAGTAGTAACTCTGTTTGATTTCCAGCTCCATTTTCATTCACGTCTATAGGCCATAATAAAGTGAAAACTAAAAATTCCAACTTTTCCTGACAGTGAACTGGCAAACCTTGAAAACCCAAACTTTGTGATCCTACTAAGACTAGGAAAAGGATGAATCCTGTACAATATCAAAGTAATTCATGCAAAAAAATATTGAAGCTTGCTCCTAAAGTGCTCACAGATAAAGCTTTTCTTTCTAATTCAGCTTTTGGCTACTACCACAAGAAACAAATGAGAGAATGTGCACTGAGATTTGATTGAGTGTGTGAAGTTTCAACCAGCTAGCAGAAACCCTGTTTGAGACCAGCTCCATTTCCATTCACCACTATAGGGCAAATGAAGTGAAACATGAAAATTAAAATTGCTCCTGAGAGCAAAACCTTTTACCTCGGAAGCCCAAACATGGGGAGAATACTAAGAATAGGAAAAAGACAAATCCTGCCTAGTATCCAAAACGTTTATAAGAACTAACTCTAACCCTAACACTAGTTCTAAAACTTGCCCTAATTCTAACCATAACACTAAGCCTAACCTGTTAAGAGAACCTTTGATCATAAAAGTTTTAAACTTGGGGAGACTAATGGGCCAAGCTTACAGATGAATCCTGCACAGTATCAAAGAATTCTGACCAAATAATTGGGGGAGGTATTTCAGTACATGCATATTGCCCTGTTTTCTCCTAAAGTGCTCTTGGATAAAGTTGTTTGGCATGCTTCAGCATATGGCAACTTTTACAAGGAAGAAACCAGAGATTGCCCACAGACAACTGATTGAGTATGTGAAGTTTCAACGAGGTAGCACCAACCCTCTGATTTCTAGCTCCATTTTCATTTACCCATATAGGTCAAAATGAAGTGAGACATTAAAAACAAACTATTCCCAACAACGAACCATTGTACCAAGAAGGCCCCAAACTGGGGAACATAGAAGGCTAGGTAAAAGATAAATCTTCCCAGTATCAAAGAAATTTGAACAAAACAAACTCTAACTCTAACACTAGCTCTAAAGCTAGCCTGAACCCTAATTGTAACACTAACACTTACCTGTTTAGAGAACCACTGACTAGAAGTGCCAACCTTGGGGAGCTTAGTGGAGCAAGCTAACAGATGAAAACTGCACAGTACCAAAGAAATCTGCTCAAATTGATGGGAGACTTATTTCAGTACATACATATTTCTCTGTTTTCTCCTTAAGGGCTCTCGGATACAGTTTCTTTTGCATGCTTCATCTTTAGCCTACCTTCAAAAGAAAGAAACCAGAGAGTGCCCACTGAGAACTGATTTTGTGAAGTTTTAAGCCCCACCTGCCAACGCTGTTTGATTTCCAGCTCAATTTTCATTCATATCAATTAGCCATAATGAAGGGAAACCTTAAAATACAGACTGTTCCTGACAGCGAACCATTGAACCGAGAAGGCCAAACCTGTGAAGCATAGTAAGGCGAATCCTGCCCAGTATCATAGAAATTTTAAGAAAACTTGTGCCACATGGGTGCTCTCAGCTCAAATGGAAGGCTCGGCTGTGCAGTTTCTCTGGGTGCTGACAGCAGTGTCAGCCACATGGGTGCTCTCTGTGCAGATGGAAGGAAGCACAGAACACAGAGTCTTAGTTTGAGAGTCAACAGACGGAGCTCTGGACACAGCACAAGGTCACTCTAGAACCACCCATCTCACAAAACACCATACATGGGTAATAGATGGAATCCATCTTGAAAGTCCTTACTCATTATCTGTCAGTGGGCATGGCTACCAGCTCGGTTTTGCATGGGTTTACTTATCAGGTAATCCATTTCCAATTCCCTACCTCCAGCTGTGATAACTCAAGATTTTTCTCACAAGCTTTTGGAGGGTGTAGCTATCAATGTGGAACAGCAACTGTACAGGCACCTGGTTTCCAATTCAGAGACTAAGAGTAGGAAGGCTCAGGTAGAAGCTCAAGCCCTCTCACCCTGGCTACCTCCACCACCCTGAGCACAGAGACTTAAGCTAGGAATAGACAACTCCACCTACTGCAATAAATGAAAACAGAGTCCTGAAAGACTTTTTTCTTTCTTACTTTTCTTTTCTTGCTCTTAGCATCCATTCTCTTCTACCCTTCCCCTCTGGTCCTCACAACCTCAACATATGTGAAACCAAGTACTTTCCATGAAATTGGAATTTAAGAACTGAATCACTAGAATAGTATAATACAGAGGAATTGTATAGGCCCCACCTCACCACCTCTTTATTTGCTCTTATTTTCTTTCTCCATTTCTTTCTTTCTTTTTTTAAATTTTTTATTGTTGGTTGTTCAAAACATTACATAGTTCTTGATATATCATATTTCACACTTTGATTCAAGTGGGTTATGAACTCCCATTTTTACCCCATATACATATTGCAGAATCACATCAATTACACATCCATTGATTTACATATTGCCATAGTAGTGTCTGTTGTGTTCTGCTGCCTTTCCTATCCTCTACTATCCCCCCTCCCCTCCCCTCCCCTTCCCTCTTCTTTCTCTACCCCCTCTACTGTCATTCATTTTTCCCCCTTGTATTATTTTCCCCTTTCCCCTCACTTCCTATGTATGTACTTTTGTATAACCCTGAGGGTCTCCTTCCATTTCCATGCAATTTTCCTTCTCTCTCCCTTTCCCTCCCACCTCTCATCCCTGTATAATGTTAATCTTCTTCTCATGCTCTTCGACCCTACTCTGTTCTTAGTTACTCTCCTTATATCAAAGAAGACATTTGGCATTTGTTTTTTAGGGATTGGCTAGCTTCACTTAGCATAATCTGCTCTAATACCATCCATTTGCCTGCAAATTCTATGATTTTGTCATTTTTTAATGCAGAGTAATACTGCATTGTGTATAAATGCCACATTTTTTTATCCATTCGTCTATTGAAGGGCATCTAGGTTGGTTCCACAGTCTTGCTATTGTGAATTGTGCTGCTATGAACATCGATGTAGCAGTGTCCCTGTAGCATGCGCTTTTTAGGTCTTTAGGACATAGACCGAGAAGAGGAATAGCTGGGTCAAATGGTGGTTCCATTCCCAGCTTTCCAAGAAATCTCCATACTGCTTTCCAAATTGGCTGCACCAATTTGCAGTCCAACCAGCAATGTACAAGTGTACCCTTTTCCCCACATCCTCACCAGCACTTGTTGTTGTTTGACTTCATAATGGCTGCCAATCTTACTGGAGTGAGATGGTATCTTAGGGTGGTTTTGATTTGCATTTCTCTGACTGCTAGAGATGGTGAGCATTTTTTCATGTACTTGTTGATTGATTGTATGTCCTCCTCTGAGAAGTGTCTGTTCAGGTCCTTGGCCCATTTGTTGATTGGGTTGTTTGTTATATTATTGTCTAATTTTTGGAGTTCTTTGTATACTCTCTGGATATTGGGGCTCTATCTGAAGTGTGAGGAATAAAGATTTGTTCCCAGGATGTAGGCTCCCTATTTACCTCTCTTATTGTTTCTTTTGCTGAGAAAAAACTTTTTAGTTTGAGTAAGTCCCATTTGTTGATTCTAGTTATTAACTTTTGTGCTATGGGTGTCCTATTGAGGAATTTGGAGCCCGACCCCACAGTATGTAGATCGTAGCCAACTTTTTCTTCTATCAGACGATGTGTCTCTGATTTGATATCAAGCTCCTTGATCCATTTTGAATTAACTTTTGTGCATGGCGAGAGAAAGGGATTCAGTTTCTTTTTGTTGCATATGGATTTCCAGTTTTCCCAGCACCATTTGTTGAAGATGCTATCCTTCCTCCATTGCATGCTTTTAGCCCCTTTATCAAATATAAGATAGTTGTAGTTTTGTGGATTGGTTTCTGTGTCCTCTATTCTGTACCATTGGTCCACCCTCCTGTTTTGGTACCAGTACCATGCTGTTTTTGTTACTATTGCTCTGTAGTATAATTTGAAGTCTGGTATCGCTATACCACCTGATTCACACTTCTTGCTTAGCATTGTTTTTGCTATTCTGGGTCTTTTATTTTTCCATATGAATTTCATGATTGCTCTCTCTATTTCTACAAGAAATGCTGTTGGGATTTTGATTGGCATTGCATTAAACCTATAGAGAACTTTTGGTAATATCGCCATTTTGATGATGTTAGTTCTGCCTATCCATGAACAGGGTATATTTTTCCATCTTCTAAGATCTTCTTCTATTTCTCTCTTTAGGGTTCTGTAGTTTTCATTGTATAAGTCTTTCACCTCTTTTGTTAGGTTGATTCCCAAGTATTTTATTTTATTTTTTTGAAGATATTGTGAATGGAGTGGTTGTCCTCATTTCCATTTCAGAGGATTTGTCGCTGATATACAGGAATGCCTTAGATTTATGCGTGTTGATTTTATATCCTGCCACTTTGCTGAATTCATTTATTAGCTCTAATAGTTTCTTTGTAGACCCTTTTGGGTCTTCTAGCTATAGAATCATGTCACCTGCAAATAGTGATAATTTAAGTTTTTCTTTTCCTATTTTTATGCCTTTAATTTCTTTCATCTGTCTAATTGCTCTGGCCAGTGGTTCGGGAACTATGTTGAACAGAAGTGGAGAGAGAGGGCATCCCTGTCTTGTTCCAGATTTTAGAGGGAATGCCTTCAATTTTTATCCATTCAGAATGATGCTAGCCTGAGGCTTAGCATAGATTGCTTTTACAATATTGAAGTATGTTCCTGTTATCCCCAGTTTTTCTAGAGTTTTGAACATAAAGGGATGCTGTACTTTGTCGAATGCTTTTTCCGCATCTATTGAGATGATCATATGGTTCTTATTTTTAACTCTATTGATGTGGTGAATAACATTTATTGATTTCCGTATATTGAACCAGCCTTGCATTCCAGGGATGAATCCTACTTGATCATGGTGCACAATTTTTTTGATATGTTTTTGTATCCGAGTGGCCAGAATTTTATTGAGGATTTTTGCATCTAGGTTCATTAGAGATATTGGTCTGTAGTTTTCTTTCTTTGAAGTGTCTTTGTCTGGTTTAGGTATCAGGGTGATGTTGGCCTCGTAGAATGAAATTGGAAGTTCTCCCTCTTTTTCTATTTCCTGAAGTAGCTTGAAAATTATTGGTATTAGTTCCTCTTTAAAGGTTTTGTAAAACTCTGCTGTATACCCATCCGGTCCTGGGCTTTTCTTAGTTGGTAGTCTTTTGATGGTTTCTTCTATTTCCTCAATTGATATTGGTCTGTTTAGGTTGTCTATATCTTCCTGACTCAATCTGGGCAGATCATATGACTTAAGAAATTTATCTATGCCTTCACTATCTTCTAATTTATTGGAGTATAAGGATTCAAAATAATTTTTGATTATCTTCTGTATTTCTGAAGTGTCTGTTGTGATATTGCCTTTTTCATCCCGTATGCTAGTAATTTGAGTTCTCTCTCTTCTTCTCTTTGCTAGCATGGCTAAGGGTCTGTCGATTTTGTTTATTTTTTTCAAAGAACCAACTTTTAGTTTTGTCAATTTTTTCAATTGTTTCTTTTGTTTCGATTTCATTAATTTCAGCTCTGATTTTCATTTTTTCTTGCCTTCTACTTCTTTTGCTGTTATTTTGCTCTTCTTTTTCTAGGATTTTGAGATGAAGTATGAGATCATTTATTTGTTGTTTTTTTTTTCTTTTTTTTAAGGAATGAACTCCACGCAATGAATTTTCGTCTTAGAACTGCTTTCAATGTGTCCCATAGATTCCGATATGTTGTGTCTGTGTTTTCATTTATCTCTAAGAATTTTTTAATGTCCTCCTTGATGTCTTCTATAACCCATTGATCATTCAGTAACCTATTGTTCATTCTCCAAGTGATGTATGCTTTTTCCTTCCTTCTTTTATCATTGATTTTCAGTTTCATTCCATTATGATCAGTTAAGATGCATGGTATTATCTCTACTCCTTTATATTGTCTAAGAGTTGCCCTGTGACATAATACATGATCTATTTTTGAGAAGGATCCATGTGCTGCTGAGAAAAAAAAGTGTAACTGCTTGATGTTGGGTAGTATATTCTATATATGTCAATTAAATCTAGGTTATTAATTGTGTTATTGAGTTCTATAGTTTCCTTATTCAACTTTTGTTGGGAAGATCTGTCCATTGGTGAGAGAGGTGTGTTGAAGTCTCCCATGATTATTGTATGGTGGTCTATTAGACTCTTGAACTTGAGAAGAGTTTGTTTGATGAACATAGCTGCACCATTGTTTGGGGCATATATATTTATGATTGTTATGTCTTGTTGGTGTATGGTTCCCTTGAGCAGTATGTAGTGTCCCTCTTTATCCCTTTTGACTAACTTGGGCTTGAAATCTATTTTATTTGATATGAGTATGGACACTCCTGCTTGTTTCCAAAGTCCATATGAGTGATATGATTTTTCCCAACCTTTCACCTTCAGCCTATGTATGTCTTTTCCTATCAAATGTGTCTCCTGTAGGCAGCATATTGTTGGGTCTTGTTTTGTGATCCATTCTACTAGCCTGTGTCTCTTAATTGGTGAGTTTAAGCCATTAACATTTAGGGTTATTATTGAGATATGGGTTGTAATTCCAGCCATATTTGTTTATTTATGTTACTAAACATGGTTTGTTTTCCTCTTTGATTATTTCCCCCCCTTTACTGTCCTACCTCCCACTGTTGGTTTCCTTTGTTACTTTCCATTTCCTCTTCCTGTAATGTTTTGCCGAGGATGTTTTGAAGAGATGGTTTTCTAGCTGCAAATTCTTTTAACTTTTGTTTATCATGGAAGGTTTTAATTTCATCTTCCATCCTGAAGCTTAATTTCGCTGGATACACAATTCTTGGTTGGAACCCATTTTCTTTCAGTGTTTGAAATATGTTATTCCAGGATCTTCTAGCTTTCAGAGTCTGTGTTGAAAGTTCAGCTGTTATCCTGATTGGCTTACCCCTAAATGTAATCTGCTTCTTTTCTCTTGTAGCTTTTAAAATTCTCTCCTTATTCTGTATGTTGGGCATCTTCATTATAATGTGTCTAGGTGTGGATCTCTTATGATTTTGCACATTTGGCATCCTGTAGGCTTCTAGGATTTGGGATTCTGTCTCATTCTTCAAGTCTGGGAAGTTTTCTCGTATTATTTCATTGAATAGATTGCTCATTCCTTGTTATTTTTTCTTCTTTTTTCTTTCTCCCTCTATCTCACTTTCAGCCTCCTAACTTTTACTATTTATACATAGACTAATTTTATGAATACAGATAAGGAGTTTGAATTTATAACTTCTTCCATAAATTTCCCCTATCTATTCATTGGAGTTCTCCTCCAAAGTTGCTAAGTTAGATTAATCACATACCCTCATTCCTTTCCCCCATAACATAGCATCCTACCCCTGACCCTCAGTTCACTATACACCACCAGAAATGGTATGCCTTTTATGAAACTAATGACTATATTCTAAATAATAATTGAAGCCAACATCTGTGGACACAGAGTCTAAATATTTATAATGGTTTGGCTTAGGCTTTGGGTTAGGGTTAGATTTAGAGTTAGGTTTTGATCTATGGTTAGGGCTAGGGTTAGGGATAGGGCTAAATTGGGGCTAGTGTTAGTGTTAGGTTTAGGTCTTGTGTTATGGTTAGAGTTAGTATTACATTTAGGGTAAGGTATTGGGTTATAGCTAGGTTGAGGGCTAGGGCAAGTGTTAGTATTAGGGTTAGGGCTAGGGTTAGGTTTAGTGTTATGATTAAAGGTAGGTTTAGGGCTAGGATGAGGACTAATGTTTGTGTTAGGGTTAGGGCTAATATTAGGACTCGGGATAATGTCATGTCTAGGGTTATATTTAGGGATAGATTTAGTGTTAGTTTATGACTTGGTCCAGTGTAGGGGTTAGGTTTATACTAAGGGTCAGTTTTATAGCTAGGGTTATTATTAGGGTCAGGATCAAGGTGAGGGTTTGGGTTAAGTTAGGGTTTAGGTTTAGGACTTGAATTATCATTAGGATTTAGGGTTAAGGTAATGAAATGGTTAGGTTTAGGGATTAGGTGTGATTTAGTGTAATGGATAGGGTTAGGCTTCGGCCTAGGGTTATCATAAAGGTTATCATTAGGGTAATGGATAGGGTTAGACCTAAGATTAGGGGTAGGGTTATGTATAGGATTAGGGCTTTTGTTTGGGTTAGGTTTTGATTTACGTTTAGGGTTAAAGCTAGTTTTAGTGGCTGGGGATGTGGCTCAAAAAGTAGCCTTCTCACCTGGAATGCTCAGAGCACTGTGTTCAATCCTCAGCACCATATACCAATAAAATAAAGATGTATCCACCGAAAAATGAAAAATAAATATTAAAAAAAAAAAAAAAAAAAAAAAAAAAAACTAGGTTTAGGACCTATTAAGGCTAGGCTTTGTATTAGGTTAGCGCTAGGGTTAAGGCTACGGCTAATGTACAAAGTAGTGAAATGATTAGAGCTAGTGATAGGGTCAGGGTTAGGGCTATGTCTTGTGTTACAGTTTTGTTTATGGTTATGATGATGTTTAGAGCTAGGTTAAATGTTAGGGTCAGAGTCGGAATCCAGATTAGTTTTCAGGTTAGTGTTAGAACTAGAATAAAGATAGGATTAGGGCTAGGTGTAGAGTTAAGGTTTGGTTTAGGTTAAGTGTTAGGGTTAGGGTTATGATTTGGTTTTGTTTTAGGGCTAGGGGTAGAGTTAGAGCTAGTTTTAGGATTAATGTTAGGATTAGGGCTAGTGTTAGTGTGAGGTTTAGGCTTAGGTTTAGGGTTATTTTTAGAGTTATGTTTAGATCTAGGCTTTGAGCTAGGGGTAAGGATAGGGCTAGGATTAGGGCTAAGTTTAGGGCTAGGTATAGGGTGATGGTAAGGGATAGGTTTAGAACTAGGTATAAGGTTAGGGAGAAATTTTGAGTTAGTCTTAGAACGAGGGTTAGATTTTGGTTAGGGATAGAGCTAAATTAGGGCTGGGATTAGGACTAGGGTTAGTGTTAGTGCTAGGCCTAGATTTAGGGCTAGGGTTAGTGTTAGGGTTAGGATTAGGGTTAGGTTTAGGTGAAGGGATGGGATTATAGCTACTTTTAGGGCTAGGGTGAGGATTAGACTTAGGGTTATGGATAGTGATAGGTTTATGATTAAGGTGAGGTTTATGTCTAGAATGCGGGTAAATATTGTGTTAAGATTAGGATTAGGATTAGAGCTAGGGCTAATGACAGGTCTAAGGTTACAGTTAGAGAGAGTTTTAGGGTTAGGTCTATTGTGAGGGTAAAGTTTCTTGTTATGGTCAGGTTTAGAGCTATGGGTATTATTAGGGTCAGGGTCAGTATTAGGATTTTTATTAGATTAAGGTTAAGGGTTAAGGCTCGAGTTATGGTTAGGAATAGGTTAATGATAGTTTTAGGATTAGAGTTCAGGTTAGGTGTAGGGTAATGGATAGGGTTACCATTAAAGATAGGATTAGGGTTCACCCTAGGGGTCTCAGAAGTGTTATGGATATTATTAGGGTAATGGATAGGGTTAGAGCTAGTGACAGGGTTAGTGTTATGCTTAGGATTAGGTCTAGTGGTAGGCCTAGGTTTAGGGTTAGTGCTAAGGGTAGGGTTATGGTTAGCTTTAGGGTTAAAGCTAGGATAGGGCTTGGGTTAGGGCTAGGTTTTGCAATAGGTTAGTGCTATGGCAAATGTAAGAACTTTTGTTATGATTAGGGCAAGTTTTAGGGTTAATGTTAGAGCTAAGTATAGTTTTAGGGTTAGGTTTAGGTTTAGGGTGATGTTTAGAGCTAGGGTTAGTGTTAGTGTCAGGTTCAGTGTTCGGTTTAGGGTTATGGTTAATGTGAAAGCCAGAATTAGGACCAGGGTTAAGATTAGGGGAAAGGTTAGTTTTTGGCTTTAGGCTGTGTTATTTTAGGACTAAAGCTACGTTTTTCTTTAGGTCTAGGGCTAGTGTTATGAAAAGATTAGGATTAGGTTTAGGTCTAGGGCTAGTGTTAGGGTTAGGTTTTGGTATAAGTTTACCAGCAGAGCTAGTGTTAGGATTTGTTTTAGGGTTAGACCTATGATTAATGTTAGGGTCAGAATAATGGTCAGGGTTAGGGTTAGGGTTTGGTTTATGGTTAGATCTAGAATGAGGACTAGGGTTAGGGTTTGGGTTAGGTAATGATTAGGTCTAACCTAATCCTAATCCTAATCATTAACCTAACTCAAACCCTAATCCTATTAGTAGTGTTAGGGTTTTGTGTTAGGTTAAGGATTAGGTTTAGGATTACAATTAGGAATAGCATTAGGTTTAGCATTTGGCATAGGGTAAGTGATAGGGTTAGATCTAGGATTAGGGCTAGGTTTAGGATTAAAGCTAGGTTTAGGGTTCAGATTAGGGCTAGTTTTTGTGTTAGGGTTAAGGCTAGGGTTAGAGCAATGACTAATGTAAGAACTATGGTTTTAGGGTTAGTTTTAGGGTGATGGTTAGGGGTTAAACCTCTAGTGCTACAATTAGGTTTAAGGTTAGGTTGAAATTTAGAGCTGTGTTAGTGTTAGGTTAAAGTCAGGGTCAGGTTTACTTTTAGGGTTAGGGTTAGGACTCGAATTAAGGCTAGGGTTATTGTAAGGGTTCGGTTTAGGGTTAGTGTGGTGTTTAGAGCTAGGGTGAGTGTTAGGATATGAGCCAGAGTTAGGGTTAGTATTAACATTAAGATTAGGTTTCAAATTAGGGCTAGGGTTAGGACTAGGTGCAGTGTTAAGGTTTGGTTTAGGTTAAGGTTTAGGTTTAGGGCTATTGCTTGGGTTTGTTTTACTGCAATGGTTAGGGTTAGTGCTAGTTTTATGATTAGTATTAGGGCTAAGGCTAGTGTTAGTGTTAGGCTTAGACTTAGGGTTAGGGTTAGAGTTAGAGTTAGATCTAGGGTTAGGACTAGGAATAAAGATTAGACAATGGTTATGGCTAGGTTTAGGGCTGGGGTTAGGGCTAGGGTTAGGATTACGGTAATGGATAGGGTTAGAAGTAGGAATAGGGCTACTTTGAGAGTTAGAGTTAGTCTTAGGGCTAGGGTTAAGTTTAGGGTTAGGGATAGGGTTAAATTAGGGCTAGAATTAGGGCTAGGGTTAGTGTTCACCTTAGGCCTAGCACTTGGGTTATGGTTACAGTTAAGTTTATGACAATGAATGGCATTATAGCTAGGTTTAGTGATAGGGTGAGGGTTAGAATTAGGGTTACGGCTATGATTAGGGTTAGGGTTATGATTAAGGCTAGGTTTGGGGCTAGGATGAGGGCTATGGTTTATTTTAGTGTTAGGGCTAGGATTAGAGCTAGAGCTAATATCCGATATAGGGTTATGGTTAAAGATACTTTTAGAGTTAGATTTATGGCTACATGTAATGTAAGGTTTAGGTTTAGGGTTAGGGTCAGGTTTAGGGGTATTATTAGGGTCAAGTTCTGGGTTAGAAGTTTGGGATAGGTTAAGGTTTAAAGTTAGGGCTCAAATTAGTGTTATGGTTAGTGTTAGTGTAATGATAGGGTGAGGTTTAGGGTTTAGATTTGATTTAGAATAATGCATAGGTTTAGAATTAGGGATAGGGTTAGGTTAACTCCTAGGGTTATGGTTATGGCAATGGATAGAGTTAGAGATAGGGTTAGGGCTAGGGTTATGATTTTTATTAGGGCTAGGTTTAGGATTAGGTTTAGGGTAAAACTCGGGATAGGGCTTGGATTTGGGCTAGGTTTGGGGTTAACTTAGTGGTAGGGTTTGGTTTAAGGCTAATGTAATACCAGGGTTACAATTAGGGTTAAATTTAGGGTTAGGGTTATTGGTAGATCTAGTGTTACGTTTAGGGTTAGGGTTAGGGTGATGTTTAGACTAGGGTTAGTATTATGGTCAGAGTCATGGTCAGTGTTCTAGTTTTCAGATTAAAACTAGAATTAACGCTATGGGTAGGATTATGTTTAGGGTTTGGTTTAGCTTAAGGGTTAGGGTTAGGGCTATGGCTCGGTTTTGTTTTAGGGCTAGTTTTAAAGTTAGATTTAGAATTAGGGTTAGGGTTAGGGTTAGACTTAGGCTTAGGGTTTGATTTAGATTTAAATTTAGATCTAGGTTAGGGCTAGAACTAATGATAGGCGTAGGGTTATGGCTAGGGTTAGGGCTAGGATTAGGGTTCCGGTAAGGGATGGGGTTAGAACTAGGGATGAAGATAGGATGAGAGTTAGATTTAGTTTTAGGGCTAGGGTTAGTGCTAGGGTTAGGAATAGGAATAAATTAGTGCTAAGATTAGGTCTAGGGTTAGTTTTTGGGTTAGGCCTAATGTTAGGTTTAGGGATAGGATTAAGTCTAGGTTTAGGGCTAGGATAAGGGCTGGATTTGTGTTAGGTTTAGGGCTAGAATTAGGGCTATGGCTAATGTCAAGTCTAAGCTTACGGTTGGGGATAGTTTTAGAATTAGAGTTATGGCTAGGTCTAGTTTTAAAGGTTAGGTTTATTGTAAAAGTCAGCTTTAGAGTTAGGAGATTTATTAGGGTCAGAGTCAGTGTTACAGTTTGTTTGAGGTTAGAGTTTAGGGTTAGGGCTTGAATTAGCACTAGAGTGTTGGTTAGGGTAATGATAGGTTTTGGTTTAGAGTTTACATTAGGTTTAGGGTAATTGATAGGGTTAGGGTTAGTGATAGGGTTAAGGTTAGGCCTAGGGTTTGCATTAGGGTAAGGGTTATGTTTAGTATAATGGATAGAATAAGAGCTAAGTTTAGGGCTAGATTTATGGTAAGGAATAGGTATTGAATTAGGGTTAGGGTTAAACTAGGGTTAGGTTTAGGATTTTGTTTAGCAAAAGCGTTAGGTTTTGAGCTAGAGTTAGGGCTAGGGAGAGGGTTAGGTTTAGGGTTACTTCTAGGGATAAGATTATAGTACTCATAGTGTTAGGGTTAGGATTAGGGCTAATGACATCATTAGGGATTGGGTTAGGATTAGGGTAATGTATACTATTAGATGTAGATTTAGGGCTATGTTTAATGTTAGATTGATGTTTAGGCTTAGAGTTAGGGCTATGGTTATGTTTAGGTTTATAGTAAGGGTTAGGGTTTGAGTTAGGTTAGGTTAGGTCTATGGCAAGTGTGAGGTTTAAGGTTAGGTCTAGGGTTAGTTTTCCAGTTAGATTTAGGTTTAGCATTAAGCCTAGGATTATCAATAAGTTTAGGTTTAGGTTTAATCCTATCCCTAAACCTAACACTAGCTCAGGTTATGGCTAGTTATGAGTTAGGGTTTGGTTTACATTAAGGTTTAGTGTTAGATCAACGGCTCAGTTTTGTTTTAGTGTTAGGGCTAAGGTTAGACCTAGTTGTAGGATTAGCAATAATGTTAGAGCTAGTTGTACAATGAGGTTTAGGTTTAAGATTAGGGTTCGATTTAGAGTTTTGTTTAGATCTGGGGTTAGAGCTATGGCTAGGGTTCGGCTATGTTTAGGGCTATTTTGAGGGTTATGGTAACGAATAGGGTTATAAATAGAAATACGGCTAGGGTGTGAGTTAGAGTTAGTCTTAGGGCTAGGGTTAGGGTTAGGGTTAAGTTTAGCATTCAAATAGGGCTAGGATTAGCACTATGGTTATTGTTAGGGTTAGGCCTATGGTTAGGGCTAGGGTTATGGTTAGTTTTAGGGGAAGGGATGGGGTTATATAGCCAGGTTCAGTGCTAGGGTGAGGGTTATATTTAGGGATAGGGCTAGGGTGAGGGTTCAGGTTAGGATTAAGTCTAGGTTTAGGGCCAGGATGAGGGCTAGGTTTTGTGTTAGGGTTAGGGCTAGGATTATGGCCAGGGATAATGTAAGGTCTAGGGATATGTTTAGGGATAGTGTTAGGGATAGGTTTAAGTTTAGGTCTAGTGCTAGTGTTATGTTTAATTTTAGTTATAGGTTTACAGGTAGGGCTAGGGTTAGGGTTCGGTTTAGTGTTAAGGTCAGGCTTTGACCTAGGGTCAGTGTGAGGGATAGGTTTATTTATAGAGCTAGGTTATTATTAGGGTCAGAGTATGGATTAGAGATTGGTTTGGGTTAAGGTTTAAGGTTAGGGCTCATATTAACATTAGGGTTATGGTTAGGGTTAGTGTAATGGATAGACTTAGGTTTACAGTTCAGTTTAGGTTTAGAGTAATGTATAGTGTTAGTGTGAGGGATAGGGTTAGGGTTTGGCCTAGGATTAGCATTTGGTTTAGGCTTATGTTTAGAGTAAAGAATAAGTTTAGTGCTAGTGTTTTGGCTTAGGTTAAGGTTATGATTAGGGATAGGGTTTGTGTTACTCCTAAGGCTAGTGTTAGGGTTAGGTTTAGGGTAAGTGTTAGGGTTTGAGCTAGGGTTAGGGCTAGGGCGAGGGTTAGGTTTAGAATCAGGGTTATGGTTAAGATTAGGGTTAGGTTTAGGGTTATGGATATGGTTAGCATTAGGGTTAGGGTTATGTTTAAGCTAATGGATAAAGTTAGAGCTAGGATTTCGGCTAAGGTTACATTTAGGATTAGGAATAAGGTTAGGGTTAGGGTTAGAGCTAGGGTTATGTTTAGAGTAAAGGTTAGCGTTTGAGCTAGGGTTAGGGCTAGGGCGAGGATTAGGTTTAGGATTTGTGCTAGGATTAGGGTTAAGATAATGCTTAGGTCTAGGTTTAGGGCTTGTATTAGGGCTAGGTTTTGTGTGAGGTTTATGGCTAGTGTTAGGGCTATGGGTAATGTAACAGCTAGGATTATGATTATGGCTAGATTTTTGGGGTTAGGGTTATACATATATCTAGTGTTAGTTTTAAGTTTTGGGTTAGGATGAGGTTTACAGCTAGGGTTTGTGTTAGGGTAAGCATCAGTGTTCGGGTTAGCATTGGGTTTATGGTTAGGGCCAGAATTAGAACTAGGGTTAGGTCTATGGCTAGGGTTAGTCTTTGCTTTAGGTTAATGGTTAATTTAGGGCTAGGGCTAGGTGTTTGTTTAGGACTAGGGCTAGAGTTATGGCTATATTTAGTATTATGTTTAGGTCTAGTGCTAGTATTATGTTTAGTTTTAGGTATAGGTTTACTGGTAGGGCTAGTGTTAGGGTTCGGTTTAGTGTTAAGGTCAGGCTTTGACCTAGGGTTAGTCTTAGGGTCACAATAAGAGTAAGGTTTAGGCTTAGGCTTTGGGTTAGTGTTAAATATAGGATGAGGTCTAGGGTTAGGATTAGTAATAGAGTTAGGGAATGGGGCAAGCTAAGGTTTAGGGTTAGAACTAGGTTAGCATTAGGGTGAGAGTTTGGCTAAGGGTAAGGGATAGGTTTAGAGCTAGGGTTTGGGTTAGGGTTATGGTTAGGGTTAAAGCTAAGGTTTAGGCTCAGATTAGCGCTAGGTTTTTTAGTTCGGGTTAGGGCTGTGGCTAATGTAAGAACCAGCTTTATGTTTAGGGATAGTTTTAGGGTTAGGATTAGGACAAGGTCTAGTATTTGGGTTAGCTTTAGGGTTAGGGTGATGTTTAGAGGTAGGGTTAGTTTTAGGGTCACAGTCAGGGTCAGTATTATTTGTAGGGATAGGGTTACGACTAGCTGTAGCATTAGGATTTGGTTTAGGTTAAGGGTTAGTATTAGGGCTATAGCTCAGTTTTGTTTGTGGGCTATGGCTAGCTAGATTTAGGGCTAGTTTTCAAATTAGAATTAGGGTTAGGGCTAGTGTTAGGTTGAGGTTTAGCTTTAGAGTTATGGTTAGATTTAGAGTTAGGGTTAGTTCTAGGTTTAGGACTATGGCTAGGGTTAGGAATAAGGTTAGGACTAGTGTTAGGTTTAGGCAATAGATAAGGTTGGTACTAGAAATAGGTCTAGGCCTAGAGTTAGAGTTAAACTTAGGGCTAGGGTTAGAGTTAGGGTTAAAGTTATCAATAAATTAGGGCTAGAATTAGAGATATGGTTACTGTTAGGATTAGGCCTAGTGTTAGGGCTGGTTTTAGTGTTAGTGATAGTGTTAGGTTTAGGTTTAGGGGAAATGATGTAGTTATACCTAGGTTCAGAACTAGGGCAAGGGTTAAATTTAGGGTTTGGGCTAGGGTTAGGGTTCGGGTTAGGGTTAAGGCTAGGTTTAGGGCTAGGATGAAGGCTTGGGTTTTTTTTTTAGTTTTAAGATAAGAATTAGGTAGAGTGCTAATGTCAGGTCTAGGGTTACAGTTAGGGACATTGTTAGGGTTAGTTCTATGGCTAGGTCTAGTTTAAGGGTTATGTTTAGGGTAAGGGTCAGGTTTAGAGCTAGGTGTATTATTAGAGTCAGTTTCTTGTTCATAGTTTGGGTTAGGTTTTTGTTTAGTTTTAGGGCTCGAATTAGCATTAGGGTTAGGGTTAGAGTAATTGATAGGATTAGGTTTAGTGTTCAGATTAAGTGTAAGTAAGGTTAAAGTTAGTGTTAGTGTTAGGTTTAGGGTTATGCCTAAATGGATAGGATTAAATTTAGGTTTATGACGAGGGTTACTGTTTTGTTTAGCATAACTGTTAGTGTTTCAGCTAGGATTAGGACTGCGTCAAGGGTTATGTTTATGGTTAGGTCTAGGGTTAGGTTTACAGTTAGGGTTAGTGTAGGTTTAGGGTTAGGGCTAGGGTTAAGTTTACAGTTAGGGTAGAATAGGTTTAGGGTTAGGGCTAGTGTTATCATGACATAAATAGGGTTAGGGTAATGGGTGGGTTTAGAGCTATGTTTAGATCTATGTTTGGGTTAGGCTTCTGTTTAGGGTAATGGATAGTTTAGGGATAGGGTTATGATTAGGATTAGGGCTAGGGTTCGGGTTAGGGTTAGGTCTAGGTTTAGTGTTAGGGTTAGGTTTAGGGTAAGTGTTAGGGATTGAGCTAGGGTTAGGGCTAGGGTGACGGGTAGGGTTAGTGTCAGGTCTAGGTTTAGGTTTAGGCTTAAGTTTAGGGCTAGGGTTATCATTAGGGTTAGGGTTGTGTTTAGAGTAATGGATAGAGTTAGAGCTAGAGATAGGGCTAGATTATGGTTAGGATTAAGTCTAGGGTTAGGTTTAGGGTTAGGGCTAGTTTTAGGGTTAGGTTTAGGTTTAGGGTAATGGTCAGGGCTAGGGTTAGGGATTTAATGAGGTGTAGGGCTCAGTTTAGGGCAAGGTTTTGGGTTGGTTTAGGGCTAGGATTAGGGCTACAGCTAATGTAAGAACTAGAGTTATGATTAGGGCTACTTTTAGGGTTAGGGTTAGGGCTCATTCTAATTTTAGGATTAGGTATACTTTTAGGGTGATGTTAGAGTTAGGGTTAGTGTAAGGTCAGAGTCAGGCTCAAGGCTAGTTTTAGAGTTAGGTTAGGGCTGGATTTAGGGCTAAGGTTAGGGCTATGTGTAGGGTTAGGTTTTGATTTAGGTTAAGGGTTAGGTTTAGGGCTATGGCTCAGTTTTGTTTTAGGGCTTGAACTAGATTAGGGCTATTTTTAAGATTAGTGTTATTGTTAGGGCTAGGGTTAGTATGAGGTTTAGGCTTAGGGTTAGGATTGGACTTAGATTTATGTTTAGTTCTAGGGTTAAGGCTAGGGCTAGTGTTAGGGCTAAGATTAGGGTTATGGTAAGGAATGGGGTTAGATTTAGGAATAGGACTAGGGTGAGATTTAGAGTTAGTCTTAGTGCTTGTGGTAGGGTTAGGGCTAAATTAGGGCTAGGATCAGGTCTAGGATTAGTGTAAGGGTTAAGTCTAGAGTTAGAGTTAGGGTTAGATTTGGGGGAAGGGATGGGATTATAGCAAGATTAAGAACTAGGGTGAGGGATAAAATTAGGGATAGGGCTAGAGTTAAGTTTTGGGTTAGGATCAAGGCTAGGTTTAGGGCTAGGATGAGGGCTAGCATTTGTGTTAGGGTTATGGCAAGAATTAGAGCTAGGGCTAATATCAGATCTGGAATTATGGTTATGGAGAGTTTTCGGGTAATATTTATGGCTAGGTCTAGTGTCTGAGTTAGGTTTAGGGTGAGGTACAAGTTGAGAGCTAGGGTTATTATAATAGTCAGCGTCAGGTTTTGTGTTTGTGTTAGGTTGAGTTTTAGGGTTATGGCTCAAATTAGCATTAGGTTTGAGTTACAGTTAGGATAATAGATATGGTAAGGTTTAGGTTTCAGATTAGGTTTAGCGTAATGGATAGGGTTAGGGTTAGGCCTAGGATTAGCATTAGGTTTATGGTTACTATTAGGGTAATGGATAGGGTTAGGGCTAGGGTTAGGGCTAAGGTTATGTTTAGGATTTGGGTTAGAGTTAGAGTTAGGTTTAAGGTAAAGGCTAGGATTAGGTTTTGGGTATGGGTTAGGGTTTGAGCTAGGGTAAGTGCTAAGGATAGGGTAAAGATTAGGATTAGGTCTAGGGTTAGGATTAAGGTGATAATTAGGCTTAAGGTAATGGACAGGTTTAGATGCTGGGTTAGGTTTAGTGTTAGGTTTATGTTTAGGACTAGGGTTAAAGTTAAGTTTAGCATAATTGTTTGAGTTTGAGCTAGGGTTAGGACTACTGCAAGGGTTAGGTTTATGGTTAGGTCTAGGGATAGGTTTAAATTTAGGGATAGAGTATGTTTAGGGTTAGGGCTAAGGTTATGATGATGTTAATGGTTAGGGTTAGGATAATTGATAGGGTTAGAGCTAAAGTTAAGTCTAGTTTTAAGTTTAGGATTTGGGCTAGTGTTAGAGTTAGGGTTAGGGTTAGGCTTATCATTTTCTTACGGTTAGGTTAAGTGTAAGGGTCAGGGATTGAGTAAATGTTAGGGCTAGGTTGAGGCTTCAGGTTAGGGATAAGATTGGGGCTAGTTTTTGTGTTAGTGTTAGAGCTAGGGTTAGGGAACAGGTAATGTAAGAACCAGGGTTAGCTTTGGGGTTAGAGTTAGGGGTAGTTCTAGTGTCAGTGTTAGATTTAAGGTTAGGGTGATATTTAGAGCTAGAGTTATTTTTAGGATATGAGTCAGGGTTAGGGTTAGTTTTAAGGTTAGGGTTAGGACTCGATTAGGGCTAGGGTTAGTTCTTGTAGTAGTTTAGGGTTTGGTTTAAGTTAAGGTTTAGGGTTAGGTCTATTGCTCGGTTTTGTTTTAGTCCTAGGGTTAGGTTTAGGGCTAGTTTTACAATTAGTAAACCAAGCAATATCCCTAACCCTAAACATAAACTTAAACCTAACCCTAACACTAAACCTAGACCTATCCCTAGCCAATATTCGAGTTCTAACACTAACTTTAAAATTAACACTGACCCTTACTCATATCCTAACACTCAACCTAGCTCTAAACACCACCCTTACCTTAAACAAAACACTAAGAATAAACCTAACAATAATTCAAGTCTTATCTCTAACCCTAAAATGAACCCTGACCTGACTCTTATCCTAAAACAAAACCTAGCTATAAATATTACCCTAAACTTAAACCTAACCTAACACTAAACCTAACCATAACACTAAAAGTAACCTGAATTTAATCCTAGTTCTTACATTAGTAATGGCCCTAATTCTGTACCTAACCCTAACACAAAAACTAGCCCTAATCAGAGCTCAAAACCTAGATTTAACCCTAACTCCAACCTAACAATAGCCCTAACCCTAGCTCTAAACCAATCCCTTACCCTAAGCAAAAACCTAAACCTAAGGGTAACCCTAGACCTATCCCTAATCCTTAGGCTAACAAAAACTCTTACTCTACTAATAGCTCTAACCCTAGCTCTCATTCTAGCTCTAACACTATTCTAAATTTATAACCCTTACCCTGAACCTTATACTGACCCTACTACTATACTTTGGTCTAACTCTAACTCTAACCCAAAATCTCTGGTAATCCTATTCCTAGACCTAACCTTGAAACTAACTCCCAGCCTAGCCCTAACCATAGCTCAGAAACTTACCCTTATACTAAACATAACCCTAAACCTAACCATAGTTCTAATCCTCACACTAACCCTAACTCAAGACCTAATCCTAACCATAACCCTAGCCCTAAACTTCACTCTAACTGTAACCATTACCCTAAACATTACCCTTACCCTAATGCTAACCCTAGGCCTAACCCTAAACTTTTCACTATCCCCAAAACTGTCAATTGCCCTAAACTTAACCTGAACCCTAAACCTAATCTTATCATTACCCCAATGCTAACCCTAATGCTAATTCGAGCCCTAACCCTAAACTCAAACCTAAACCAAACCCCAACACTGACCCTAACATTAATAATTACCCATCTCTAAACCTGACTATAACCCTATACCTAACTCTTACACTAGACTTAGACATAAACCTAACCCTAAAATTATCCCTAACCATAACCCTGGACCTGACTTTAGCCCTAGCCATAATCCTAGCCCTAAACCTAGCACAAACCCTAGTCCTAATCCTAGCCATAAACATAGCCTTAATTATAACCCTAACCCAATCCCTAGGCCTAACCATAACACTAACCATAACCCTAATCTTAGCCCTAATTTAATCCTATCCCTAAACCTAACACTAGCCCTGGCCCAAAGACTAACTCTTTCACCTTATCCCTAACTCTAGTTCTAACCCTATACATTTCTGGAAGCCTAATCCTAGACTGAACCATAGGTCTAACCCTAGCCCTATTCATATCCCTGGCCATAACCCTAGATCTAACCCTAACTCCAAATCTAACCCCAACAATAAGCCTAAGCCTAAACCTAACCCTAGCCCTAAGGCTAATCCTAAAACTAGCCCTAACCCTAGCCCTACCACTAAAACAAAACTGAGCCATAGAACTAACCGTAATCCTTAACATAAACCAAGCCCTAATTCTACACCTAGCCCTAACTCTAGCAATAATTCGAGTCTTAAGCCAAACCCTAAAACTAATCCTCACCCTGACTCTGACCTTAACACTAAACCTAGGTCTAAATATCACCCTAACCCTGAACCTAAACATTACACTAGACCTAGTCCTAACCCCTAACATGAAAATTAGCCCTAATCATAACCCTAGTATTTACATTAGCCGTAACCCTGACCCTAGCCCTAATGTAACCCAAATCCTAGCCCTATTCTGAGCCCTAACCCTAGCCTTAACCCTAAACCTAACACTATCCCTATCATTAATTGTAACCATAAACCTAGCTGTAACCCGAGCTCTAACCCTATCCATTACCCTAACCATAACCCTAACCCAAATGCTAACTCTAGGCCTAAACCTAACCCTATCCCTAATTTTCACCCTATCCATTACCCTAAATCTAACCTGAAACCTAAACCTAACCCTATCATTACGTGAATCTTAATCTTAATGCTAATTCCAATCCTAACTTTAATCCTTAACATCCAAAACACTAATTGTGACCATGACCCTAATAATACCCTTATCTCTAAACCTGACCCTAACCCAAAACCTAATTGTTACACAAGGAGTAGCCATAAACCTAACCTTAAACTATCTTTATCCATAACCTTAGACCTGAAATTACCCCTAACCATAATCCTAGCCCTAAACCTAGCCTTAATCCTAACCCGAACCATAACCTGAGCCCCAACCCTAATTCTAACCCTCACCCTAGCCCCAAACCTTCATATAACCTCATCCCTTACCACAAACTTAACCGTAACCCTAAACCTAAACCTAACCCCCACCCTAACCCAAGGCCTAATACTAACACTAAGCCTAGCGACAATACTAGCCATAATTTAATCCTATCCTAACCCTAATACTAGCCCTAAGACTAACTAGAACTCTTGCTGTAGCCCTAGCCCTAGCCCTAGTTCTATCCTTAGCCCTATCCTAACTCTAGATCTAAACCTAACTCTAGATCTAAACCTAACTCTAAATTTAACTTTAATCATAAGACAAACCAAATCCTAACACTACCCCTAACCATAATGCTAATCCTAAAACTTGCCTAGCCCTGGCCCTAGCCATAAAACAAAACCAAGCCATATCCCTAACCCAAACCCTTAACCTAAACCAAACCCAAACCTTACAACTAGCCCTAACCCTAACTCTAAAAATTACTCTGACCCTGACACTGTCCCTAACACTAATCCTAGCTCTAATCATTACCCTAAATTAAATTATTCCTAACACTAGACCTAGCCTTAACCGTAACTCTAAAACTATCCTTAATTGTGACCCTAGTTCGTACATTAGTCATTGTCCTAACCCTAGCATTAACCCTAACACAAATACACCTGCATCTGAGCCCTAAACCTAGCTTTAACCCTAGTTATAAGCCTAACACTAGCCCTAAACCTAACCCTAACCCTAGCCCTAACCCTAGCTCTAACCCTATCCCATACCCTAAGTCAAACACTAACCCAAATGCTAACCCTAGCCCGAACCCTAATCCTTAGCCTAACTTCAAGTCTATCCATATTACTAGTCTTAACCCTAGCCCTCATTCTACCTCTAGACCTAACCCTGACTCTCATCTGACCCTAAAAGTAACCCTAGGTCTAAACCTGACCCTAAACCTAAACCAAAAAATAACACTAGACCTGCCGGTAACCCTATAATTATGCCTAAGCCTAATACTACACCTAGACCCAAAGCTAATCCTTAATATACCTATAACTCTAGCCCTAGACCAAAAAAAAAAAAAAAAAAAAAAATCCTAGCACTAGCCCTAACAATAACCCTTAACCTAAACCAAACACTTACCCTATTCCTAGATCTAACCCTAGTACTAATTCTGGCTCTAGCCCTAAACCTAACCCTATCCTGAACACTGATCCTTATCCTATCACATAAACTAGCTTTAAACCTGACACTAACACAAAACCCTGACCTAACACCAGACCTAGCCATAACCTAAACCTAAAACTAGCCCTAAAAATAACCCTAATTTTTACATTACTTATAGTCCTAACCCTAGCCCTAAACCTAACACAAAACCTAGAGCTAATTCTAGGCCTAAACTTAGCTCTAAGCATAAACCTAAGTCTAGCCCTATCCCAAACCCGAACTCTAACCCTAACCCTCTCCTTAGACCTAATGTTAGCTCAAAGCCTAACCCTTACTCTAAATATAAACCTAGCCCTATCCTAAATCCTAATCCCAATGCTAACCCTAAACCTAACCTTAACCCTAGCCCAAATTTAAGCCCTAATCATATCCATTACCCTAACCCTAATTCTAACGCTAATTAAAACGCTAACCACAGTGTTAACCCTAACCTTAGCCCAAACCCTAGGCTTAAACCTAACACTAACCCTAGTCCTAATCCTAGCCCTAATTTAGCCCTAACCCTAACCCTTATCATAAGCCTAATCCTAAGAATAACTCTTAATTCTCACCCTAGAAATATCCCTAGTTCTAACCATATTCCTTACCATCACCCTAAACCTAGCCCTAACCCTAGCACGAACCCTAACCCTAGATCAAACCTAACTCTAAATCTAACCCTAACCCTAAGCCTAAAGTCAATCTAACACTAGCCCTAAACCTGATGCTAATCCAAAATCTAGCATTAACCCTAGCCCTAGACCTAAAACAAAACTGAGCCATAGCCCTAACCATAACCCATAACATAAACCAAAACCTAACCCTACACTTAGCACTGACTTTAGCCCTAATTCAAGTCCTAAACTTAGCACTAAAACTAACCCTGACCCTGACACTGACTCTAAATTTAACCGTTGCTCTAAACATCACCCTAACACTAATCCTAAAACTGGCACAAATTGTAACACTAGTTCATTCATTAGCCATAGCCCTAACCCTAGCCCTAACCAAACCCAAAACCTCGCTCTTATTTGAGACTTAATCCTAGTTTTAAACCTAACCCAAACCCAAAACCAAGCCCTAAACTTTAACCTAACCCTAGCCAGAATCCTAACCTAATCCTAACCCTAATTAAAACCCTATCCCTAACATTAAACCTAACTCTAACCATAATCTTGAACTTAGAACTAAACTTAAACCTAAACCTTGCACTAGCCCTAACCCTAGCTCAAACACTAACCATTATCTTACCCTAACCATAACCTTAACCCTAAACTAACATTTACCCTAACCCTAACACTTACTCTGAACCAAACCCTAGCTCTATCCCTAACCCTAATCCCAGACTTAATCCCAACCATAACCTAGCCCTAACCCTAGCTCTAAAACTATCCATTACACTAAATATAACCCTAACACTAATGCTAACCCAAACCGGATAGCTGAAAACTAACCCATCTGTTACCTTAAACCTTAACTAAAAACAAAAGTAAACCTTTATTTTACCTTAATTCTAAACCTAACCCTAATGCTAATTCGAGCCCCAACACCTTAACCTTAACGTAAACCAAATGCTAACCCTGACCCTGACTGTGACACTAATATAATTCTAGCTCTAAAGCTGACTTTAAATTAAACCTAACCCTTACACTAGACCTAGCCATAAACTCACCCTAAAACTACCCTTAACCATAAACCTAGACCTGATATTTTCCCTAGCCTTAGTCATAGCCCTAACGTTGTCAGAATACCTACCCCACATTCTAGCCCTAATCCTAGCATTAATCCTAAACTGAATCATAACCCTAGGCCTAATCCTAATTCTAACCCCCACCCTAGCCCTAAACCTAGCAAGAACCCCACCCATTCCCCTAAACTTAACCCTAACCACAGTGCTAACCCTAACCCTAGCCCAAACCCTAGGTTTAACCCTAACACTAACTCTAGTCCTAATACTAGCCCTAATTTAGCCCTAACACAAAGCCTCACCCTAAGCCTACTCCTAAAAATAACTCTAATTCTCAACCTAGACGTATATCTAGTTCTAACCATATTCCTTACCATAACCCTAACACTAGCCCTAACCCTATCACAAGCCCTAACCCCAGATCAACCCTAACTCTAAATCTAACACTAAACCTAAGCGTAAACTTCCATCTAACACTAGCCCTAACCCTGATGCTAACCCCAAATCTATCCTTAGACCTAGCCGTAGCACTAAAACAAAACTGAGACATAAACCTAACCGTAACCCTTAACATAAACCAAAATCTAATGCTACACCTAGCACTAACTTTAGCCTTAATTCGAGTCCTAAACCTAACACTAAAACTAACCCTGACCCTGACACTGACCCGAAATATAACCATTGCTCTAAACATTACCCTAACCCTAACCCTAAAACTGGCACAAATTGTAACACTAGTTCATACATTAGCCATAGCCCTAACCCTAGCCCTAACCAAACCCAAAACCTCGCCCTTATTTGAGACTTAATCCTAGTTTTAAACCTAACCATAACCCAAAACCTAGCCCTAAATCTTACCTTAACCCTAGCAAGAATCCTAACCATAACTCTAGTCTTATCACTAGCTCTAAACCTATCCATTAACCTAACCCTAACCATAACCCTAATGGTAACCCTAAGCCTAACACTAAACTTATTGCTAACCCTAACCTTATTCCTTAACCTAAACCTAACCTGAACCCTAAACCTAGTACTATCATTACGCTATCCTTAACACTAATGCTAATTCGAGCCCTAATCCTAAACTTAACCTAAGCCAAACTCTAACACTTACCCTTCCCATAATAATATACCTAGCTCTAACCCTGACCCTACCCCTAAACCTAACCCTTATATTAGACCATAGCCATAAACCTAACCCTAAAACTATTCCTCACATAACCTCACCTTAACACAAACCATAGCCCTAACCCTAACCTTAACCCTAGCCCTATTCCTATCCATAATCCTAGCCCTAAACTTAGCTCTAACCCTATCAATTACCCTAAACATAGCCCTAATTCTAACGCTAACCCTAGGCCTAAATCTAACCCTAAGCCTAACTGTAACCCTATCCTTTATGCTAAAACTAACCTGAACCCTAAACCTAACCCTAACATTACCTGAACATACACCCTAATGCTAATTTGAGCCCTAACCCTAAACCCTAACCTAAACAAAACCTAAACATGACCCTGACACTAATAATACCCCTAGCTCTAAATTTCACCCTTACACTAAATCTAACCCTTACACTGAACATAACCATAAAACTATCCCTAAATTATCCCTAACTGTAACCCTGGAACTGATATTTGCCCTAATACTAATCCTAGCCCTAACCAAAACACAAACCCTAGCCCTCATTCTAGCCCTTAACCTAGCCTTAATCATAACTCTAACGAAACCCTAGACCAAATAATTCTAACATTCGCCCTAGCCCTAAACCTAGCTCTGACCCTAACCCTAACATTCTTCCTAGCCCTAAACGTAGCTCTGGCCCCATCATTTACACTAAACCTAACCCTAAGCCCAAACCTAACCCTAGGCCTAAACATAAACATAAACCTAGCTGTATTCCCAGCCGTAATTAACCCTATACCTAACCAAACCCTAAGCCTAGGCCTAAGACTAACTTTCACTCTCGCCCTAGCCCTATCCCTATTTCTAACCATATTTTTTTATCATAACCCTAATCCTAGCTATAAACCTAGAACTAATGCTAGCCATATCCTTAGCCCTAGATCTAATCTTAGATCTAATCCTAACTCTAAATCTAACTCTAAACCTAAGAATAAATCTAACCCTAACACTAGTCCTAAACATAATGCAAATCTTAAAACTAGCCCTAACCATAGCCCTAGCCCTAAAACAAATCTGAGACTTAGCCCTAACTTTAAAGTTTAACATAAACCAAAACCTAACCCTACACCTAGCCCTAACCCTAGCCCTAATTCGAGTCCAAACCCTAACCCTAAAGCTACCACTGACTTTAATTTTGACCCTAATACTAACCCTAGCTCTAAACACCACCCTAATGTTAAACCTACCCCTAACACTAGACCTAGTGCTAACCACAATCTTATAACTAGCCCAAATCATAACTCTACTGGAAATATTGGCCATAACTCTGAACGTAGCCCTAACTCTAACCAAAATTTAGCCCTAATCTGAAACCTAACTATAGCTTTAAACCTAAACCTAATCCTAACACTAGCCATAACACTACCCTAAATGTAGCCCTAACCCTAGGTCTATCCCTATCACTTACTCTAAGCCAAACCTAACCCTAATGCCAACCCTAGACCTATACCTAATCCTATTACTAGTATGAAACCTAGCCCTCATTCTAGCTCTAACCATAACTCAAACCTGACACTTATTCTGACCCTAATGGTAACCATATGTCTAAACCAGACCCTAACCCTATTTTGAACCCTAACACTAGCACTAGAAATAAACCTATTCCTAAACCTAACACTAACACTAGCCCTAGACCTAAACCTAATCCTAAATCTAGCCATATCTCTAGCCTTAGATATAAACAAAAACCTAACCCTAGCCCTAATAATAAACCTTAACCTAACCCAAACACAAACCCTACCCCTAGACCTAACTGTAGTGATAATTCTGGCTTTAACCATAAAGCTAACTCTAACCTGAACACTGACCCTGACCCTAACACTAACTCTAGCTCTAAACATCATGCAAACAATAACGCTAACCCTAATATTTGACCTAGCCATAACACTAACCCCATAACTTGCCCTAATCATAACCCTAGTACGTACAATAGCAGTAGCCCTATAACTAGCCCTAATCTAACCCAAAACGTGGCCCTAATCTGAGCGCTAATCCTAGCTTTAACCCTAACAGTAACCCTAGCCATAAGCCATTCCCTAACCCTTCCCTAACGCTAGGTTTTATCCTATTTGTTACCTCAAGCCAAACCCTAAACCTAATGCTAACCCTAGTCCTAATCCTAATCCATAGCCTAACCGAAACCCTAACCCTATTACTAGTTCTAACCCTAGCCCTCATTCTAGCTCTAACCATAACCCAAACCCTAATCCTAAACCTGAAACTTATACTGACACTAACACTAACCGTAGGTCTAAACCTGACCCTAACCTGAACCCGAAACCTAACATTAGCCCTAACAGTAATCCTATACTGAAACCTAAACCTAACACTAGTCCTAGACCTAAACCTAATCTTAAATCTAGCCAAACTCTAGCACTAGACCTGAACAACAACCTTGCCCTAGCCCTAGCAATCACCCTTAACATAACCCAAACACTAACCCTACTTCTAGACCTAACCCTAGTCCTAATTCTGGCACTAACCCCAACACTCACTCTAACCTGAACACTGACCCTGACCCTAACATAAACCTAGCTCCAAAGCTCACCCTAACTCAAAACCTAATCCCAACACTACACCTAGCCATAACCCTAACCTAAAACTATCCCTCATCATAACCCTAACTCTTAACTACCCATGGCCCTAACCCTAGGCCTAAAATAACACAAAACTTAGCCCTAATCATAGGCCTAAACGTAGCCCTAAGTGTAACCCTAAATTAACCCTAGCCCCAACCCTAACCGTAACCCTCCCCTTAGACCTAACCCTAGCTCAAACCTAAACTTTACCCTAAATATAACCCTAGCCCTATCCCAAACCCTAACCTAACCCTAGCCATAATCCTAACCTTAACCATAGCCCTAAGCATAGCTCTACTTCTATACACTACCATAACCCTAGCCCTAATCCTTACCATAACACTAGGCCTAAACCTATCTCTAATCCTATCCATTACCCTAGCCATAATCCTAACTCTATTTCTAACCCTAGGCTTAACCCTAACCCTATCACATTCCCTAAAACTACCCATTACCCTAAAACTAACCTGTACCCTAATCCTAAGCCTATTCATTACACTAACCCTAACTCTAACCCTAATGCTAATTAAAGCTCTAAAACTAAACCTCAACCTAAACTGAACCATAAGCCATACACTGACCTTAATAATATATCTAGCTCTAAAATTGACCTTTCCCAAAATCTAACCATTACACTAGACCTAACCATAAACATAACCCTAAATCTATCCCTAACCTTAACCCTAGACTTAACCCTAGACACTTACCCTAACACAAACCCTAGCTCTAAAACTTATCCTGACTGAAAAACTAACCCTAACACTAGAAAAACCCTAAATCTACCCATAAGCATAACCCTAGCTCTTACATTACCCATACACCTAACAATAGCCCTAAAGCTCACACAAAACCTAGCCCTAACCCTAGCCCTAAACCTAGACCTAAGCATAACCCTAAACCTATTTCTAGCATTAACCTTAACCCTAACACTGGCTCTGGCCCTAACCCAAAATCAATCTCTAATCCTTACCCTAAACATAACAATATCCCTAACCCCCAACCTAACCCTAAACCTAGCCCTAATCCTGTCACCATAGCACAAATCCTAGCACAAACTCTATTCATTATCTTTACCATAACCCTAACCCTAACTGTAGCCCTGAATCTAAACCTAACCCTCACCCTAGCCCTAACCCTAGCTCAAACCCTAACACTTCTGCTAAACCTAACACTAACACTAACCCTAGGCCTATCTCTAAATGTAGTCAAAATCCTACAGTTAACACAAGCTCTAACACTAGCACTAACCCTATCCTTTACCCTAAACATAAACCTAACCCAAATGCTAACCCTAGGCCTAACCCTAATCCTATCGCTAACCCTAACCCTATCTATTACTCTAAACCTAACCTGAACCCTAACCCTAACACTATCCTTTACTTTAACCCTAACCCTAATGCTAATTTGAGCCCTAATCCTAAACCTTATCCTAAACCAAACCCTAAACCAGACTCTGACCATAATAATACACCTGGCTCTAAACCTGACCTTTACCCAAAACATAAATTTCCCCTAGACCTAGCCATAAAACTAAAGTTAACACTATTCCTAAACATAACCCTAGACCTGACATTAGCCCTAGCCCTAATCCTAGCTCTAACCCTAACTCAAACCCTAGCCCTCATCCTAGCCTAAAACCTAGCCTTAATCCTAACCTGAATACTCACCCTATTCCTATACCTAATTTTAACCCTTGCCCTAGCCCTGAACCTAGGCATAACCTCATCCCTTCCCTTAAAACTAACCATAACCCTAACACTAACACTAACTCTAATTTTAGCCCTAACAATGGGTCTAACCCTAACACTAAACCTAGTGCTAATCTAGCCCTAATTTAGCCCTAACCCTAAGCAAATCCCTAACTCTAGCCCTAAGAATAACGCTAACTCTCAACCTATCCCTATTTCTATTTCTAAACATGTCCATTACCGTAATCCTAACACTAGCCCTAACCTTAGTCTTAACTTTAGATCAAACCATAACTCTAAATCTACCCTAACCTTAAGCCTAAACCTCACCCTACCACTAGCTGAACACTATTGCTAATCATAAAACTAACCTTAACCCTAGCCCTAGACCTAAAACAAAACCGAGCCATTACCTTAACCCTAAACCTAACCTAAACCAAACCCTCACCCTACAACTAGCCAAAATCCTAGCTCAAATTCGAGTCCTAGGACTAAAACTAACCCTTACCCTGACTCATATGCAAACCTTAACCCTAGATCTGTATATCACCCTAACCATAAAGCAAATGTGAACACCATTCTTAGCCCAAATTCTAACCGTAATAATAACCCTAGTTCTTACATTAGCCATAGTCCTAACCCTAGCCCTAACCCCAAAACAAAAACAGCCCTATTCTGAGCCCTAAAACTAGA
The DNA here is from genome assembly GCF_047511675.1 of Marmota flaviventris. Lineage (NCBI taxonomy): Eukaryota > Metazoa > Chordata > Mammalia > Rodentia > Sciuridae > Marmota > Marmota flaviventris. Next base: position 128,872,231 of record NC_092499.1, read on the forward strand.
TTTAACCCTAACCCTAGACCTAGTCATAAACCTAACCCTAACCCTAGCTCTAAGCCTAGCTGTAACCCTATCCCTTATCCTAAGCCAAACCCTATCCATAATGCTAACTCTAGTCCTAATCGAAATCCTTAGCCTAGATCAAACACTAACCCTATTACCAGTCCAAACCCTAGGCCTCATTCTAGCTATAAACCTAACCCAAATCCTAAACCTAACCTTCACCCTTATACTGACCATAACACTAATTATAGGTCTAAACCTTACCCTAACCCTAAACTGAACCCTGAAACAAGCCCTACCAGTAAACTTTTACATAAACCTAACACTGACACTACCACTAGACCTAAACCTAATCCTTAATCTAGCCTTATCTCTAGCCCTAGACCTAAACAAAAACTTAGTCCTAGCCCTAACAATAATCCTTAATGTAAACCAAACAATAACATTACCCCTAGACCTAACCCTACTCCTGATTCTGGCTTTCACCCTAACTCTAATCTGATCCTGACACTAACACTAAACCTAGCTCTAAAACTGACTCTAAACCAAAATCTAAACAGTAGACCTAGCCATAACCCTAACCCTAAAACTATCCCTAATTAGAACCCTGGACCTTACATTACGTATAGCACTAACACTAAACCTAAACCTAACACAAAACCTAGCCCTAATCCAAGGTCTAAACCTACCATAAGCATAACCCTAACCCTAAACCTAGCCGTAACCCTAAGCCTAACCCTCACCTTAGACCTTAGCATAGCTCAAAGCCTAAACATTGGCCTAAACATAACCCAAGTCTTATCCCTAACAATAACCCTAACCCTACCCTAACCCTAACCCTAACCCTAAAACTATACATTACCCTTATGATAACCCTATTCCTAATGCTAACCCTAGGCACAACCCTAACCCTATCGAATACCTTAAATCTCTCCATTATCCTAAGCCTACCCTGGTCCCTAAACCTAATCCTATCCATTACTCTAAACCTAACTCTAACCCTAATCCTCATTTGAGCCCTATTCCTAAATCTTAATCTAATACAAGCTGTAACCCTGACCCTGAACCTAAAAATAGCCCTAGCTCTAAAACTGACCCTTACCCTAAACTTAACACTTAAACTAGTCTAAGACATAGACCTAATCCCAAATCTATTCTAACTTTAACACTAGACCTGACATTTTTCCTAGCCCTAATTCTAGACCTAACCCTGCAACAAACCCTAGCCCTCATCCTAGCCTTAAACCTAGCCTTAACCATAACTGTAACCCTAACCCTAGCCCTAATCCTTAATCTAACGCTCACTCTACCTCTAAATCTAGCTATGACACATCCCTTATACTAAGCTTAACCCTAAATCTAGTCCTAATGCTAGTCCAAAGCTGAACACTAACCCTAGTTCTAACCCTTGCCCTGATATAGCCCTATCCCTAAAACTAACCATAAACCTAGCCCTAAGCCTAACTCTAACTCTTGCCCTAGCCTTATCCCTAGTTCTATCCCTATCATTTACTATAACCCTAAACCTAGCCCTAACCCTGCCCCTATCATTAGACCAAGCCCTAACCCTAGATCTAACCCTAACTCCAAGTCTCAACATAACTCTCAGCCTAAGCCTAACAAAAACACTAACCCTGACCCTAACGCTAATCATATAACCTAGGACTAAAACAAAACTGAGCAAGGGAGGCTGAGGATGTGACTCAAGCACTAGCACATTCACCTGGCTTGCATGGGGTGCTGGGTTTGATCCTCAGGAACAATGAAAATATAATTTAAAAAAAGATGTTGTGTCCACCAAAAACTAAATATATATAATATTAAAAAATTCTCTCTCTCTCTCTCTCTCTCTCTCTCTCTCTCTCTCTCTCTCTCAAAAAAAAAAAAAAAAAAAAAAAAGTTGAGATAAAACCTTAACATAAACCAAACCCTAACACTACACCTAACCCTAACCCTAGCCCTAATGCGAGTCCTAAACATAACCTTAAACTAACCCTGACCCTGAATCATATCTAACACTCACCTTAGGTCTAAACACCACCCTAAACTTAAACCAAACCCTAATAGTAACCGTAGCCTTAATTCGAGTCATAACCCTAACCTTAAAATTAACCCTGATGCTGACTCATGTACTAACAGTTACCCTAAATCTAAAAATCAACCTCACCTTAAACTGAACCCTAACAGTAATCTTTAAACCTAATCCTAACCCTAGATCTAAGAATAAATCTAACTATCACACTAGCCCTATCACTAGTTCCAACTCTATCCCTTAACGTAACCCTAACCTGAGCCCTAAACTTAGTACTAACATTTTCCCTATCCATAGCCCAAGCACTAAATTTAGATCATAATCTATCTCTAAATCTAACACTAATTCGTAGCGTAACCCTAACCCTAACACTAGCCCTAACCCTAACACTAATTCTAAAGCTAGCCCTAATCCTAGCCCTAGCCCTAAAACAAAATCGAGCTATAAGCTCTATCCCTAACCTGTAAACTAAACAAAACCCTAACCATACATCTACCTCTAACCCTAGACCTAATTTGAGTTTTAAGCTGAACTCTAAAACTAACCCTGACACTGACTCTGACACTAACACTAATCCTAGCTCTAAACATCACCCTAATCCTAACACTAACCCTAACACTAAGCCTAGCCCTAATCTTAACTTTAAAATTAGCCATAATCGTAACCCTTGTACTTACATTATCCATAATCCTAACCCTAGCACTAACTTAACCCAAATCCTAGCCCTAATCCGAGCCCTAACCTGAGATTTAACCCTAACCCTAACCCTAACCCTAGCCATAAACCTAATCATAACCATAACCCTAGCTCTAACCCTATACATTACCATAACATTAACCCTAACACTAATGCTAACCCTAGACCTAAACATAACTCGATCTCTAATCCTTTCCCTATCCATTTCCCTAAATCTAACATGAACCCTAATTCGAAGCCTATCATTACCCTAATCCTTACTTAATGCTAACTCAATCCCTAACTTTAAGCCTGAACCTATTCCAAGCCCTAACCTAGACCTTCACCTTAATAATACCCCTAGCCCTAAACCTGACCCGAAACCTAAACCTAAATCTTACACTAGACATACACATAATCCGAACCCTAAAACTATCTTTAAACATAATTCTAGACTTGAAATTAGCCAAACTCCTAATCCTAGCCCTAACCCTAAAACAAATCCTAGCCCTCATCGTAGTCCTAAACCAACCTTAATCATAACCCTAATCCTAACCCTTATTTTAAATATCACCCTACCTATAAAACAAGCATAACACGATCACTTACCCTAAACTAAATCCTAAATCTAACCCTAATTTATGCATAACTGAATACTAATCATAGCCATAATCCTAGCCCTAATTTAGCCCTATCCCTAACCCTAACCCTAACCTTAGCCCTAAGACTAAAAATAATTCTCACACTAGCCCTATCACTAGTTTTAATACTAGCCCTTAGCATAACCATAACCCTAGAGCTAACCCTTGTCCAATTCTTAGTCCTAGCCCTAAGCCTAAGCCTAAGCCTCACACTAACACTAAACCTAATCCTAATGCTAATAATAAAACTAGCCCTAACCCTTCCACTAGCAGTAAAACAAAAACAAACAATAGCCCTAACCCTAAACCTAACGTAAACCAAACCCTAACACTACACCTAGACCTAACCATAGCCTTAATTTGAGTCCTAACCCTAACCTTAAAAGTATTCCTGACACTGACTCATATGCTAGACTCACCCTAGCTTGAAACACCATTCTAAATTTAAACCAAAACTTAACAGTAACCCTAGCACTTATTTGACTCCTAACCCTAACTCTGACCCTGACTCATATCCTAAAACTAACCCTAGCTCTAAATATCACACTAAAGTTAAACTTAACCCTAATACTAAAACTACACCTACCCCTAACCCTAACCCTAAAACTAACCCTAATTGTAATCCTTGTTCTTATATTAGCGAATGCCCTAACCATAGTCCTAACCCTGACACAAAACTAGCCCTAATCCGAACCCTAAACCTACCTTTAACCCTAACCCTACCCTAAATCTAGCCCTAACCCTAGCTCTAAACCTATCCCTTACCCTAAGTGAAACCCTAACCCTAATGGTAAACCTAGACCTATCCTTAATCCTTAGGCTAACCAAAATAATAAACTGTATTAATAGTCCTGACCCTAGCCCTCGTTCTAGCTCTCATCCTATCCCAAACCCGTTAGCTATCCCTGACCCTTAATCTGACCCTAACAAAAACCCTAGGTCTAAAACTGACCCTAAACATAGAGCAAACCCTAACACTGGCCATACCACTAACTTATACCTAAAACGAATCCAAACCCTTAATCTAAGACTAACTCTAACTCTCATGCCATCCCTATCCCTAGTTCTAAGCCTATCCATTACCAAAACACTTACCCTAGCCCTAACCCTTGCCCTATCCTTAGTCCTAGCCCTAACCAAGATCTAACCCTAACTCGAAATCTAACCCTAAGCCTAAGCCTAAGCCAAACACTAAAACTAGCCCTAATCCTAACCCTAGCAGTAAAACAAACTGAGCAATAGCCCTAACCATAAACCTTAACTTCAAACAAAACTTAACACTACATGTAGACATAACCATAGTCTTAATTTGAGTCCTAAACCTAACCTTAAATCTAACCCTGACTCTGACTCATAACCTAACGCTCACTCTAGCTCTAAACACTCTCCTAACCTTAAACTGAAACCTAAAAGTAAACCTATTACTAATTGGAGTCCTAACCCTAACCCTGACCCTGACTCATATCCTAACACTAATCCTAGCTCTAAAGATCATCCTAACCTTAAACCTAACATTAACACTAGACCTGCCCCTAACCCTAACCCTAAAACTAACCCTCATTGTAACCAGAGTTCTTACATTAGCCATTGCCCTATCATTAACCCTGACCCTAACACAAAAACTAGCCCTAATCCGAGCCCTAAACCTAGATTTAACCCTAACCCTAACTCTAGCCCTAAACCTATCTCTAAGGCTGTCACTTACCCTATGAATAACCCTAAAACTAATGGTAGCCCTAGACTTATGCCTAATCCTTAGGCTAACCAAAACCCTAACCTTATTATTAGTCCTGACCCTAGCCCTCATTCTAGCTGTAATCCTATCCCAAACCCGAAGGCTAACCCTGACCCTTATCCTGACCCTAACACAAACCCTAGTTCTAAACCTGACCCTAACACTAGACTAAAACCTAACACTAGCCCTGGTCCTAATCCTAATCCTAAATCTAGTCTTATATCTAGCTTTAGACCTAAACAAAAACCTAGTTCTAAGCCTAACAATAACCATTATCCAAAAACAAACACTAACCATACACCTAGACCTAAACCTACTTCTAATTCTGGCTGTAACCCTAACTCGAAATCTAACCCAAACACTGACTCTGCCTTTAACAGTAAACCTACTTCTAAACCTGACCCTAACTGAAATTCTAAACCTAACACTAGATCTTGGCATAACCATAACCCTAAAATTATCCCTAATCATAATCCTAGCTCTTACATTACCCACAGCTTTAACCCTAGGCCTAAACCTAACAAAAAACTTAGAGCTAATCCTAGGTCTTAACCTAGCCCTAAGCATAACCCTAACCCTAACCATAGTCCTTACCGATACCTAACCCTCGCCTTAGCCATAACCCTAGCTCAAAACCTAACCCTTACTATAAACATACACCTAGAAATATTCCTGAATCTAACCCTAGACGTAGTCCTAATCCTAACCGTAACTGTAGCCCTAACCCTAGCTCTAAACCTACCCATTACCCTAACCCTAACCCTAACCCTAATTGTAAACCTAGCCTTAACCCTGACCATAATCCTAACCCTAAACAGAAAACTAACCCTAGACCTAACACTACACTAATACTTGCTATACTCCTAACCATAGATCAAACCTGAACCCTTACCATAAACCTAAACATAACCCTAGACCTAACCCTAACCCTAAACTTAAATCTAGCCCTGTCCCTAACCCTAAACATATATCTAACTGTATTTATTACACTAACCCTAACACTAAACTTAATTATTACCATTCCCCTAACCCTAACCCCAATAAAATTAATTATTACCATTCCCCTAATCCTAACCCTAACCCTAAATCTACCGTAATTCTATCCCTAAACATAACCCTGAACCTAACCCTTGTTCTAACACTAATCATAGCTCAGAACCTAACTGTTACACTAAACATAAAACTAACTCTAACCCTAGTTCTAACCCATACCTTAACACTAACTAAAGACCTAATCCTAACCATAAGTGTAGCTATAAACTTAGCTCTAACTGTATGCATTACCCTAATCATAACCCATACCCTAATGCTAATTATAAGCCTAACCCTTTCTAAAGACCTAATCCTAACCATAACCCTAGCCCTAAACTTAACTCTAACAGTATCCATTGCCGTAAACATAACCCTTTCCCTAATGCTAACCCTAGGCCTAACCCTACACCTATCACTAATCCCAACCCTCTAAATTACCCTAAACCTAAACTGAAACCTAAATCTAACCCTATCATTACCCTAACCGTAAACCTAATGCTAATTTGATCCCTAAACCTAAACTCAAACATAAAAGAAACCCTAAACATGACCCTGACCCTATACCTCTAACCTGACCCTTACCCTAAACCTAACCCTTACATTGGACCTAGCCAAAACCCTAAAACTATCACTATCCATAAACATAACCCTAGACCTGACATTAACCCTAGATATAATCGTACCACTAACCTGAACACAAACCCTAGCCCATATAAGCACTAAACAGCCTTAATCATAACCCTATCCTTAAAGTTAGGCCTAACTTAAAACCAACACTATCCCTAATCGTAGACCTAACTTAGCCCTATCCAGAACCCTAACCCTAACCCTAGCCCAAAAACTAAGTCTAACTCTTTCCCTAGCCCTAAAACTATTTCTAACCCTATCCCTTACTGGAATTCTAAACCTAGCTCTAATCCTAGGCCTAACCCAAGCTTTTTCCTTAGCCCTAGCACTAACCTTGAATCTAACCTTAACTCTAAATCTAACTCTAATGCAAAGCCTAAGCCTAAACATAACACTAACCCTAACCCTAATGCTACTCCTAAAACTAGCCCTAACTCTGGGCCTAGCCATAATACAAAACCGAGCCATATTCCTAACCCTAACACTTAATCTAAACCAAACCCTAACCCTACACCTAGCACTAACCCTAGCCTATTTCTAGTTTTAAGCAAAACCCTAAAACAAGTCCTAACCCTCATTCTGTTGCTAACACTAATCCTAGCTTTAAAAATCACCCTAAACATAACACTAGACCTAGACCTAATTCTAACCCTAACCCTAAAATTAGCACTAATTGTAACCCTAGTACTTACATTAGCCATATCCCTAACCCTAGCCCTAACTTAACCCAAAACCTAGCCTAATCTGAGCCCTAAACCAGCTTTAACCCTAACCCTAACCTTAACCCTAAATCTAGCACCAAGAATAACAATAACCTTAGCTTTAACCCTAGCTCTAACCCTATCCATTACCCTAACCATAATCCTAATGCTAATACTAACCCTAGGATTAAACCTTACCATATCCCTAATCCTAACACTATCCATTACCCTAAACCTAACTTGAAACCTAAACCTAACTATATCATTACCCTAACACTAAACCTATGCTAATTTGAGCTCTAAATTTAAACATTAACCTATCCCAAACACTAATCACGACCCTGAACCAAACAATACCCTTAGCACTAATCGTGACCCTAACCCTAAACCTAATCCTTACACTACATCTAACCTAACCCTAAACTATCTTTAACCGTAAAGCTGAACCTGAAATTAGCCCTAGCCCTAATCTTAGCCCTAAACCTAGCCTTAATCCTAACCCAAACCGTAACCCTAATTCTAACCCTCGCCCTAGCCCTAAACCTAGCTATAACCCCATCCCTTACACTAAACCTAACAATAACCCTAAACTTAACCATAATGTTAAACCTAACAATAACCCTTGCCCTAACCCTAAGCCTAAACCTAACACTAAGCCTAGCACTAACCCTAATTTAGTCCTATCCTAACCCTAAACTTAGCCTTAAGACGAACTCTAATTATTGCCCTAGCCCTAGCCCTAGGTCTATCCTTAGCTCTAGCCCAACCCTGGATCTAAACCTAACTCTAAATTTAAACCCAACTCTGAATTTAACCATAACCATAATCCTAAACCAAACCCCAACACTAGCCCTAACAATAATGCTAATCCTAAAACTTCCTTTACCACTAGCCCCAGCCTTAAAACAAAACCAAGCCATATCCCTAACACTAACCCTTAACCTAAACCAAACCATAAACCTACACCTAGCCCTAACCCTAACTCTAAAAATAATCCTGACCCTGACAATGATCCTAACACTAATCCTAGCTCTAAACATCACCCTAACCTTAAATTAACCCTAACACCAGGCCTAAGCTTAATCCTAACCATAAAACTAGCCCTAATCATAACCCTAGTTCGTACATAAGTCGTTGTCATAACCCTAGCCCTAACCCTAACACAAATCCTAACCCTAATTCTAGTCCTAACCCTAGCTTAAACCCTAATCTTAACCCTAACTAGCCATAACCCTAACCCTAACCCGAGCCCGATCCCTAGCTCTAATCTTATCCCTTACCCTAAGACTACCCTAAAACAAATGCTAACCCTAGTCCTAACCCTAATCCTTAACCTAAATTAAACACTAACAGTATTACTAGTCCTAACCCTAGCCCTCATTCTAGTTCTAACCCTAACCTTGATCCTTATTCTGATCCTAACAATAACCCTAGGTCTAACCTGACCCTAACCCTAAACCAAACCCTAACAGTAAGCCTAACACTGTAAACAAAACCCTAGCCCCATCCCTAAACCTAACTCTAATTTTAGACTGAATTCAAACCATAAATTAGCCCTAACCCTAGCTCTAAATCTATCCATTACAGTAAACATAACCCTAACCAAATGCTAACCTTAACCCTATTGCTAAACCTAACCCAATCATTACCCTAAACCTTAACTGAAACCTAAACCTAACCCTATCCATTACCCTAACCCTAAGCTTAAACCTAACACTAATTCAAGACCTGAACCTAATCTTTGACCTAAACCAAATGCTAACACTGACCCTAACCCTAATAATAACCCTAACTCTAAACCCTAAACATAGCTCTGACACTAGACCTAGCAATAACCTAACCCTAATACTATCCTTAATCATAACTTGACTTGACATTAGCCCTAGCCTAGTTCTAGCCCTGAACCTAAAAGAAACCCTAGCCCTAAACCTAGCCTTAATCCTAACCTAAACACTAACCCTACCCGTAATTCTAATTCTTACCCTCACACTAGCCCTAAAGCTAGCTATAACACCACCCATTCCCCTAAACTTAATCCTAACCCCAATTCTAATCCTAAACCTAGTCCTAACCCTAGGGCTACCCCTAACACTAACCTTAGCCCTAATCCTATCCCTATTTTTGCTTTAAATCTAACCCTAACCCTAAGCCTAGTTCTAAATCTAAATCTAACTCTTGTCCAAGCCATTTCCCTAGTTCTAACCATATCCCTTACTGTAACGTTAACCCTAGCCCTACCCTAACCCTGAATCTAACCCTAACTCTAAATCTAACCCTAACCCTAAGCCTACACCTCACCCTAACACTAGCCCTAACCCTAATGCTAATTCAAAATCTATCCTAACCCTAGCCCTAGCCCTAAAACAAAACCAAGCCATAGCCCTAAACCTAACCCTAACCCATAGAAGTTAAGATAAAGTGAAATCTTAAAAATAAACTGTTCCTGACAGCGAACCTTGAACTGAGAAGGCCCAACCTGGGAAACATGGTAATGCTAGGTAAAAAATGAATCTTGAATGGAATCAAAGAAATTTGAACAAAACTAACTCTAAACCGAACATTAGTTCTAACCCTAGCCCTAACCCTAATCCTAAAACTAAGCCTTTCCTGTTTATAGAGCTTGATCATAAAAGTCCCAAACCAGGGGTGCCTAGTAGGGCTTGGTAACAGATGAATCCTGCCCAGTATCAAATATTCTGACCAATAATTGGGGAAGGTGTTTCAATACATGCCTATTTCTCCTGTTTTCTCCTAAACTGCTCTTGGATAAATTGTTTTTTCATGCTTCAGCTTAAAGTACTTTCATAAGGAACAAACCAGAGCATGCCCACAGTGAAGTGATTGAGTGTGTGAAGTTTCGTGCAGCTAGCACAAACCCTGTTTGATTTCCAGCTCCATTTCCATTCACACCTATAGGCCATAATGTAGTGAAAACTAAAACTGCAAACTGTTCCTGACACTGAACCATTGAACGTTGAAGGCCCAAACTTGGGAAGCCTACTAACTTTAGTAAAACATGAATCTGTACAGTATCAAAGTAATCAGAAAAAAAAAAAAAAAAAAAAAAAAAAAAAATTCAAAGCTCTTTCAGTACATGTGTATTTGGCTTGCTCTTAAAGCACTCAGAGATAAAGCTATTTCTTTCTACTTCAGTTCACAGGAAACAAACCAGAGAATGTTCACTGAGAACTGATTGAAAGTGTGAAGTTTCAAGCAGCTAGCACAAAACCTGTTTGATTTCCAGCTTCATTTCCATTCACCCCTATAGGGCAAAAATAAGAGAAACATGAAAATTGAAACTGTTCCTGAGAGAAAACCCTTTTACGTAGGAGACCCACACATTTGGAGTATAGTCAACATAGGAAAAAGGTGAATTCTGCCCGTATCATAAAAATTTATAAAAACTAACTCTAACCCTAACACCTGGTCTAAACCTAGTCCTAATATTAAGTCTAACCCTAAACCTAATCTGTTTAGAGAAAATTTGACCATAGAAGTTTTGAAATGGGGAGTCTAGTGGGGCAAGCTTACAGATGAAACATTGGCAGTTTCAAAGAAATATGACAAAATAATTGGAGGAGGTATTTCATTACATGCATATTTTTCTGATTTCTCCTAAAGTGTTCTCAGATAAATTTGTATTGCATGTTTCAGCTTATTACTAGTTTCACAAGGAACAAACCACAGAGTGCCCACAGTGAACTGATTGAGTGTGCGAAGTTTCAAGCACTTAGCACCAACCTTGTTTGATTTCCAGCTCCATGTCCATTTACCCATGTAGGTTAAAATGAAGTGAATACGTAAAATACAAATTGTTCCTGTCAGCTAAGAATTGAACCAAGACGGCCAAAATCTGGGGAACATTGTAAGGCTAGGAAAAAAATGTATCATGCCCAGTATCAAAGAAATTTGAACAAGACAAACTCTAACACTAAAATTAGACCTAACTCTAACCTAACCTGTTTAGAGAACCTTTGATCATAGAAGTCTCCAAGATGAGGAGCCTAGTGGGAAAAGCTAATAGATAAATCTTGCCCAGTATCAAAGAAATCTGACCAAATGATTGGGGGGTGGGTAGTTCAGTACATGCATATTTTCTTGTTGTCTCCTAAAATGTCCTCGCATAATCTTGTTTTTGCATGCTTCATCTTTGGGATACATTCACAAGGATAAAACCAGAGTGACCTCACAGAGAACTGATTGAGTGTGTGAAGTTTCAAGCAGCTAGCAAAAACATTTTTTGATTTCTAGCTCCATTTCCATTTACCCACATAGGTCAAAATGAAGTGAAACCTTAAAATAATAACTGAAATACTACAGAAAACCAGTGAACCCAGAAGGCCCAAACCTAAGGAACATAGTAAGTCTGGGTAATAGATAAATCCTGCCTAGTGTCAAACAAATTTGAACAAAACTACTGTAAACCTAACACTAGATCTATCCTTAATCCTAACCCCACAGCTCACCCTAGCCTGTTTAGAGAACCTTTGATCATAGAAGTCCCAAACGAAGGGAGCCTAGTGGGGCATGCTAACAGATGAATCCTGCACAATATCAAAGAAATCTGAGCAAATAATTGGTTGAAGTGTTTCAGTACATGCATATTTCTTGATTTCTCCAAAAGTGCTCTGGGATAAAGTTGCTTTGCATGTTTTGGCTGAGGGCAACATTCACAAGGAACAAACCAGAGAGTTCCCACAGAGAACTGATTGAGTGTGTGCAGTTTCAAGTAGCTAGCACCAACCCTGTTTGATTTTGTGCTCCATTTCTCTTCAACAAAATAGTTCAAAATAAAGTGAAACCTTAAAATACAAACTGTTCCTGACAGCAAACAATTGAACCGAGAAGGCCCAAACCAGAGAACATTGTGAGGCTAGGTAAAAGATGAATCCTGCCCAGTATCAAAGATACATGAACAAAACTGACTCTAACCCTAAGACTAGGTTTAAATCTAGCCCTTACCCTAACCATATACCTAACCCTAATCTGTTTAGAGAATCTTTTATCATAGAAGTCCCAAGTTAAGGGAGCCTAGTGGGGCAAGCTAACAGATGAATCTTGTGCAGTATCACAGAAATCTGATCAAATAATTTGGGGAGGTAGTTCATTACATGTATATTTCCTGTTGTCTCCAACAGTACTTTCAGATACAGATGTTTTTGCATGCTTTAGCTTTGGGAAACATTCACAGGAAAGAAACCAGAGTATCCACATAGAACTGATTCAGTGTGTGCAGTTTTAAGCAGCGAGCACCAACCCTGTTTGATTTCAAGTTCCATTTCCATTTACCCGTATAGGTCAAAATGAAGGAAACCTTAAAATACAAACTGTTCCTGACTGCAAACCATTAAAGGGATAAGGCCCGAACCTGGGGAAAATAGTAAGGCTAGGGAAAAGATTAATTATGCCAAGGATCAAATGAATTTGAATAAAACTCACTCTAACTCTAACACTAGATCTAACCCAACCCTAACCTAACTCTAGCCTGTTTAGAGTACTTATGATCATAGAAGTCCCAAACTTGGGGAGCCTAGTGGTGCAACTTAAGAGATGAATCTTGTGCAGTATCAAATAAATTTGATGAAAAACTGGGGGAGGTATTTCATATTTGTTCATATGAAGTACATTCATATTTCCCTGTTTGTTTTTTTTTTTTCTAAAAGTGCTCATGGATAAATTGTTTTTCATGCTTCAACTTAAGGTACTTTCACAAAGAAAAAGCAAAGATTGCCCATAGAGAGCTGATTGAGTATATGAAGTTTTATGCAGCTAGCAACACCCCTGTTTGATTTCTAGCTCCATTGCATTCACACCTATAGGCCATAATGAAGTGAAACCTAAAAATTCAAACTGTTCCTGACACTGAACTATTGAATCTTGAAGGCCCAAACTTGGGAAGCCTACTAAGGCTAGGTCAAGGATGAATCCTGTACAGTATCAAATTAATTCACCCAAAAATAATTTGAAACTCTTTCAGTACATGGTTATTCTGTTTGCTCCTAAAGCACTCTGAGATAAAGCTATTACTTTCTACTTCATCTTTTGGCTACTTCCATGGCAAACACCAGAATATGCTCACTGAAAATTGATTGAGTGTGTGAAGTTTCAAGCAGCTAGCCCAAACACTTTTTGATTAACAGCTTTATTTCCATTCGCACCTATAGGGAAAAAGAAGAGCAACATGAAAATTGAAACTGTTCCTGAAGGCAAACCCTTTACGTAGGAGGCCCAAACATTTGGTGTATAGTCAAAATTGAAAAAAGATGAATCCTGCACAGTATCATAGAAATTTGAAAACAAAACTAACTCTTACCTTAACACTAGGTCTAATGCTAGTCCTCGCACTAACCCTAACACTAACCTTAACATGTTTAGAGTCCCTTTTATCCTAGAAGTCCCACAATTGGGAAGCCAAGTTGGGTAGGCTAATGGATGAATCTTTCACAATATCAAAGAAATCTGACCAAATAATTGGAGAGGTAGTTCAGTACATGCATATTTTCCTGTTTATCCTAAAGTGCTCTCACATAAGGTTGTTTTGCATGCTTCAGCTTAGGGCTACTTTTAGAAGTAATAAACCAGAGAATGCCCATAGAAAACTGATTGAGTGTGTGAGATTTGAAGTAACTAGCACCCACCCTGTTGGATTTCCAGCTCCATTTCCATTTACACGCATAGGTCAAAATGAAATGAAAACTAAAATACAAACTGTTCAGGAGAGCAAACCCTTGTATCAAGAGGCCCAATCCTAGAGAATATAGTAATGCTAGGTAAAAGTTAAATTATGTCCAGTATCAAAGAAATTTGAACAAAACTATATCTAACAAAACACTAGCTGTAATCCTAGCCCTAATCTAATACTAAATCTAACCTAACCTATTTAGAAAACCATTGATCATATTAGTCCCCAAATAAAGGAACCCAGTGGGGCAAGCTAACAGGTGAATCCCGTGTAGTATCAAAGAATCTGACCAAATTTGGGGGGAGGTATTTCATTAAGTGAATATTTCCTTGTTATCTCCAAATGTGCTCTTGGATAAATTATTTTTTCAAGCTTCAGTTTAAGGTATTTTAACCAAGAACAACCAGAGAGTGCCCACAGAGAGCTGATGGAGTTTGTGAAGTTTCAAGCAGCTAGTAGTAACTCTGTTTGATTTCCAGCTCCATTTTCATTCACGTCTATAGGCCATAATAAAGAGAACCCTAAAAATTCAAACTGTTCCTCACAGTTAACTGGCAAATCTTTAAAACCCCAAACTCGGGGATTCTACTAATACTAGGAAAAGGATGAATCCTGTATAATATCAAAGTAATCCATGGAAAAAAATGAAGCTTGCTCCTAAAGTGCTCACAGATAAAGTTGTTTCTTTCTAATTAAGCTTTGGGCTACTACCACAAGAAACAATTGAGAGAATGTGCACTGAGATCTGATTGAGTGTGTGAAGTTTCAAGCAGCTAGCACAAACCCTGTTTGAGTTCAGCTCTATTTCCATTCACCCCTATAGGGCAAAATGAAATGAAACATGAAAATTAATACTGCTCCTGAGATCAAACCCTTTTACCTAGGAGGTCCAAACATGGGGAACATACTAAGCATAGGATAAAGATAAATCCTGTCCAGTATCCAAAAAGTTGAAAAAAACTAATCCTAACCCTAACACTAGTTCTAACACTTGCCTTAACTCTAACCTAACCCTAAGCCTAACCTGTTAAGATATTCTTTGATCCTAAAAGTTTTAAACTTGGGGAGAGTAGTGGGCCAAGCTTACAGATGAATCCTGCACAGTATGAAAGAAATCTGACCAAATAATTGGGGGAGGTATTTAAGTATATGCATTTTGCCTGTTTTCTCCTAAAGTGCTCTTGGATAAAGTTGTTTTGCATGCTTCAGCTTATGGCTACTTTTACAAGGAAGAAACCAGAGAGTGCCCACAGACAACTGATTGAATATTTGAAATTTCAACCAGATCGCACCGACCTTCTGATTTCTAGTTCCATTTTCATTCATCTATATAGTTCAAAATGAAGTGAGACATTAAAAACAAACTATTCCCAACAGTGAACCATTGAACTGAGAAGGCCCAAAACTGGAGTACATAGAAGGCTATGTAAAAGATAAATCTTCCCAGTATCAAAGAAATTTGAAGAAAACAAACTCTAACCCTAACACTAGCTCTAAAGCTAGCCCTAACCCTAACCATAACACTAACACTTACCTTTTCAGAGAACCATTGAACCTAGAAGTGCAAACTTTGGGGAGCCTAGTGGAGCAAGCTAAAAGATGAATACTGTGCAGTATCAAAGAAATCTGATGAAATTGTTGGGAGACTTATTGAAGTACATACATGTTTCTCTGTTTTCTCCTTAAGGTCTCTCGGACACATTTTTTTTTTTTTTTTGCATGCTTCATTTTTGCTCTACCTCCAAAAGAAAGAAACCAAACAGTGCCCAGTGAGAACTGATTGTGTAAAGTTTCAAGCACATACTGCCCACCCTGTTTGATTTCCAGCTCAATTTTCGTTCACATCAATAAGTCACAATGAAGGGAAACCTTAAAATACAAACTGTTCCTGACTGCAAACCATTGAACTGAGAAGGGCCAAACCTGTGGAGCATAGTAAGGCTAAGTTACAGGTGAATCCTTCCAAGTATCATATAAATTTGAAGAAAACTAGGGCCACATGGGTGCTCTCAGCTCAGATGGAAGCCTCGGCTGTGCAGTTTCTCTGGGTGCAGCCAGCAGTCTCAGCCGCATGGGCACTCTCTGTGCAGAGGGAAGGCAGCAAAGAACACAGAGGCTTAGCTTGAGAGTCAACAGACGGAGCTCTGGACACAGCAGAAAGTCACTCCAGAACCACCCACCTCACCAAACACCATACATAAGTAATAGATGGAATCCATCTTGCAAAACCTTACTTGCTATCTATCAGTGGGCGTGGCTACCAGCTCGGTTCTGCAGCTTATCAGGTAACCAGTTTCCCACTCCCCTACCTCCAGCTGTGATAACTCAAGATTTTTCTCACAAGCTTTTTTTGGGGGGTGTAGCTATCAACGTGGAACAGCAACTGTACAGGCACCTGGTTTCCAATTCAGAGACTAAGAGTAGGAAGGCTCCAGGTAGTAGCTCAAGCCCTCTCATCCTGGGTACCTCCACCACCCTGAGCACAGAGACTCAAGCTAGGAATAGACAACTCCACCTACTTCAAGAAAAGATAACAGAGTTCTGAGAGACTTTTTTCTTAGTTTTCTTTTCTTGCTCTTCTTATCCATTCTTCTCTACCCTTTCCCTCTGGTCCTCACAACTTCAACATATGTGAAACTAAGAACTTTCCATGAAATTGGACTTTAAGAACTGAATCACTAGAATAGTATAATATAGAGGAATTGCATAGGCCCCACCTCATCACCTCTTTATTTGCACTTATTTTCTTTCTCTCTCTATTTACTTGTTATTTTTGTCTTTTTTTTCTCCCTCTATCTTACTTTCAGCCACCTAACTTTTACTATTTATACATAGGGTAATTTTATGAATACAGATAAGGAGTTTGAATTTATACCTTCTTCCACAAATCCCCCCTGTCTATCATTAGAGTTCTCCTTCAAAGTTGCTAAGTTAGATTAATCACATACCCTCATTAATTTCCCCCTTAACATAGCATCCTACCCATGACCCTCAGTTCTCTATACACCACCAGAAATGATATGCCTTTTATGAAACTAATGACTATATTCTAAATAATAATAGAAGCTAACATCTGTAGACACAGAGTCTTAATATAAATGTATTTATAATGGTTAGTTTTAGTTTTCGGGTTAGGGTTAGATTTCGAGTTAGGTTTTGATCAATGGTTATGGCTAGGGCTAAGGAATGGGCATGGGTTAGGACTAGGGTTTGGGTTAGGTTTGGGATTATGGTAAAGGATAGGGTTAGAACTAGTGATAGGGTTGTTATGAGAGTTAGAATTAGTCTTACAGCTATGGCTAAGGTTAGGGTTAGGGTTAGGGATAGGGCTAAAGTAGGGCTCATATTAGTGTTAAGTTTAGGCCTTGCATTTGGTTTAAAGTTAGGATTACGTTTAGGGTATGGTATTGGGTTATAGCTAGGTTGAGGGCTAGGGCAAGGATTAGTATTAGGGTTAGGGTTAGGGTTAGATTTAGGGTTATGATTAAAGCTAGGTTTAGCCAAGGATGAGGGCTAATGTTTGTGTTAGGGTTAGGGCTAGTATTAGGGCTAGGGCTAATGTCAGGTCTAGGGTTCTATTTAGATATAGATTTAGTGTTAGTTTATGACTTGGTCCAGTGTAGTGGTTAGGTTTATACTAAGCGTCAGTTTTAGAGCTAGGGTTATTATTAGGCTCAGGATCAAGGTGAGGGTTTGGGTTAAATTTGGGTTTAGTTTTAGAGTTTGAATTATCATTAGGTTTAGTGTTAAGGTAATGAAAGGGTTAGATTTAGGGATTAGGTGTGGTTTAGTGTAATTGAGAGGGTTAGGTTAGTCCTAGGGTTAGCATAAGGGTTATCATTAGTGCAATGGATAGGGTTAGACCTAAAATTAGTGGTAGGGTTATGTAAAGGATTAGGGGTTTTGTTTGGGTTAGGATTAGGGTTTAGGTTTGGTTTAGTTTAATGGATAGGTTTAGGGTTAGGCTGTGGTTAGCATAATGGTTTATCATTAGGGTAATGGATAGGGTTAGAGCTAAGATTAGGGGTAGAGTTATGTATAGGATTAGGGCTTTTGTTTGGGTTAGGATTAGATTTACGTTTAGAGTTGAAGCTACGTTTAGAGTCTGGAATGTGCTTCTAGAAGTAGCATGATCTCATGGCATGGGAAGGGTGCTGTTTTCAATCCTCAGCAACATATACCAATAAAATTAAAGATGTTGTGTCCCCCGAAAACTAAAAATAAATATTAAAAAAAGAACTAGGTTTAGGACTCGTATTAAGGCTATTATTTGGGTTAGGTTAGGGCTAGAATTAAGGCTATGGCTAATGTAGAAAATAGTGCTAGTGATTAGAGCTAGTGATAGGGTCAGGGTTAGGGCTACATCTAGTGTTAGGGTTAAGTTTATGGTTACAATGATGTTTAGAACTAGGTTTAATATTAGGGTCAGAGTCCAGAGTCCAAATTAGTTTTCGGGTTAGGGTTAGGACTAGAATTAGAGATAGGATTAGGGCTAGGTGTAGAGTTAGGGTTTGGTTTAGGTTAAGTGTTAGGGTTAGTGTTATGATTTGGTTTTGTTTTAGGGCTAGGGGTAGAGTTAGTGCTAGTTTTAGGATTAATGTTAGAATTACGGCTAGTGTTAGTGTGAGGCTTAGGCTTAGGTTTAGTGTTAGTTTTAGAGTTAGGTTTAGATATGGCTTTGAGCTAGGGGTAAGGATAGGGCTAGGATTTGGGCTAAGTTTAGGGCTAGGTATAGGGTAATAGTAAGGGATAGGTTTAGACTAGGTATAAGGCTAAGGCGAGGTTCTGAGTTAGTCTTAGGGTGAGGGTTGGGTGGGCTAATTAGGGCTGGGATTATGACTAGGGTTAGTGTTAGGGGTAGGCCTAGGTTTGGGTCTAGGGTTAGTGTTAGTATTAGGGTTAGGGTTAGGTTTAGGTTAAGTGATGGGATTATAGCTACTTTTAGGACTAGAGTGAGGATTAGATTTAGGGTTATGGTTAGGGATAGGTTTATGATTAAGGTGAGGTTTATGGCTAGAATGTGGGCTAAGGTTTTGTGTTAGGATTAAGACTAGGATTATAGTTAGGCTAAGTAAGGTCTAGGGTTACAGTTAGGGAGAGTTTTAGGGTTAGATTTATAACTAGGTCTATTGTAAAAGGCAGGTTTCTTGGTAGACTCAGGTTTAGAGCTATGGGTATTATTAGGGTAGGGTCAGAGTTAGAGTTTTTATTAGATTAAGGTTTAGGTTTAAGGCTCGAGTTATCATTATGGTTAGGGATAGGTTAATGATAGTTTTAGGTTTAGAGTACAGGTTAGGTGTAGGGTAATGATAGGTTTTGGGTTAAGGATAGTATTATGGTTCACCTAGGTTAGCAGAAGCTTTGGTGTTATCATTAAGATAATGGATAGGGTTAGAGCTAGTGATAGGGCTAGTGTTATGCTAAGGATTAGGTCTAGGGTTAGGCCTAGGTTCAAGGTTAGGGCTAAGTTTAGGGTTAATGGTTAGCTTTAGGGTTAAAGCTAATGTAGGGCTTGGGTTAGGGCTAGGTTTTGTATAGTTTAGGGCTATGGCAAATGTGAGAACTTTGTTATGATTAAGGCTAGTTTAAGGTTAATGTTAGACCTAAGTATAGTTTTAGGGTTAGGGTTAGGGTTAGGGTGATGTTTAGAGCTAGGGTTAGTGTTAGTGTCAGTGTCAATGTTCAGTTTAGGGTTATGGTTAATGTGAAAGCCAGAATTAGAACTAGAGTTAAATTCTAGGGGAAGGGTTAGTGTTTGGCTTTAGGCTAGTGTTATTATTAGGGCTAGGGCTAGGTTTTTCTTTATTTCTACAGATAGAGTTATGGATAGATTAGGATTAGCTTAAGGTCTAGGGCTAGTGTTAGGGTTAGGTTAGGGATAAATTTACCAGCAGGGCTAGTGTTAAGGTTCAGTTTAGGGTTAGGTTCAGGTTTAGACCTATGATTAGTATTAGGGTCAGAATTAGGGTCAGGGTTAGGGTTACGGTTTGTTTTATGGTTAGAGCTAGAATGAGTACTAGGATTAGGGTTTGGGTTAGGTTAAGGATTAGGTCTAACCTAATTCTAATCCTAGTCCTTAACATAATCCAAACCCTAAACCTCCCTAATGGGTAACCTAATAACACCAAATACTAAACCTAATGCTAATCCTAATCATAATCACAATCCTAAACCTTAACCTAACCTTAAGACTAGGTTTAGAGCTAGGATAAGGGCTGGGTTTTTTGTTAGTTTTAGGGCTAGAATTAGGGCTATGGCTAATGTCAGGTCTAAGCTTACGGTTAGGGATAGTTTTAGGATTAGGATTATGGCTAGGTCTAGTGTAAGTGTTAGGCTTAGTGTAAAAAGTCAGCTTTAGAGCTAGGAGATTTATTAGGGTCAGAGTCAGTGTTAGAGTTTGCTTGAGGTTAGGGTTTAGGTTTAGGGCTTGAATTTGCACTAGGGTGTGGGTTCGGGTAATGATGGGGTTTTGTTTAGAGTTTACATTAGGTTTAGGGTAATTGATAGGGTTAGGGTTAGTGATAGGGTTAAGGTTAGGCCTAGGGTTCACATTAGGGTAAGGGTTATGATTAGTATAATGGACAGGATTAGAGCTAATTTTAGGGCTATATTTATGGTTAGAAATAGATCTTGAATTAGTATTAGGGTTAAAACTAGGGTTAGGCTTAGGTTTATGTTTAGCATAAGGTTTGAGCTAGGGTTAGGGCTAGGGTGAGGTTTAGGTTTAGGGTTACATCTAGGGATAAGATTATAGTATTCATAGGGTTAAGGTTAGGATTAGGGATAGTGACATCATTAGGGATAGGGTTAGGATTAGGGTAATGTATATGATTAGATGTAGATTTAGGGCTATGTTTAACGTTAGATTGAAGTTTAGGCTTAGAGTTAGGGCTATGGTTATGTTTAGGTTTATAGTAAGGGTTAGGGTTTGAGCTAGGGTTAGGTCTATGGCAACTGTGAGGTTTAAGGTTAGGTCTAGAGTTAGTTTTCCAGTTAGGTTTAGGTTTAGCATTAAACCTAGGATTATCAATAAGTTTAGGTTTAGGTTTAGAGTAATGGGTAGTTAGAGAGCTAGGTTTAGGGCTAGGGTTCAGGTTAGGATTAGGGCAGGGTTAGGGTTAGATTGAGGGTAGGTGTAGTTTTATGTTTAGAGTAATGTTTAGGCTTTGAACTAGGATTTGGACTACGGTGAGGGTTAGGTTAGGGTTAGGGCTAGGGTTTTGGTTGGGGTTATGCTTAAGGCTTGATTTAGGCCTAGGATTACCTCTAGGTTTTGTGTTAGCTTTAGGCCTAGAGTTAGGGCTATGTTTAATGTAAGAGCTAGGTTTATGTTGAGGGCTAGTGATAGGGTTAGGGTTATGGCTAGGTCTACTGTTAGGTTTAGATTTTGGATCGGGTCAGATTTAGAGACAGGTTTACTCTAAAGGCAGAGTCAGTGTTTGGGTTAGAGTTAGAGATAGGGTTACAGCCAGAATTAGGACTATGTTTCGGTCTTGGGTTAGGGTTAGTGTTTGAGTTAGGTTAAGGATTATTGTTAGGGCTACAGCTCGGTTTATGTTTAGGTCTAGGGCTAGAAATAAGGCTAGATTTAGGATTTGGTTTAGGTCTAGGGCTGGTGTTAGGGTTTGGTCTAGGTTTAGGGTCAGTTTTAGAACTAGGGTTAGTGTTAGTGTCAGAATAAGGGTCAGGGTTAGCGTTAGGGTTTGGGATTGTGTTAGAGCTAGAATGAGGGCTAGGGTTAGGACTATTAACAGGCTTAGGGTTTTGGTTAGCCTAAGGTTTAGAGATAGATCTAGGGTTACCCTTAGGGTTAGGGTTTTTCTTAGGTTGAGGCATAGCCTTAGAGCTAGGGATAATGCTAGATATAGGGTTAGGGTTAGGGTTAGAGTTAAATATAGATTTAGAGCTCAGATTAGGGCTATTTTTTGTGTTAGGGTTAGGGCTATATTTGGGCATTGGCTAATGTAAGAGCCAGGATAAAATTATGGTTAGTTTTAGGTTTAGGGTTAGGGTTAAGTCTAGTATTGGGTTTAGGTTTAAGGTTAGGGTAATATTTAGAGCTAGGGTTATTGTTAGGATATGATTCAGCATCAGGGTTAGTTTTAGGGTTAGGGTTAGGACTCAGTTAAGGGCTAGGGTTACTGTTAGTGTTCGGTGTAAGGTGAGGGCTGTGTTCAGAGCTAGGGTGACTGTTAGGATATCAGTCAGGGTCAGGATTAGCTTTAAAATTAGGATTATGACTTGAATTAGGGCTAGTGTTACTTTTGGGATTTGCTTTAAGTTTAGGGTGGTCTTTAAAGCTAGGGTCAGTGTTCAGATATGAGTCAGGGTCAGGTTAAGTTTTAAAGTTAGTGTTCAGACTTGAATTAGGGCTAGGGTTACATCTAGGTGTAGTGTTAGGGTTTGGTTTAAGTTAAGGTTTAGGGTTAAGGCTGTTTCTCAGTTTTGTTTTAGTTTTGTTTTAGTCCTAGTTTGGGCTAGTTTTATTGTTAGGCTTAGGCTTTGGGGTAGGGTTCGATTTGGATTTAGTGATCGATCTAGGATTAGTGCTAGGTCTAACTATAGGGCAAAAGTTAGGGCTAGGGTTATGGTTACAGTAACAGATAGGTTTAGAACTAGGGCTAGGGCTAGGGTGAGAATTAGAGTTAGTCTTAGGCCTAGGGTTTTGGTTAGTTTTAGGGATAGGGCTAAGTTACAGCTAAGATTAGGGTAGGGTTAGTGTTCAGCTTATGCCTAGTGTTAGGGCTAGTGTTATAGTTAATTTTAGTGTAAGCTATGGTGTTATAGCTAGGTTTAGATGTAGGGTGAGGGTTAGAATTAGGGATAGGGCTAGGGTTAGGGTTAGGGTTGTGACTAAGGCTACTTTTAGAGCTAGGATGAGGGCTAGGGTTTGTTGTAGGGTTATGTCTAGAATTAGGGCTAGGGCTAATGTCAGGTCTAGTGTTACAATTTGGGGTAGATTTAGGGTTAGGTTTGTGTCTAAGTCTAGTGTAAGTGTTAGGCTTAGGGTAAGGGTCAGGTTTAGAGCTAGGTGTATTTTTAGGGTCAGGATCAGGGTTAGGGTTTGTTTTAGGTTAAGGTTTAGGGATAGAGCTCAAATGAGCATTAGGTTTAGGGTTAGGGTAATTGATTGGGTTAGGTATAGATTTCAGGGTACGTTTAGGGCAATGGAGAGCTTTAGGGTTAGCAAAAGGGTTAGGGTTAAACCTAGGGTCAGCTTTAGGATTAGGGTTATCATAAGGATAATATATAGGGTTAGAGCTATGGTTAGGGCTAGGGTTAGGTTAGGATTAGTGCTAGAGTTAGGTTAGGTTTTGGGTTAGGGCTAGTAACCCTAGCTTAGGGTAGGGTTAGGGTTAGATTTAGGGTCAACATTAGGTTTTGAGCTAGGGTTAGGTCTAGGACGAGGGTTAGGTTTAGTGTTATGATCAGGGTTAGGTTTAGGGTTAGGGATAGGTTTTCATTAGGGTTAAGATTCGGTTTAGGGTAATAAATTGGGTTAGATGTAATGTTAGCTTTATGGCTAAGGTTAGGTTTAGGTTTAAGTTTAGTTTTAGGGCTAGGTTTAGTGTTGGTTTTAAGGTAAAAGTTAGGGTTTGAGTTAGGGTTAAGGCTATTTCAAGGTTTAGGTTTAGGGTTAAGTCTAGGGTTAGGTATATTTTCTGATTTAGGGTTTCAGTTAGTGTTAGGGATAGGGTTATCATTAGGGTTAGAGTTAGAGTTAGGGTAATGCCTAGGGTTAGAGCTAGTGTTAGGTCTAGTGTTAATGTTAGGATTAGGGCTACAGTTAGAGTTATGTTTAGGGATAGTGCTAGGATTATGTTTAGGCTAAGGTTTAGTGTTTGAGATTGGGTTAGGACTAAGGTGAGGGTTAGGGTTAGGGTTAGGACTAGGGTTAGGATTAGCGTGAGGGTTATGCTTAGGGTAGGTTTAGGCCTCTATTAGGGTTAGGGTTATTTAAGTTTTGTATGGGTTTAGGCCTAGGGTTAGTGCTATGTGTAATATAAGATCTAGGTTTCTGATTAGAGCTAGTTTTAGGGTTAGGGTTATGGATCGGTTTACTGTTAGGTTTAGGTTTTGGGTTAGGGTCAGGTTTACAGCTAGGTTTAATGTTAGTGTCAGGGCCAGTGTTCAGGTTAAAGACAGGGTTATGGTGAAAATCAGAATAGGACTAGGGTTAGGTCTAGTGGTAGGGTTAGTGTTTGGTTTAGGTTAAGGGTTATTGTTAGGGCTAGGACTAAGATTTGTTTAGGTCAATGCTAGAGTAATAGCTAGATTTAGGATTAGGTTTAGGTCTAGTGCTAGTGTTAGGGTTAGGTTTAGGTATAAGGTTACTGGTAGGGCTAGTTTCAGGTTTTGGTTTCGATTTAGGGTCAGGTTTAGACCTATAATTAGTGTTAGGGTCAGAATAAGGGTGTGTGAAGGTCAGCGTGAGGTTTTGGGTTTAGGTTAGATCTAGAATGAGGGCTAGTGTTAGGACTAGTAATAGAGTTATTGTTTGTGGTTGGCTAAGGATTAGAATTAGGACTAGAGTTAGCATTATGCATAGGGTTTGGCTTAGGGAAATGGATAGGATTAGAACTAGTGTTAGGGCTAGTATTAGGGTTAGGTTTAGGGCTAGTTTTAGGGTTAGGTTTAAGGTTAACTCTAGTATTAGGGCTTGAATTAGGGCTATTTTTGTGTTAGAGTTAGGGCTAGGGTATGGCTAAGGCCATTGTAAGAACTAGGGTTAGTTTTAGGGTTAGAGTTTCAGCTAGGTCTAGTGTTAGCATTAGTTTTAGGGTTAGGGTGATATTTAGAGCTAGGATTTGTTTGGATATGAGTCAGGGTGAGGGTTAGTTTTAGGCCTAGGACTCTAATTAGAGCTCGGGTTATGGCTAGTTATGGGTTAGTGTTGAGTTTAGGTTAAGGTTTAGGGTAAGAGCAATGGCTCGGTTTTGTTTTGGGGCTAGGGCTTGGTTCATGGCTATTTTTAGGATCAGCAATAGTGTTAGAGCTTGTTGTAAAATTAGGTTTAGGCTTAAGATTAGGGTTAGATTTAGAGTTTTGGTTAGATCTAAGGTTAGGGCTATGGCTAGGGTTAGGGCTAAAGTTAGGGCTATTTTGAGGGTTATGGTAATGAATAGGGTTATAAATAGATATAGAGCTAGGGTGTGAGTTAGAGTCAGTCTTAGGGCTAGGGTTAGGGTTAATTTTAGGGTTCAAATAGGGCTAGGATCAGTGCTATGATTATTGTTAGGGTTAGGCTTGTGATTAGGGCTAGGGTTATGGTTAGTTTTAGAGGAAGGGATGTGGTTATATAGCTAGTTTCATTGCTAGGGCGAGCGTTATATTTAGGGCTAGGGCTATGGTTAGTTTTAGAGGAAGGGATGTGGTTATATAGCTAGGTTCATTGCTAGGGCGAGCGTTATATTTAGGGCTAGGGCTAGGGTGAGGGGTCAGGTTAGGATTAATTCTAGTTTTAGGGCTAGGATGAAGGCTAGGGTTTGTGTTAGGGTTAGGACTAGGATTAGGGCTAGGGATAATGTCAGGTCTATGGTTATGGTTAGGGATAGTGTTAGGGATAGGTTTAAGTTTATGTCTAGTTCTAGTGTTATGGTTAGTTTTAGGTATAGGTTTACTGGTAGGGCTAGTGTTAGGGTTCGGTTTAGTGTTAAGGTCAGGCTTTGACCTAGGGTCAGTGTAAGGGTTAGGTTTAGTGTAGGGGTCAGGTATAGAGCTAGGTTATTATTAGGATCAGAGTATGGGTTAGAGATTGGTTTGATTTAAGGTTTAAAGTGAGGGCTCAAATTTTACTAGGGTTAGGGTTAGGGTTAGAGTAATGGATAGAGTTAGGTTTACAGTTCAGGTAAGGTTTAGAGTAATGTTTAAGGTTAGTGTTAGGGATAGGGTTAGGGTTTGGCCTAGGGTTAGCATTTGGCTTAGGCTTATGTTTAGAGTAATCAATAGATTTAGTGCTATTATTGCTTAGGCTAAGGTTAGGATTAGGGCTAGGGTTTGGGTTACTCCTAGGGCTAGTGTTAGGGTTAGATTTAGGTTAAGTGTTAGGGTTTGAACTAGGGTTAGGGCTAGGGCGAAGGTTAGGTTTAATATCACGGCTACTGTTAGGATTAGGGTTAGGGTTAGTGTTAGGGTTATGGCTAGTGTTAGCATTAGGGTTGGGGTTATGTTTAAGGTAATGGATAAAGTTAGAGCTAGGATTTGGGCTATGGTTACAGTTAGGATTAGGGATAAGGTTAGGGTTAGGGTTAGAGATAGGGTTATGTTTAGAGTAAGGGTTAAAGTTTGAGCTAGGGTTAGGGCTGGGCAAGCATTAGGTTTAAGATTTATGCTAGGGTTAGGGTTAAGGTTACACTTAGGTCTAGGTTTAGTGCTTGTATTAGGGCTAGGCTTTGTGTGAGATTTATGGCTAGTGTTAGGGCTATGGGTAATGTAAGACCTAGGGTTATGGTTATGGCTATTTTTTTGGGTTAGTGTTACACATATGTCTAGTGTTAGGTTTAAGTTTTGGGTTAGGATAAGGTTTAGAGCTAGGGTTTGTGTTAGGGTAAGTGTCAGTGTTCAGGTTAGCATTGGATTTTTGGTTAGGGCCAGAATTAAAACTAGGGTTAGGTCTAGGGGTAGGGTAGTCTTTGCTTTAGGTTAATGGTTAATTTAGAGCTAGGGCTAGGTTCTTGTATAGGACTAGGGCTAGAGTTATAGCTATATTTAGGATTAAGTTTAGGTCTAGTGCTAGTGTTATGGTTAGTTTTAGGTATAGGCTTACTGGTAGGGCTAGTGTTAGGGTTCGGTTTACTGTTATGGTCAGGCTTTGACCTAGGGTTAGTGGTAGGGTCAGCATAAGGGTAAGGTTTAGGCTGAGGCTTTGGGTTAGGGTTAAAGATAGAATGAGGACTAGGGTTAGGACTAGTAATAGAGTTAGGGTTTGGGGCAAGCTAAGGATTAGGGTTAGAACTACGGTAGCATTAGGGTGAGAGTTTGGCTTAGGATAAGGAATAGGTTTAGAGCTAGAGTTTGTGTTAGTGTTAGGGTTAGAGTTAGGGTTAGGGTTAAAGCTAGGGTTGAGGCTCAGATTAGCACTAGGTTTTGTGTCAGGGTTAGGGCTGTGACTAATGTAAGAACTAGCTTTATGTTTAGGGATAGTTTTAGGGTTAGCATTAGGGAAAGGTCTAGTGTTTGGGTTAGCTTTAGGGTTAGGGTGATATTTAGAGCTAGGGTTAGTTTTAGGGTCAGAGTCAGGGTCAGTATTAGTTGTAGGGATAGGGTTAGGACTAGGTGTAGCATTAGGTTTTGGTTTAGGTTAAGGGTTAGGATTAGGGCTATAGCTCAGTTTTGTTTGTGGGCTATGGCTAGGGTTAGAGCTAGTTTTCAAATTAGGGTTAGGGCTAGTGTTAGGGTGAGGTTTAGGATTAGAGTTAGGGTTAGATTTAGAGTTAGGATTAGTTCTAGTTTTAGGACCATGACTAGTGTTAGGACTAAGTTCAGGGCTAGTGTTAGGGTTAGGCAATAGATAAGGTTGGTACTAGAAATAGGTCTAGGGCTAGAGTTAGGGTTAATCTTAGGGCTAGGGTTAGAGTAAGGGTTACAGTTAGCAATAAATTAGGTCTAGGGTTAGAGCTATGATCACTGTTAGGATTAGGCCTAGAGTTAGGTCTAGGTTTAGTGTTAGTGATACTGTTAGGTTTAGGGTTAGGGGAAAGGATGTGGTTATACCTACGTTCAGAACTAGTGTGAGGGTTGAAATTAGGGTTTGGGCTAGGGTTAGGTTTCGGGTTAGGGTTAAGGCTAGCTTTAGGGCTAGTATGAGGGCTCGTGTTTGTGTTAGGTTTAAGGCAAAAATTAGGTAGAGTGCTAATGTCAGGTCTAGGGTTACGGTTAGGAATATTGTTAGGGTAGTTTTATGGCTAGGTCCAGTTTAAGGGTTATGTTTAGGGTAAGAGTCAGGTTTAGAGCTTGGTGTGTTGTTAGAGTTAGTATCTTGTTCAGAGTTTGGGTTAGGTTTTGGTTTAGTTTTAGGGCTCAAATTAGCATTAGGGTTAGGGTTAGGGTTAGAGTTAGGGTTAGAGTAATTGATAGGTTTAGCTTTAGTGTTCAGGTTAGGTTTTGGTAAAAATAAGGTTAGTGTTAGTGATAGGTTTGGGGTTAGGCCTAAAAGGATAGGGTTAGATTTAGGTTTAGGACTAGGGTTAGTGTTAGGTTTTGCATAACTGATAGAGTTTCAGCTAGAATTAGGACTATGGCAAGAGTTAGGTTTATAGTTAGGTCTAGGGTTAGGTTTACAGTTAGGTTTAGTGTAGGTTTAGGGTTAGGACTAGGGTTAAGTTTACAGTTACGTTTAGAGTAGGTTTAGGTTTAGGGCTAGTGTTATCATGACATTTATAGTTAGGGTTAGGGAACAAAGCATAGAGGCCACACTGAGAACTAATTGAGTGTGTCAAGTTTCAAGTAGTGAGCACAAATCATGTTTGATTTAGAGTTCCAACTGCATCTCTCTATATAAGGGAAAACAACATGAAACCTAAAAATTCAAAGTGTTCCTGCAAATGAACGCTTCAACCTGAAAGAATGAAATTTTGGGGGGCCATGTGTGACTGAAGTACTGATCATTACTGCAAAGTATCAACAAGATCAGTTGAAAAAAATATTTGCTGAGACTTCAGTAAACTCAGAGTTCTGTAGAAGCCTGGGAAATGCTTTCAAATGAAAGTGTTTTTTTTTTTTTTTTTTTCTTTACTGAGAAGTGCCTCTGCTTATCTCTACTTCAAGAGAAAATAAAAAGTATGGATATCTCACTGAGAACTAATTGAGTGTGTCAAGATTCAAGCAGTTACAACAAACTGTTCCAAATGCATTTTTCCCTATAGGGGAAAATGAAGTGAACACCAAAATTTCAAAATATTCCTGCAATAGAACGTTTCAACCTGGAAGCATGAATTTTGTGGGGGCCAAGTGCAACTGGATTACAGATTATTTCTGCCAAGTATCAACAAGATCGTGTGAAAAAATTTGTTGAGATTTCAACTTGGAGTTCTGTGGAAGCTTGGTAAATGCTTACAAATGAAAGTGTTTTTTCCTTGCCTCTGCTTAAGGCTACTTCAAGAGGGAAGAAAGCATAAAGAGTGATCTGAGCACTAATTCAGTGTGTCAAGTCTCAAGCAGCTAGCACAAAGCTTGTTTGATATAGGGTTCCAACCACATGTTGGAAATGAAATGAAACCTAATATTCAAAGTGTTCCTGCAAAGGAACACTTCAAACTAGAGGAACAAACTTTGGGGAGCCAATTGCAACTGGCCAAGTGCAACTTTCTTCAGCCAATCTTGTTGATACATGGCAGGAATGATCGGTATTCAGGATGCAATCGGCCCTTCAAATGCTTTCTTCTATGTTGACGTGTTCATTTGCAGGAACACTTTGAATTTTTAAATTTCCTTTTGTTGACCCCTATAGGGACAGACAGTTGCAATTCTACATCAAACATGCTTTTTGCTAGATGGTTGGAACTTGACACACTGAATTAGTTCTCAGTGCACTCTGTATCCTGTTTTCCCTCTTGAAGTAGCCCTAAACAGAAGCAAGGAAAAAAATCCCTAACCCTAACCCTAACCCTAATCCTAACACTAACCATAACTCTGACTCTAGCCCTAATCCTAACCATATCCCAAAACCTAACCCTAAGACTAACCCTAACACTAACACTAACCCTAACCCAAACACTAAACCTAACCCTAACCCAAAAGCTAACACTAACACTAACCATTACTGTTAACCAAAAAACTAACCCTAAACCTAATACTAAACCTAACTCTAATACTCACCCTAACCCTAACCCCAAGCCTACACCTAAAACTAACAAAAAGCCTAACTCTAACCCTAACCCTAACTTTAACGCTAACACTAATTTTAACCCTAACTCTAACCCTAAACGTAATCCTAACCCTAACCCTAATCTTACCCTAACCCTAAACCTAACCCTAACATTAAGCCTAACCCAAACCCTAACATTAACACTAACCCTTCCCTAACCCTAACTATAATGCTAACAGTAATCCTAACCCTAACACTAACCCTGAACCTATCACAAACCCTAACACTAAATTTAACCCTAAGCCTAATGCTATCGTTAAAACTAACACAAACCCAACCACTAACCCTAACACTAAATTTAAACCTAACCCTAACCCTAACCCTTACACTAACCCTAAACCTAACTCTAACCCTAAATCTAACCATAACCTAAACCTAATCATAACTGTTACCCTAAGTCTAAAACTTACCCTAACCATATTAACTTTAAAATTAACCCTAAGCCTAGCACTAAAACTAACCCTAATCCTAACCCTAACCTGAACATTAACCCTAACACAAACACTACCATAACACTAACCCTAACCCTAAACTTTACCCTAAAAGTTACCCTAACACTAAGCCTAGCCCTAACACTAACACTAACCCTAACCGTAACACAAACCCTAACCCTAACATAACAAAACCCTAACCTAATCCTAACACTAACACTATGTTAATCCTAACCCTAACCTAACCCTAACCCTAACCATAAAACTAAAAACACTAACCCTAAACCTAACCTAACAATAAACATAACCCTAACTCTAAAACCCTAAAACAAAATCTAACCCTACCACTACCCATAACCTAATGCTAACCATAACTCTAACCCGAATCCTAAATATAACAGTAACCCTAACCCTAATAAAAACCCTAACCCTAACACAATTCCTAACCCTAACCGTAATAGTAATGCTAATTGTTACCCTAAACCTAACACTAACCTTAAATCTAACAATAACCCTAACCTTTGCAATAACCCTAACAATAATCCTAAACCTAAAACTTACTCTAAACTTAACCCTAATCCTAACCCTAACACTTACATTAATCCTAACCCTTACACTAGCTCTAAACCTAATCCTAACTAAAAACCTAACCCTAAAATGAACCTTAACCCTAACCCTAAACCTAACCCTAAAACTAATCATAACCTTAACACTAACCCTAACACTAACCGTAACCTATCCCTAACCATAACCCTTAACTTAACACTACTCTAACCCTAAACATAATCCTAAACCTAAGCCTAACTCTAACCGTAAACCTAGCCCAAAATCAAACCCTAACCATAACCCTTATCCTAATCCTAAACCTAACCAATTCAATCACCCTAACCCTTACCCTAACACTAATACTAACTGTAACACTAACCCTAACCCTAACCATAACAAAACCCTAACCTAATCTTAACACTAACACTATCCTAACCCTAACCCTACCCTAACCCTAATGCTAACCGTAAAACTAACCTTAACACTAACACTAACCCTAACACTAACACTAAACCTAACCTTAACCCTAAATCAAACAATAAAACAAACCCTACCCCTACCCTACCCCTAACCTAATGCTAACCATAATTCTAAACCGAATCCTAAATGTAACCGTAACCCTAACCCTAATAAAAACCCTAACCCTAACACAATCCCTAACCCTAACCCTAATACTAACGCTAACTGTTACCCTAACCCTAACACTAACCCTAAATCTAACCCCAACCCAAACCCTTACAATATCCCTAACAATAATACTAACCCTCAAACTTACTCTAAACTTAACCCTAATCCTAAACCTAAAACTTACACTAACCCTAACCCTTACCCTAACTCTAACCTTAATCCTAACTCAAACCCTAAAACTAACCCTAAAATAAACCTTAACCCTAACCCTAAACCTAAACCTAAAACTAACTGTAACCCTAACACTAACTGTAATCTATCCCTAACCATAACACTTAACTTAACACTATCCTAACCCTAACCCTAATCCTAAACCTAAACCTGACCCTAACCCTAATCCTAACACTAACCCTTATCCTAATTCTAAACCTAACCCATGCACTCACACTAACCCTAACACTAACACTAATACTAACTGTAACTCTAACGCTAACCCTAACCCTAACCCTAATCCTCACCCAAAACCTAACCCTAACTTTTAAAACAACCCTAACAATAATCTTAAACCAAACAATTACTCTAACCTTAACCTTGAAGTTAAAACTAACACTTACCCTATCCCTAACCCTAACCCTAACCCTAACAGTAACCCAAACTCTTACCCTAACACTGACCCTAACCTAACACAAATCGTAAGCCTAACGCTAAAATGAATCTTAGTCCTACCCTAAACCTATCCCTAACCTAAAAATAACCTTAACACTAACATAAACCATAACCTAACACTATCATAACCCTAACCCTAACCCTAATCCTAACCCTAAACCTAACACTAACTCTAACCTTAACCCTAAATCTAACCTTAACACTAACCCTATTCCTAACCCTATACCTAGCCCTTACACTAACCCTAAACTTAATCCTAACACTAATTCTAACTGTAACAATAACCCTAACATTAACCCTAACCCTCCCCCTAATCCTAACCCTAAATCTGACACTACCCGTAACCCTAACCCTTAAACTAACCCAACTCTAAACCTAAAACTAACTCTAACCCTAATGGCAACCATAACAGTAACGTAACACAAACCCTAACCCTAACCCTAACACTAACACAAACCCTCAACCTAATCCTAACAATAACATTAACAGTAACCCTAACACAAACCTAACCCTAACAATTAACACTAACCCTAAGCCTAACACTAACTCTAACCTAAAATCTAACCCTAATCCTAGAACTAAACCTAATCCTCACTCAAACATTACCCTAAATCTAACCCTAACCCTAACCCTAATCCTAACACTTACCCTAACACTAAACCTAACCCTAACCCTCACCCTAAAACAAATCCTAACCCTAACTCTAACACTAACTCTAACACTAACACTAACCCTAGAAATAAACCTAAACCTTACCCTAACCCTAAACCTAACACTATCCTAAACTTAACTCTAACACTAAACCTAACACTAACCCTAAACCTAACACTAAATCTAACACTAACCCTAACCCTAACCCTAACACAAACCTTAACCCTATTCCTAAGTCGAATGATAATCCTAACCATAAGTCTAACCCTTACACTAACCCTATCCTTAAACCTAACCCTAACACTAATTCTAAACTTAAATCCAACCCTAACCCTAACACTAACGCTAACCATAACACTTAACCTAACCCTAAACCTAACCCTAACCATTAACTTTAACCCTGTTACTAACCCTAACCCTAACTATTAACCCTAACACAAACCCTAACCCAAGACTAAACCTAACAGAAACACTAACCCTAACATTAACACCAACCCTAAAACTATCCCTAAACCTATACTTAACTCTAAAACTCACCATAAACCTAACCCTAACACTAACCCTAACATTTACCTAACCCTAATTATAACCCTAATCCTAACACTTACCCTAACACTAACCCTAACCCTAACGCTAACACTAACCCTAAATCTATCCCTAAATCTAACCCTAATCATAACAGTAACACTAACCCAAACCCCAACGCTAACCCTAACACTAACCCTAACTCTAAACCTAATGCTAATCCGATCACTAACCGTAAACCTAAACCTAATTCTAACCATAAAAATAACCTGAACCTGATCCTTAACCCTAACAATGACCCTAAAACTAACAGTAACCACAACCCTTACTCCAACCCTAACCCTAACACTAACCCTAATATTAACACTAAATCTTACCCTAACACTAACCCTAACCCTAACCCAAACTCGAACCCTAAACATAAAAATAAATCTAACCCTAACCTTAACACTCACCCTAACCCTAAATCTAAACCTAACACTAACACTAACCCTAACACTCACCAAAACTGTAACCCTAAATTTAACTCTAACTCTAATCCTAACCGTAAGCCTAAACCTAACCCTAACACTAACCATAACACAAACCCTAAACCTAAGCCTAACTCTAACACTAATACAAACCCTAACCCTAAACCTAACCCTAACTCTTACCCTGACCCTAACTGTAACACTAAGCCTAACCCTAACCCTAATATTAATCCTAACCCTAACCATAATGCTAAACCTAAACCTAAACCTAACACAAACCCTAACCCTAACCATAACCCTAAAACTCTCCTATCCCTAAGCCTAATCCTACCCTATCCCTAACCCTAAACCTAACAATACCCTAATGCTAAAATTAAAAATAATCCTAAATCTCACCCTAACCCTAACACTAACACTAACCCTTATCCTAAATCTAACCCTTACACAAACCTGTATCCTAAACTAACACAAACCACAACCCTAACTCTAAAATTAACCTTAACCCTATCCCCAACCCTAACCCTAACTTGAAACTGAAATCTAATCCTAACACAACCCTAACCCTAACCCTTACCCTCACCTTACCCTAACCCTAACAGTAAAAATAAACCTAACTGGAACTCTAACCCCAACACAAACAGAAACCTTAAAACTTAAACTAACACTAACCCAAACACTAACACAAACCCTAACCCTAACACGAACCCTAACACTAACTCTAGCACTAACCCTAAACTAAAACCTAACACAAACAATAACCCTAACAATAACCCTAACCCGAACCTGAACCCGATCCTTAACACTAACAATAACACTAACCTTTTTTTATTGAAGAGAGAGAGAGAGAGAGAGAGAGAGAGAGAGAGAAAGAGAGAGAGAGAATATTTTAATATTTATTTTTTACTTTTTGGCGACACAACATCTTTGTTTGTATGTGGTGCTGAGGATTGAACCCAGGCCACACGCATGCCAGGCGATTGTGCTACCTCTTGAGCCACATCCCCAGCCCAATAACCCTAACCTTAACATTAACTACAACCATTACTCCAAACCTAACCCTAACAATCACCCTAACTCTAACCCTAACCTGAACCTGAACCTGAACCCTAACCATAACAATAACCCTAACCCTCACACTAATACTCACCCTAACTCTAACCCAAAACCTAACAGTAACCCTAGACGTAACCCTAACACTAATACTGACCCTGACATTAACACTAAATCTAATCCTAATCCTAACCATAAACTTAAACCTAACCCGAACACTAAAGATAACACAAATCCTAATCCTAACCCTAACTCTTAACCTAACACTAAGCCAAACCCTAACCCTAACCCTAACCTTAACCCTAACCATATCACTAAACCTAAATCTAAGACAAAC
Organism: Marmota flaviventris; assembly: GCF_047511675.1. Classification (NCBI taxonomy): domain Eukaryota; kingdom Metazoa; phylum Chordata; class Mammalia; order Rodentia; family Sciuridae; genus Marmota; species Marmota flaviventris. Next base: position 128,907,524 of record NC_092499.1, read on the forward strand.
CCCAACGTTAACCATGACCCTAACCCTAACCTAACCCTAACACTAACCATAACCATAACACTAACCCTAAACCTAACACAAATCCTAACCGTAACCATAACCCTAATCCAAACCTAAACCTAACCCTAACCCTAATTAAACCCTAACCCTAAAGCTAATTCTAAACCTAACCCTAAAACTTAACTTAACCCTAAACCTAACGCAAACCATAACACTAACCCTAAACCTAACCATAAATCTAACCCTAACACAAACCCTTAACCTAACCCTAACCCTAACCTAACCCTCACCCCAATACTAACCCTAACCCTAACACTAAATCTAACCCTAACTCAAATCTACCCTTAAACATAACACTAACTCTAACTGTTACGGTTACCCTAACTCTAACCTTAAATCTAACCCTAACCCTAACACTAACCCTAAGCCTAACACTAACCTATCACTAATCCTAACCCTAACCCTAATACTTAACCTAACACTAATTGTAACACTAACCCTAAACCTAACCATAACCATAACCCTAAACCTAACCCTAAATAAAACCCTAACCCAAACCATAACCCTAAACGTAACCTAACCGAAACCTAATCTCTTACCTAAACGTAACACTAAACCTAACCCTGTGACTAACACTAACACTAACCATAACCCGAATCCTAACAGAAACCCTAAACCCAACCCTAACACTACCACTAACCCTAAATCTAACCCTAACACTAAATCTAACACTAACCCTAACCCTAAATCTAAATTTAATCCTATTCATAACCTAACCCTTACCCTAAACCTAATCATAACACAACCCCGATACCAAACCTTAAACTTAACACTTACCCTAACACTAACACTAAACCTAACCGTAACCCTAAATCTAAACATAATCCTGTACCTAACCCTAACACAACCACTTAACCTAAACCAAACACAACCCCTTAACGTAAACCTAAACCTAACACAAACCCTAACACTAACACTAACACGAATCTTAATACTAATCCTAACCCTAAACCTAACTCTTAAACTAACACTAACCTTAACCCTAAACTTTACCCTTACACTAACCCTAATGCTAAACCTAACCTTAACCATAACCCTAAACCTAACGCTATCCCTAACACTAACACTAACCCTAAAACTAACCTTAACAGTAATACCATCTCTAACCCTAATCGTAACCCTAACACTAACCTTAAAAATATCCCTAACCCTAACATTATCCCTAACTCTAATTCTAACACTAACACTAATACTTACCCTATCCCTAAATCTAACAATAACCCTAACCTTAAGATGAATCCTACCCCTACCACTAACACTACCACTAATCCTAACCCTAACCCTACCACTAACCCTAAACCTAACCGTAACCTAACATTAACACTAACCCTAACACTAATGCTTACCCTAACCGTAACACTAAGCCTAACCCTAATTCTAACGCTAATTGTAACACTAACAATAACCCTAACCCTTACCCTAATTTTAATCATAACCCTAACATTGACACTAACCCTAACCCTAACATACTCTAACCCTAATCCTAACACTAACCCTAACCCTAACCATAATTCTAACACTAACCCTAACACTAACCCTAATCCTCGACTTAATCCCAACTATAACCCTAACCTAACACTAACCCTAACCCTAAGAAAACACTAATACTAATCCTAAACCTAACCTTAACTTAAATGCTAAACAAAACACTAACCCTAATCCTAAAACTAACCGTAACACTAAAACTAGACCTAACCCTATCCCTAAACCTAAACCCTACCCTAACCATAACACTAACCAAAACACTAAACCTAATCCAACCACTAACCCTAATATTAAACCTAAACCTATGCATAACCCTAACCCAAACAATATCCCTAACCCTAACCCTAACACTAACTCTAACCCTACACCTAACCCTAATGCTAACCCTAACCGTAACCATAACCCTAAACCGAACCCTAACCTAACCATGACAATAAACCTAACCCTAACACTAAACCTAACCCAAACCCTAACCCTAGTATAACCCTAAACCTAATCCTAAACCTAACCCAAAAACTTACCATAACCCTAAACCTAATCCAAACCCTAAAGATAACCCTACAACTAACCCTAAATTTAACTCTAACACAAACCCTTACCCTAACCCTAACCCTAATCTAACCCTAATCCTAAGACTAACCCTAAACCTAACACTAACCCTAACCCTAACTCAAATTCTAAATTTAACCCTAACACTAACTCTAACCATTACGGTAACCCTAACCCTAAAACTAACCCTAGCCATAATCCTAACCCTAACATTAACCCTAAACCTAACACTAAACCTATCGCTAATACTAACCCTAACCATAACACTAACACTAACCCTAACACTTACACCAAATCTTACCCTAAAACTAACACTAAACCTAACCCAAACTTGAAATCGAACCATAACAATAAATCTAACCCTAAACCTAACACCCCAACCCTAACTCTAAACCTAACACTAACCCTAACCTTAATCCTAACACTAACCCAAACCCTAACCCAAACTTTAACCCTAATCCTAATCTTAATGCTAAACCTAAACATAACACAAACCCTAACCCTAACTCTAACACTAACACAAACCCTAACCCTAAACCTAACCCTAACCCTAACTGTAACACTAACCCTAAACCTAACCCTAACCCTAATATTAATCCTAACCCTAATCCCTAACTCTAAACCTAAACCTAACACAAACCCTAACCCTAACCATAACCCTAACACTCTCCTATCACTAAGTCTAACACTACCCTATCCATAACCCTAAATCTAACCCTACCCTAATGCTAAAATTAAGCTTAACCCTAAATCTCACCCTAACCCTAACACTAACCCTAATCCTTATCCTAAATCTAACCCTAATAAAAACCTATATTTTAAACTAACACTAACCCTAACCCTAACTCTAAAACTAACCTTAACCCTAACCCTAACCCTAACTCAAAACGGAAATCTAATCCTAACACAACCCTAACCCTAACCCTTACAATAACATACCCTAAACCTAACTCTAACCCTAACCCGAATCCTAAGAGTAACCATAAACCTAAAGGGGACTCTAAACTCAACACTAACACAAACCCTAAACCATAAACTGACACTAACGCAAAACCCTAATCCTAAACCTAAATCTAACCATAACCGTAAAACTAAATCTAACCATCACCCTAACCCTAAACCGAACACTTACCCTAACACTAACCCTAACCCAAACCTAACACTATTCCTAACCATTACTCTAACAGTAACCCTATCCCTAACCCTAACATGAACCCTAACACTAACCCTAAACTAAAACCTAACACTAACACTAACCCTAACAATAACCCTAACCCTAACCCAAACCCGATCCTTGTTTTTTTTTTTTTTTCCCCAAGATTAACCTTCAACTAGTGACTAATAGATTTAGGGGATACTCCCGTAGCTCTTTATTATTATTTTTTTTTCAGGCTTGACTCTTTTTATTTAAATTTTTTTTTTATTTTTTATTTTTTTAATTTTTTATTGTTGGTTGTTCAAAATATTACAAATTTCTTGACATATCATATTCCACACTTTGATTCAAGTGGGTTATGAACTCCCACCTTCACCCCATACACAGATTGCAGAATCACATCAGTTACACATCCATTGATTTACATATTGCCATACTAGTGTCTGTTGTGCTCTGCTGCTTTTCCCATCCTCCACCATCCCCCCTCCCCACCTCTCCCTTCCCCTCCCCTCCTCTCTCTCTACCCCCTCCACTGTATAACCCTGAGGGTCTCCTTCCATTTCCAAGCAATTTCCCTTCTCTCTCCCTTTCCCTCCCACCTCTCATCCCTGTTAAATGTTAATCTTCTTCTCATGCTCTTCGTCCATACTCTGTTCTTAGTTACTCTCCTTATATCAAAGAAGACATTTGGCATTTGTTTTTTAGGGATTGGCTAGCTTCACTTAGCATAATCTGTTCTAATGCCATCCATTTCCCTGCAAATTCTATGATTTTGTCATTTTTTAATGCAGAGTAATACTCCATTGTGTATAAATGCCACATTTTTTTTTATCCATTCGTCTATTGAAGCAAACCGGATCCTTAACACTAACAATAACTCTAACCTTTTTTTAGAGAGAGAGAGAGAGAGAGAGAGAGAGAGAGAGAGAGAGAGAGAAAGAGAGAATTTTTTAGTATTTATTTTTTAGTTTTCAGTGGACACAACATTTTTGTTTGTATGTGGTGCTGAGGATTGAACCCAGGCCATACACAGGCCAAGTGAGTGTGCTACTGCTTGAGCCACATCCCCAGCCCAATAACCCTAACCTTAACACTAACAAAACCCTTACTCCAACCCTAACCCTAACACTAACCCTAACAATCACCCGAACCGTACCTAATACTAATTCTAACCATAACCCAAAACTGATCACTAATCATAACAATAAACCTAACCCTAACCCTCACACTAACACTCACCCTAACCTTAACCCTAACCCTAACACTAACTCTAATCCTAATCCTAAACATAAACATAAACCTAAACTGAACCCTAAAGATTACACAAACCCTAATCCTAACCCTAAATCTTACCCTATCTCTAACCCTAACGCTAACCTTAACTCTAACCATATCACTAAACCTAAACCTAACACTAACCCTAACCTTAATCATGACCCTAACCCTAAGCAAACACTAACCCTAACCCTAATCTAACCCTAACCCTAACCATAACACTGACCCTAAACCTAACATAAATCCCAAACATAACCATAACCCTAACCATAACCTAACCCTAACCCTAATTATACCCTAATCCTAACCCTAATTCTAAACCTAACCATAAATCTTAACTTAACCCTAAACCTAACCTTAAATCTTACACTAAAACAAACCCTTACCCTAACCCTCACCCTAAGCCTAACCCTAAACCTAACACTAAACCTAACCCTAACTCAAATTATAGCCTTAACCCTAACACTAACTCTACTCGTTATGGTAACCCTAACCTAACCCTAAATCTAACCTTAACCCTAACACTAACACTAAACCTAACATTAACCTATCACTAATTCTAACTCTAAACCTAACCCTAACCCTAAACCTAACACTAACTCTAAAACTAACCTTAACCCTAACCCTAACACTAACACTAACCTAAACTTAACCCAAGCCATAACACTGACCCAAACCCTAAGTACACCTAAGACTAAACCTAATTGTAAGTTTAACCCTAAACCTAACCCTTACACTAAACCTAACCCCATCAGTTACCCTAAAACTATCCCTAATTCTAAATCCAATGCTAACACCCTATCCCTAAAACCTATTCCTAACTGTAACTGTAACTGTAACCCTAAACCTAAAACCTAACACAAACCCTAACACTAACTAGAACACCAACACAAACCCTAACTCTAACTCTAATCCTATCACTAACCCTAACCCTAATCCTAATATTAAAGCTAAACCTAACACAAACCTAACCCTAATCGTAACCCTAACACTAACCTTAAACCTAACCTAAACTTAAACCGAAGCCTAAACCTAACCATAAACCTAACACTAACCCTAAAACAACCTTAAACCTAACCCTAACCATAAACCTAACACTAACCCTGACCTTAAAACTAAACTTAACCCTAACACTTAACCTAACACTAACAGTAACCCTAATACAAACCCTAACACTAACATGAACCCTAACCCAACACTAACCTATCAGTAACCCTGTCAGTATCAGTAAACCTAACCCTAACACAAACACTAAACCCAATGCCAATCTAAACTGTAACAGTAACCCTAACCCTCACTATAAACCTGAACCTATCACTAACCCTTACTCTAACCCTCACACGAACACTAACCCTATCTAAACCTAATACTAATCCTAACCCTAAATCCTATGCTAACACTAAAATAAACCCTAACCCTAACCCTTAACCTAAAACCAATGATAAAACTTCCCCTAAACCTAACCATAACCCTAACCTAACCCTAATCCTTAACCCTAAACCTTACCCTAACTTGAAAACCCAACCTAACTCTAACGTTAAATATAACACTAACCCTAAGAAAAAACCTAACCCAACCATAACCCTAAACATAACTCTAACCCTAACCCTATCACTAACCCTAAAACCAACCCTAATTCTAACGCTAATGCTAACCCTAACTCTAATCCTAAACCTAAAACAAACCCAAAGTCTTACCCTAACCTTAACCCTAACACAAACAATAACCTAAACCTAACACCAAACCTAACTCTTACCCTAACACTAATTATAACCCTAAACCTAACCCTATCCCTAACCCTAATACTAACCCGAACACTAACCCTAACCATAACCATAACCCTACACACAACACTAACTCTAAACCTAAACCTAACCCTTGCACTAACCCTAACCCTAATCCTAATGCTAACAATAACACTAACACTAAACCTAACCCTAATGCTAACTGTAACACTAACACTAATGCAAACCCAACCCTAACACTAATCCTAACCCTAACCCAAACTCTAACACTTATCGTAACTGTAACCTTAATTCTAGCACTAACCCTATCCCTAACCCTCAAACTAACGCTAATCCTAACGGTAATTCCAACCCTAACCCTAACTCTAACACAAACCCTAAACCTAATTATAACACTAAACTTAACACTAACCCTAATCCTTACATTAACACTAACTCAAACCCTGACACAAACACTAACCCTAACACTCACCCTAACCCTAATCTTAACCCTAACACTAAAACTAACCATAACTCTATCCCTAACCATAATTTTAACTGTAAACCTAACTTTTACCTAACTCTCACCCTCACTCTTACACAAAACTGAACCCTAACCCTAACCTAAACCTAACGCTAAAATTAACCCTAACCCTAATCCTAATGATAACCCTATCCCAAACATTAACACTAATCCTAACCATAACTATAAGCCTAACACTAAACCTAACACTAACCCTTACCCTAATACTAACCCTAACCCTAACACCAAACCTAAACCTAACCCTAATCATAACCCTAACCCTAATACTAACCCTAACCCCAACCCTCATGCTGAACCTAAAACAAATTCTAACACTAACCCTAACCATAACACTAACCCTAACACTAACCCTCACCCTAAACCTAAATCTAACAGTGACCCTAACACTAACCCTCATCCTAAACCTAACACTAAACCTAACCCCAACTCTAATCGTATCACTAATTCTAACCATAACCATAACCCTAAACCTAACACAAACCCTAACTCAAACCCTAACACTAAACCTAACACTAACCCTAACCCTAAATCTAACCCTAACTCTAAAATTAACCCTAAACCTGACCCTAACCCTAAAACTAACCCTAACTCTAATCCTAACCCTAATTCTTAGCCTAAAACTAACTCTAACCCTAACTCTAAAACTAACACTAATACTAAATCTAATCCTAACCCTAATCCTAACACTAACTCTAAACCTATCCCTAACCCTAACATTATACTTAACCCTAAGCCTAACCAAAACACTAACACTGAATCTAATGCTAATCCTAACCCTAACACTAACCCTAAACTTATCCGTAACTGTAACCCTAACACTAACCCTAATCCTGAACCTAACCCTAACCCTAACAATAACCCTAACACTAACTCTAACACAAAATTTAATACTAATATTAACCATAAACCTAACGCTAATCCTAACCATAACCCTAGCTGTAATACTAACCATAACCCTAAACCTAACCCAAACCCTAACCCTAACCCTAACACTAACTCTATCCCTAAACCTAACCCTAACAGTAACACTAACCCTAAACTTAATCCTAACCCTAATTTTGACACTAACCCTAACCCTAAAACTAAGATGAACCTTAACCCTAAACCTAATATTAACCCTGACACTCACACTAAACTAACACTAACACTGACTGTAACTCTAAACCTAACACAAGCCCTAACACTAACCCTAACCCTAACCCTAACACTAACACTAACACTAACCCTATCGCAAATCCCAACACTAACAGTAATCCTAACACTAACCCTAAATCTAATGGTGAAACTAAAACTAACCCTAACCATAACACAAACCTAACCCAAACCCTAATACTAAACCTAACACTAACACTACTAACCAAAACACTATCTCTAAATCTAACTCTAATGGTAACCCTAACATTAATCATATCCCTAAACCTAGTGCTAAGCCTAACACTAACCTTAACCCTAAACATAACCCTATCACTAAACCTGTCTCTACACATAACACTAATCCTAACCCTAACCCTAACCCTACCCTATCCCAACCCTAATCCTAACCCTGACTCTAACCCTAACACTAACCCAACACAAACCCTAACACTAACATTAACCCTAAACCTAACACAAATTCTACCCGTAACCCTAACCTCACACTAAACCTAAACTTAACCCTAACAGAAACCCTAACCCTAACACTAACACTAACTGTAACGTAACCCTAAACCTAACACTAAACCAACCCTAACCCTAACCCTAACCTTAACCCTAACTTTAACCCTAACACTAACTCTAAACCTAACCCTAAAACAAAACCTAAGACTCTCTCTAACCCTAACCCTAACACAAATACTAACCTAACCCTACCCCAATATTAACCCTAAACCTAACCCTAACACAAATACTAACCTTACCCCTAACCCTAAAACTAAACCTAACCATATCCCTCACCCAAACCCTGAACCTAATCCTAACCATAATCATAACAATAACTCTAAACCTAACCCTAATGCTTACCCTAACAGTAACTCTAATATTACCTAACCCTAACATTAGCCCTAACCCTAAACAAATCATAAAACTAACCCTAAACATAACTCCAGATTATGCTCACTGAAAATTATGTGAGGTTTCAAGCAGCTATCTCAAACCCTGTTCGATTCCCAGCTTCATTTCCATTCACCCCTATAGAGCAAAAAGAAGAGAAACATGAAAATTGAAACTGTCCCTAAAAGCAAACCCTTTTTGTAAGAGGCCCAAACATTTGGAGTATAGTCAAAATAGTAAAAAGATGAATCCTGCACAGTATCATAGAAATTTGAAAACAAAACTAACTCTTTCCTTAACACTAGGTCTAATGCTAGTCCTAAAACTAACTCTAACACTAACCTTAACCTGTTTAGAGTCCCTTTGATCCTATAAGTCCCACACTTGTGGAGCCAAGTTGCGTAGGCTAAGAGATGAATCTTTCACAACATCAAAGAAATCTGACCACAAAATTGGGGTGGTAGTTCAGTACATGCCTATTTCCCTGTTTTATCCTAAAGTGCTCTCACATAAAGTTCCTTTGCATGATTCAGCTCAGGGCTATTTTTACAAGGAATAAACCAGATAATGCCCATAGAAAACTGACTGAGTGTGTGAGGTTTGAAGTAGCTAGCACCATCCCTGTTGGATTTCCAGATCCATTTCCATTTACACACATAGGTAATAATGAAATGAAAACTTAAAATACAAACTGTTCAGGAGAACAAACCCTTGACCCAAGAGGCCCAAACCTAGAGAATATAGTAAGGTTAGGTAAAAGTTGAATCCTGCCCAGTATCAAAGAAATTCAAACAAAACTAAATCTAACAAAACACTAGCTTTAACACTAGCCCTAACATAATACTAAATCTAAACTAACTTGTTTAGAGAACCATTGATCATAGTAGTCACCAAATAAATGAGCCCAGTGGGGAAAGCTAAAAGATAAATCCTGTGCAGTATCAAAGAAATCTAACTAAATAATTGGGGGAGGTATTTAAGTACATGCATATTTCCCTGTTTTCTCCTAATGTGCTCTTGGATAAATTATTTTTTTTCGTGCTCCAGTTTAAGGTAATTTCACAAGGAACAACTAGAGAGTGCCCACAGAGAGCTGATTGAATGTGTAAAGTTTCAAGCAGCTAGCACTAACTCTGTTTGATCTCCAGCCCCATTTTCATTCACGTCTATAGGCCATAATAAAGTGAAACCTAAAAATTCAAACTGTTCCTAACAGTGAACTGGCAAACCTTGAAAACCCACACTTGGGGATATTACTAAGACTAGGAAATGGATGAATCCTGTACAATATCAATGTAATCCATGCAAAAAAAAAATTGAAGCTTTCTCGTAAAGTGTTCACAGATAAAGCTGTTTCTTTCTAATTCAGCTTTGGGCTACTACCATAAGAAACAAATGAGAGAATGTGCACTGAGAACTGATTGAGTGTGTGAAGTTTCAAGCAGCTGGCACAAAACCTGTTTGGGTCCAGCTCCATTTCCATTCACCCCTATAGGGCAAAATGAAGTGGATCATGAAAATTAAAACTGCTCCTGAGAGCAAACCCTTTTACCTAGGAAGCCCAAACATGGGGAGCATACTAAGAATAGGAAAAAATTAACACCTGCCCAGTATCCAAAAAGTTGAAAAAAAAAAAAAAAACTAAATCTAACCCTAACACAATTTCTAACACCTGCCTTAACTCTACCATAAAACTAAGCCTAAACTGTTAAGAGAACATTTGATAATAAAAGTTTTATACTTGGGGAGACTAGTGGGGCAAGCTTACAGATGAATCCTGCACAGTATCAAAGAAATCTGACCAAATAATCGGGGGAGGTATTTCAGTACATGCATATTGCCCTAATTTCTCCTAGAGTGCTCTTGGATAAAGTTGTTTTGCATGCTTCAGCTTATGGCTGCATTGACAAGGATGAAATCAGAGAGTGCCCACAGACAACTGATTGAGTATGTGAAGTTTCAACCAGCTAGCACCAACCCTCTGATTTCCAGCTCCATTCTCATATACCCATATAGGTCAAAATGAAGTGAGACATTAAAACAAAACCATTCCCAACAGTGAACCATTGAACCAAGAAGGCCCCAAACTGGGGCACATAGTAAGGCTAGGTAAAAGATAAATCTTCCCAGTATCAAAGAAATTTGAACAAAAAAACTCTAACCCTAACACTCGTTCTAAGCTAGCCCTAACCCTAATTGTAACACTGACACCTGTTTAGAGAACCATTGATCCTAGAAGTGCCAACCTTGGGGAGCCAAGTGAATCAAGCTAAAAAATGAATGCTGTGTAGTATCAATGAAATCTGACCAAATTGTTGAAGACTTATTTCAGTACATACATGTTTCTCTGTTTTCTTCTTAAGGGCTCTCGGATACAGTTGCTTTTGCATGCTTCATCTTTGGCCTACCTTCAAAAAAAAAAAAAAAAAAAGAAAGAAAGAAACCAGAGAGTGCAAACAGAGAACTGATTGTGTGAAGTTTCAAGCACCTCCTGCCAACCCTGTTTGATTTCCAGCTCAATTTTTATTCACATCAATAAACCATGCTGAAAGGAAACCTTAAAATAAAAACTGTTCCTGACAGCAAACCATTGAACCGAGAAGGCCCAAATCTATGGAACATAGTAAGGATAAGTAAAAGATGAATCCTGCCCAGTATCATAGAATTTGAAAAAAAAATAGGGCCCCATGGGTGCTATCAGCACAGATGGAAGGCTCAGCTGCGCAGATTCTCTGGGTGCAGATATCACTCTCAGACACACGGAAGCTCTCTGTGCAGATAGAAGGCAACACAGAGGTTTGCTTGCAGGTCACCAGACTGAGCTCTGGACCCAGCACATGGTCACTCCAGAACCACTCACCTCACCAAACACCATACATGGGTAATAGATGGAATCCATCTTGCAAAACCTTACATGCCATCTATTGGTGGGTATGGCTACCAGCTCCGTTCTGCAGCTTGTCAGGTACCTGGTTTCCAACTCCACTACCTCTAGCTGCGATAACTCAAGATTTTTCTCACAAGTTTTTGGGGGTGTAGCTATCAGTGCAGAACAGCAACCGTACAGGCACCTGGTTTCCAATTCAGAGACTAAGAGTAGGGAGGCTATAGGTAGAAGCTCAAGCCCTCTAACCCTGGCTACCTCCACCACCCTGAGCACAGAGACTCAAGCTAGGAATCGACAACTCCACCTACTGCAAGAAAAGAAAACAGAGTTCTGAGAGACTATTTTTTTTTCCTTTCTAACTTTTCTTTTCTTGCTCTTTTCATTTATTCTCCTCTACCCTTCCCCCTCTGGTCCTCACAACAGCAACATTTGTGAAACCAAAAACTTTCCATGAAATTGGACTTTAAGAACTAAATCACTAGAATAGTATAATATAGAGAAATTGCATAGGCCCCACCTCACCAACCCCTTTATTTGCTCTTATTTTCTTTCTCCCTCTTTCTTTCTTTCCTTGTTATTTTCTCTTTCTCCCTCTATCCCACTTTCAGCCTCCTAACTTTTCTATTTATACATAGGGTAATTTTATGAATATAGATAAAGAGTTTGAATTTATACCTACTTATATAAATTCCCCCTGTTATTTATTAGAGTTCTCCTCCAAAGTTGTTAAGTTAGATTGATCACATACCTTGATTCCTTTGCCCCTTAACATAGCATTCTATCCCTGACCCTCAGTTCTCTATACACCACCAGAAATGGTATGCCTTTTATGAAACTAATGACTATATTCTAAAAAATAATTGAAGCCAACATCTGTAGACATAGAGTCTAAATATAAATGTTCTAAATATAAATATATTTATAATGGTTAAGCTTAGGCTTCAGTTAGGGTTATAGTAGAGTTAGGTTTGATTTATGGCAAGGGCTAGGGCTAAGGATAAGGCAAAAGTTAGGACTAGGGTTTGGGTTAGGTTTAAAGTTATGGTAAAGGATACGGTTAGAAGTAGTGATAGGACTAGTATGAGAGTTAGAGTTTGTCTTAGGACTAGGGTTAGGTTTAGGGTTAGGGATAGGGCTAAATTAGGGCTACTGTTAGTGTTAGGTTTAGGCCTTGGTTTAGGGTTAGATTTAGTGTTACATTTAGGGTAAGGTACTGGGTTATAGCTAGGTTGAGTTCTAGGGCAAGCGTTAGTATTAGGGTTAGGGCTAGGGTTAGTTTTAGGGTTATGATTAAAACTAGGTTTAGAGCTAGGATGAGGGCTAATGTTTGTGTTGAGGTTAGGGCTAGGACTAATGTCAGGTCTAGGGGTACAGTTAGCAATAGATTTAGTGTTAGGTTTATGCCTTGGTCCAGTGTAGGGGTTAGGTTTATACTAAGGGTCAGTTTTAGAGCTAGGGTTATTATTAGGGTCAGGATCAAGGTGAGGGTTTGGGTTAAGTTAGGGTTTAGTTTAGGGCTTGAATTATCATTAGGATTTAGGGTTAAGGTAATTAAAGGGTTAGGTTTAGGGTTTAGGTGTGGTTTAGTGGAATGGATAGCATTAGGGTTAGGCCTAGGGTTATCTTAAATGTTGGATTATCTTTAGGGTGATGGATATGGTTAGACCTAAGATTAGAGGTAGGGTTTTATATAGGAGTAGGGATTTTGTTAGGGTTAGGGTTAGGGTGAGGTTTACATTTAGTGTTAAAGCTAGGTTTAGGGGCTGAGGATGTGGCTCAAGAAGTAGCGTGCTCACCTGGCATACACAGGGCGCTGGGTTTGATCCTCAGCACCTCATACCAATAAAATAAAGATGTTGTGTCCACTGAAAACTAAAAAATAAATATAAAAACCTAGGTTTAGGACTCAGATTAAGGCTAGGTTTTTGATTAGGCTCTGGTTAAAAATATGGCTAATGTATGAAGTAGTGTTATGATTAGAGCTAGTGATAGGGTCAGGGTTAGGGATACATCCAGTGTTGGGGTTAAGTTTACAGTTATGATGATGTTTAGAGCTAGGTTTAATGTAGGGTCAGAGTCAGGGTCCGGATTAGTTTTCAGGTTAGAGTAAGGACTAGAATTAGAGACAGGATTAGGGCTAGGTGTAGGGTTAGGTTTTGGTTTAGGTTAAGTTTTAGGGTTAGGGTTATGATTTGGTTTTGTTTTAGGGCTAGGGATAGAGTTAGGGCTAGTTTAGGATTAATGTTAAGATTAGGGCTAGTGTTCGTGTGAGGTTTAGGATTAGGTTTAGGGTTGGATTTTGAGTTAGGTTTAGATCTAGGCTTTGAGCTATGGTTAAGGATAGGGTTAGGATTATGGCTAAGTTTAGGGATATGTTTAGGATGGTGGTAAGGGATAGGGTTAGAACTAGGTATAAGTCTAGGGCAAGAGTTTCAGTTATTCTTAGGGCTAGGGTTAGGGTTGGGTTAGTAATAGGGATAAATTAGGGCTGGGATTAGGACTAGGGTTAGTGTTAGTGTTATGGTTAGGGTTAGGTTTAGGTTAAGGGATAAGATTATAGCTACTTTTAGGACTAGGGTGAGGATTAGAATTAGGGTTATGGTTAGGGTTAGGTTTATGATTAAGGTGAAGTTTATGGCTAGGATGTGGGATAAGATTTCTGTTAGGATTATGACTAGGATTAGATCCTGGGCTAATGTCAGGTCTAGGGTTACAGTTAGAGAGAGTTTTAGGGTTAGGTTTATAGCTAAGTCTATTGTAAGGGTCAGGTTTCTTGTTAGGGTCAGGTATAGAGCTATGGGTATTATTAGGGTCAGGGTAATTGTTAGGGTTTTTATTAGATTAAGGTTTAGGTTTAGGCTACAGTTATCATTACTGTTAGGGATAGGTTAATAATGGTTTTAGTTTAGAGTTCCTGTTTTGTGTAGGGTAATGTATAGGGTTAGGGTTAGGGATAGGATTAGGGTTTGGCCTAGGGTTAGCAGAAGTGTTAGGGTTATCATTAGGGTAATGGATAGCGATAGAGCTAGTGGTAGGGCTAGTGTTATGCTTAGGATTAGGTCTAGAGTTTTGCTTAGGTTTAGGGTTAGGGCTAATGTTAGGGTTATGGTTAGCTTTAGGTTTGAAAATAGGGTGAGGCTTCGGTTACGGCTAGGTTTTGCAATAGGTTAGGGCTATGGCAAATGTAAGAACTTTGTTATGATTAGGGCTAGTTTTAGGGTTAATGTTAGAGCTAAGTATACTTTTAGGGCTAGGTTTAGGCTTAGGGTGATGTTTAGAACTAGGGTTAGTATTAGTGTCAGGGTCAGTGTTAAGTATAGGATTATGATTAATGTGAAAGCCAGAATTAGGACTAGGGTTAAGTTTAGGGGAAGGGTTAGTGTTTGGCTTTAGGCTAAGGGTTATTGTTAGGGCTAGAGCTAGGTTTTTCTTTAGGTATAGGGCAAGAGTTATGAATAGATTAGGATTAGGTTCAGGTCTAGGGCTAGTGTTAAGGTTAGGTTTATGTATAAGTTTACCAGTAGGGCTAGAGTTAGGGTTTGGTTTAGGGTTAGGTTCAGGTTTAGACCTATGATTAGTGTTAGGGTCAGAATTAGGGTCAGGGATAGGGTTAGGGTTTTATTTATGGTTAGAGCTAGAATGAGGACTAGGGTTAGGACTAGTAATAGGGTTAGGGTTTGCGTTAGGTTTAGGATTAGGATTAGGATTAGGATTAGCAGTAGGCTTAGGGTTTGGCATAGGGTAAGGGATAGTGGTAGAGATAGGGTTATGATTAAAGCTAGGTTTAGGGCTCAGATTAGGTCTAGTTCTTCTGTTAGGGTTTTAGCTAGGGTTACAGCAATGGCTAATATGAGAACTAGGTTTTTTAGGGCTAGTTTTATGGTTAGGGGTTAAACCTCTATTTTTAAGATTAGTTTTAAGGTTAGGGTGAAATTTAGAACTAGTGTTAGTGTTAAGTTAATTGTCAGGGTCAGGTTTAGCTTTAGAGTTAGGGTTAGGACTTGAATTAAGGCTAAGGTTACTGTAAGTGTTTGTTTTAAGGTTATGGTGGTGTTTAGAGCTAGGGTGAGTGTTAGGATGTGAGGCAGAGTTAGGGTTAGTATTAAGGTTAAGATTAGGACTCGAATTAGGTCTAGGGTTAGGTCTAGGTGTAGTGTTAATGTTTGGTTTAAGTTAAGGTTTAGGGTTAGGGCTATTGTTCGGTTTAGTTTTACTGCATGGGTTAGGTTTAAGGCTAGTCTTATGATTAGCATTAGGGATAGGGCTAGTGTTAATGTTAGGCTTAGACTTAGGCTTAGGGTTAGGGTTAGATTTAGAGTTAGGGTTAGATCTAGGTTTAGGACTAGAAATAAGGATTAGGCGATGGTTATGGATAGCTTTAGGGCTAGGGTTAAGGCTAGGGTTAGGATTTTAAGGTAATGGATAGGATTGGAAGTAGGGATAGAGCTAGTGTGAGAGTAAGAGTTACACTTAGGGCTAGAATTAGGGTTAGGGATAGGGATAGGGTTTTATAGGGCTTGGATTAGGGCTAGGGTTACTGTTCACCTTAGGCCTAGCATTAGGGTTAGTTTTATGGTTAAATTTAGGTAAGGAATGGCATCATAGCTAGATTTAGAGATAGGGTAAGGGTTAGAATTAGGTTTAGGGCTATGGTTAGTGTTAGGGTTATGATTAAGGCTAGGTTTGGGGCTAAGATGAGGGCTACTGTTCATTTTAGGGTTAGGAATAGGATAAGGACTAGGGCTACTATCAGATCTAGGGTTATGGTTAAGGATAGTTTTAGGTTTAGGTTTATGGCTACATGTAATGTAAGGGTTAGGTTTAGGTTTAGGGTCAGGTTTAGAGCTAAGGGTATTATTAGGGTCAAGGTCTGTTATAAAAGGTTGGAATAGGTTAAGTTTTAAAGTTAGGGCTCAAATTAGCGTTATGGTTAGTGTAATGATAGGGTAAGGTTTAGGGTTTAGGTTTGATTTAGAATAATGTACAGGTTTAAGATTAGGGATAGGGTTAGGTTTAGGCCTAGGGTTATGGTTACGGCAATGGGTAGGTTTAGAGCTAGGGTTGGGGCTAGGATTATGGTTTTTATTAGGGCACTGTTTAGGATTTGTGTTAGGGTTAAAATCGGGTTATTTCTGGATTAGGGCTAGGTTTTGGATTAAGTTAGTGCTAGGGTTAGGGGTAAGGCTTTAGTAAGTACCAGGGTTACAATTAAGGTTAAATTTATGGTTAGGGTTAGTGGTATGTCTAGTGTTAGGTTTAGGGTTAGGGTTAGTATTATGGTCAGAGTCAGGGTGAATTTTAGTTCTACTTTTCAGCTTAAAACTAGAATTAGAGCTAAAGTTAGGGTTAGGGTTAGAGTTTGGTTTAGGTTAAGGGTTAGGGTTAGGGCTATGGCTTGGTTTTGTTTTAGGGCTAGTGTTAAAGTTAGATTTAGAATTACGGTTAGGATTAGGGTTAGGCTTAGGGTTAGTGTTTGATTTAGAGTTAAAATTAGATCTAGGTTAGGGCAAGAGCTAATGATAGGGGTAGGGTTAGAGGTAGGGTTAGGGTTAGGGTTATAATTAAGGCTTGATTTAGGCATAGGATTAGCTCTAGGTTTTGTGTTAGGTTTAGGCCTAGGGTTAGAGATATGGGTAGTGTAAGAACTAGGATTATGTTGAGGGCTAGTTTTAGGGTTAGGGTTATGTCTAGGTCTAGTGTTAGGTTTAGATTTTCTGGTAGGGTCAGATTTAGAGATAGGTTTACTCTAAAGGCAGGGTCAGTGTTTGGGTTTGAGTTACAGTTAGGGTTACAGCCAGAATTAGGACTAGGTTTAGGTAGGGGTAGGGTTGGTGTTTGAGTTAGGTTAAAAATTATTGGTAGGGCTAGGGCTAGGTTTATGTTTAGGTCTAGGTTTAGAGTTAAGGCTAGATATAGGGTTTGGTTTAGGTCTAGGGCTAGTGTTAGTGTTTTTTCTAGGTTTAGGGTCAGTTTTACACCTAGAGTTATTGTTAGGGTCAGAATAAGGGTCAAGGTTAGCATTAGGGTTTGGGATAAGTTTAGACCTAGAATGAAGGCTAGGGTTAGGACTATTAATAGGGTTAGGGTTTTGGTTAACCTAAGGATTAGAGATATGTCTAGGGTTACCATTACGGGTAGGGTTTTTCTTAGGTTAAGGGATAGACTTAGAGCTAGGGTTAATGCTAGAGTTTTGGTTAGGGTTAGGGTTTAGAGCTCAGATTAGGGCTAGTTTTTGTGTTAGGTTTAGGGCTAGATTTGGGCATTGGCTAATGTAAGAGACAGGGTTACAATTAGAGTTACAATTAGAGTTTTGTCAGGGTAAGTTTTAAGGTTATCTTTAGGCTAAGGGTTAGGCTTTGAGCTAGTTTTAGGGTTAGGGTTAGGGGTAGGTCTAGTGTTAGGTTTAGGTTTAATGTTAGGGTAATATTTAGAGCTAGGTTTATTCTTAGGATATGAGTCAGCATCAGGGTTAGTTTTAGGGTTAGGGTTAGGACTCAAATAAGGGCTAGTGTTACTGTTAGTGTTCGGTTTAATGTGAGGGCTGTGTTTAGAGCTAGGGTGACTTTTAGGATATCAGTCAGTGTCAGGGTTAACTTTAATGTTAGGGTTATGATTTGAGTTAGGGCTAGGGTTACTGTTAGGATTTGGTTTAAGTTTAGGATGCTCTTTAGAGCTAGGGTTAGTGTTAGGATATGAGTCAGTGTCAGGGTAAGTTTTAAGGTTAGGGTTAGGACTCGAATTAGGGCTAGGTTACATCTAGGTGTAGTGTTAGGATTTGGTTTAAGTTAAGGTTTAATGTTAGGGCTGTTACTCAGTTTTGTTTTAATCCTAGGTTTAGGGTTTGATCTAGTTATAAGATTAGCATTAGGGTTTGGGATAGTGTTAGTGTTAGGCTTAGGCTTTGGGTTAGGGTTAGATTTGGATTTAGTGTTAGATCTGGGATTAGGTCTAGGTCTAACTATAAGACAAGGGTTAGGGCTAGGGTTATGATTACGGTAACAGATAGGGTTAGAAATAGGTCTAGGGCTATGGTGAAAGTTAGAGTTAGTCTTAGGCCTAGGGTTTGTTTAGTTTTAGTGATAGGGCTAAGTTAGGGCTAGGATTATTGTTCAACTTAGGCCTAGTGTTAGGGCTAAAGTTATAGTTAATTTTAGGGTAAGCTATGGTGTTATAGCTAGGTTAAGAGGTAGGGTGAGTGTTAGAATTAGGGTTAGGGCTAGGGTTAGGGTTAGAGTTATGTTTAAGGTAGCTTTGTGGCTAGGTTTTGTTGTACAGTTAGGTCTAGAATTAGAGCTAGGGCTAATGTCAGGTCTAGTGTTACAGTTTGGGGTAGATTTAGGGTTAGGTTTGTGTCTAGGTCTAGTGTAAGTGTTAGGCTTAGGGTAAGGGTCAGGTTTATAGCTAGGTGTATTTTTAGGGTCAGGATCAGAGTTAGTGTTTTTTTTTTTTTTGGTTAAGGTTTAGGGATAGGGCTCTAATGAGCATTAGGGTTAGAGTTAGGGTTAGGATAATTAATTGGGTTAGGCTTTGGTTTCAGGGTAGGTTTAGGGCAATGGAGAGCTTTAGGGTTAGCAAAAGGCTTAGGGTTATGCCTTGGGTTAGCGTTAGGATTAGAGTTATCATAAGGATAATGTATAGGTTAAGAGCTATGGTTAGGGCTAGGGTTAGGTTAGGATTAGGGCTAGAGTTAGGTTAGGTTTTGGGTTAGGGCTAGTAACCCTAGCTTAGGGTAGGGTTAGGGTTAGATTTGGGGTAAAGGTTAGGTTTTGAGCTAGGGTTAGGTCTAGGACGAGGGTTAGGTTTAGTGTTACGGTCAGGGTTAGGTTTAGGGTTAGTGCTAAAGTTTTCATTAAGGTTAGGATTAGGTTTGGGGTAATAGATTGGGTTAGATGTAGGTTAGCTTTATGGTTAAGGTTAGGTTTACGCTTAAGTTTACTTTTAGTGCTAGGTTTACTGTTTCTTTTAGGGTAAGTGTTAGGGTATGAGTTAGGGTTAAGGCAATGGCAAGATTTAGGTTTAGGATTACGTCTAGGGTTAGGTTTATGGTTTGGTTTAGGGTCTTGGTTAGGGTTAGGAATAGGGTTATCATTAGGTTTAGGGTTAGAGTTAGGGTAATGGCTAGGGTGAGAGCTAGTATTAGGTCTAGGGTTAAGGTTAGGTTTAGGGCTGCAGTTAGTGTTATGGTTAGGTATTGTGCTAGGATTATGTTTAGGCTAAGGGTTAGGCTTTGAGCTAGAGTTAGGACTAAGATGAGGGTTAGGGTTATGGTTAGGACTAGGGTTAGCGTTAGGGTGAGTGTTATGCTTAGTGTAGGCTTAGGCCTTGATTATGGTTAAGTTTTGTGTTAGGTTTAGGCCTAGGTTTAGTTCTATGTGTAATGTAAGATCTAGGGTTCTGATTAGAGCTAATTTTAGGTTTAGGGTTACAGCTAGGTCTAGTGTTAGTTTTAGGTTTTGGGTTAGGGTCAGGTTTACAGATAGGTTTTATGTTAATGTCAGGACCAGTGTTCAGGTTAAAGTTAGGGTTAGGGTAAAAGCCAGAATATGACTAGGATTAGGTCTAGTGGTAGGGTTAGTGTTTGGTTTAGTTAAAGGGTTATTGTTAGGGCTAGAACTAAGTTTTTTTTTTTTTTTTTTTTTTTTTTTTTTTTTTTTTTTTGTCAAGTGCTAGATTTATATCTAAATTTATGATTAGATTTAGGTCTAGGGCTACTCTTAGGTTTAGGTTTAGGTATAAGTTTACTGGTAGGGCTAGTTTGAGGTTTCAGTTTTGGTTTAGGGTCAGATTTAGACCTATAATTAGTGTTAGGGTCAGAATAAGGGTGAAGGTTAGGGTGAAGTTTTGGGTTAGGGTTAGAGCTAGAATGAGGTCTAGTGTTAGGACTAGTAATAGGGTTATTGTTTGGATTTAGCTAAGGATTAGGATTAGGACTAGAGTTAGCATTATGAATAGGGTTTGGCTTAGGGTAATGAATAGGATTAGAGCTAGGGTTAGGGCTAGGATTAGGGTTAGGTTTAGGGCTAGTTTTAGGGTTAGGGTTAAATCTAGTGTTCAGTCTCAGATTAGGGCTATTTTGTGTTGGAGTTAGGGTTAGGGTTTGGCTAAGGCCAATGTAAGAACCAGGGTTATGATTAGAGTTAGGTTTAGGGTTAGAGTTTCGGCTAGGTCTAGTGTTAGCATTAGTTTTAGGGTTAGGGTGATATTTAGAACTGAGTTTATGTTTGGATATGAGTCAGGGTGAGGGTTAGCTTTAGGCCTAAGACTCGAATTAGAGCTCGGGTTATGACTAGTTATGGGTTAGGTTTGGTTTAGGTTAAGGTTTAGGGTTAGAACAATGTTTTAGTTTTGTTTTAGTCCTAGGGCTTGGATTAGGGCTAGTTTTTGGATTAGCAATAGTGTTAGAGCTAGTGGTAATATGAGGTTTAGGCAAAAGATTAGGGTTAGATTTAGAGTTACAGTTAAATCTAGGGTTAGGGCTATGGCTAGGGTTAGAGCTCAGGTTAGGGCTATTGTGAGGGTTACATTAACGAATAGGCTTATAAATAGAAATAGGGCTATGATGTGAGTTAGAGTTAGTGTTAGGGCTAGGTTTAGGGGTAGGGTTAAGGTTAGGGTTCAAATAGGGCTAGGATTAGTGCTATTTTTAGTGTTAGGGTTAGGCCTATTGTTAGGTCTAGCATTATGGTTAGTTTTAGGGGAAGGGATGGGGTTATATAGCTAGGTTCAGTGCTAGGGTGAGGATTATAATTAGGGATAGGGGTAAGGTGAGGTTGAGGGTTAGAATTAAGTCTAGGTTTAGGGCTAGGATGAGGGGTAGGGTTTGTGTTAGGGATAGGGATCAGATTAGGGTTAGGGCTAATGTCAGGTCTAGGGTGTTGGTTATGGATAGTGTTAGGCATAGGTTAATGGCTAGGTGTAGTGTAAGGTTTAGGTTTAGGGTAGGGTTCAGGTATAGAGCTAGGTAATTATTAGGGTCAGAGTCTGGGTTAGTGTTTGGTTTATGTTAAGGTTTAAGGTTAGGGCTCAAATTAGCATTAGGTTAGGGTTAGGGTTAGAGTAATGGATAGAGTTAGGTTTACAATTCAGGTTAGGTTTTGAGTAATTTATAGGGCTAGTGTTAGAGATAGGGTTAGGGTTAGGCCTAGGGTTAGGATTTGGTTCCAGATTATATTTAGAGTAATGGATAGGTTTAGTGCTAGTGTTAGGGCTTAAGTTAAGGTTAGGATTAGGGCTATGGTTTGGTTACTCCTAGGCTTTTTGTTAGGGTTCGGTTTAGGATAAGTGTTAGGTTTTGAGCTAGGGTTAGGGCTAGGGTGAGGGTTAGGATTAGAATCAGGACTAGGGTTAGGCTTAGGGTTAGGGCTAGGGTTAGCATTAGGGTTAAGGTTATGTTTAAGGTAATGGACAAAATTAGAGCTAGAATTTGGGCTATGGTTACAGTTAGGATTAGGGATAGGGTTAGGATTATGGTTAGGGTTAGAGCTAGGGTTATGTTTAGGGTAAGTGTTAGAGTTTTGGGTAGGTTAGGGCGAGGGCAAGCATTAGGTTTAGGGTTTGGTCTAGGATTAGGGTAAGTGTTATGCTTACGTCTAGGTTTAGGGCTTGTATTAGGGCTAGGTTTTGTTGAGGTTTATGGCCAGTGTTAGGGCTATGGGTAATGTAAGAGCTAGGGTTATGGTTATGGCTAGTTTTCTGGGTTAGGGTTATAGATATGTCTAGTGTTAGGTTTAAGTTTTGAGTTATGATAAGGTTTAGAGCTAGGGTTTGTGTTAGGGTAAGCGTCAGTGTTGAGGTTAGCATTTGGTATAAGTTTGGGTCCAGAATTAGAACTAGGGTTAGGTTTAGGGGTAGGGTTAGTCTTTGTGTTAGGCTAATGGTTATATTAGGGCTAGAGCTAGGTTTTTGTTTAGGACTCAGGCTAGAGTTATGGCTATATTCAGGATTAAGTTTAGGTCTGGTGCTAGTGTTACGGTTAAGTTTAGGTATAGGTTTACTGGTAGGGCTAGTGTTAGGGTTCAGTTTATTGTTAAGTGACCTAGGATTAGTGTTAGGGTCAGAATAAGGGTAAGAGTTAGGCTTAGACTTCGGGGTAGGGTTAGAGATAGAATGAGGCCTAGGGTTAGGACTAGTAATAAAGTTAGGTTTGGGTAAGCTAAGGATTAGTTTTACAACTAGGGTAGCATTAGGGTGAGAGTTTGACTTAGGGTAAGGAATAGGTTTAGAGCTAGGGTTTGGGTTAGTGTTAGGGTTAGGGTTAGGGTTAAAGCTAGGGTTGAGGCTCAGATTAGATCTAGGTTTTGTGTTAGGATTAGGGCTACAGATAATGTAAGAACTAGCTTTATGATTAGGCATAATTATAGGGTTTGGATTAGGGCTAGTCTAGTATTTGTGTTAAGTTTAGGGTTAGGGTGATGTTTAGAGGTAGTTTTAGGGTCAGAGTCAGGGTCAGTATTAGGTGTAGAGATAGGGTTAGGACTAGGTGTAGCCTTGGGATTTGGTTTAGGTTAAGGGTTAAAATTAGGGCTATAGCTCAGTTTTGTTTGTGGGCTTGGCTAGGGTTACGGCTAGTTTTCAAATTAGAATTAGGGTTAGGGCTAATGTTAGGGTGAGGTTTAGGTTTATAGTTAGAGTTTGATTTAGAGTTAGTGTTAGTTCTATGTTTAGGACTAGGGCTAGGGTTAGGACTAAGGTTAGGGCTAGTGTTAGGTTTAGGCAATAGATAAGATTGGTACTAGAAATAGGCCTAGCACTAGAATTAGGGTTAGTCTTAGGGCTAGGGTTAGAGTTAGGGTTAAAATTAGCAATAAATTAGGCCTAGTTTGAAATTAGGATTTGGGCTAGGGTTAGGGTTCAGGTTAGGATTAAGGCTATTTTAGGGCTAGGGTGAGGGCTAGGGTTTGTGTTTGGTTTAAGACAAAAATTAGGTGGAGTGCTAATGTCAGGTCTAGGGTTATGGTTAGAGACACTGCTAGGGTTAATTTTATGGCTAGGTCTAGTTTAAGGCTTATGTTTAGGGTAAGGGTAGGTTTAGAGCTGGGTGTGTTATTAAAGTCATTGTCTTGTTCAGCATTTGGGTTAGGTTTTGGTTTAGTTTTAGGGCTCGATTTAGCATTAGGGTTAGGATTAAGATTAGGGTTAGAGTAATTGAAAGGGTTAGGTTTAGGGTTCAGTTTAGGTTTAGTTAATGAATAAGGTTAGTGTTAGCAATAGAGTTAGGGTTAGGCTAAAAGGATAGGGTTAGATTTAGGTTTAGGACTAGAGTTAGTGTTAGGTTTAGCGTAACTGTTAGGGTTTGAGCTAGGATTAGGACTACAGCAAGGGTTAGGTTTACGGTTAGGTCTAGGGTTAAGTTTACAGTTAGGTTTAGAGTAGGTTTAGGGTTAGGGCTAGTGTTATCATTATGTTTAAAATTAAGGTTATGGTATTGGGTGGGGTTAGAGCTGTTTAGAGTTATGTTTGTGTTAGGCTTATTTTTAGGGTAATGGATAGGTTTAGGGCTAGAGTTATGGTTAGGATTAGGGCTAGAGTTATGTTTAGGGTTAGGCCTAGGTTTAGTGTTAGGGTAAAGTTTTTGGGTAAAGATTATGGTTTGCGCTTTGGTTAGGGCTGGGGTGATGGTTAGGGTTAGTGTCACGTCTAGGTTTAGGTTTAGCTTTAAGTTTAGGGCTAGGGTTAGCATTAGAGTTAGGGTTATGTTTAGGGTAATGGATAGGGTTAGAGCTAGAGTTAGGGCTAGGATTATGTTTAGGATTAAGTCTAGTGTTAAGTTTAGGGTTAGGGCCAGTAAAACTGGTTTAGGATATTGGTTAGGGCTAGGGTTAGGTTTAGGATTATAACAAAGTGTAGGGCTCAGTTTAGAGCTAGTTTTGGGGTTGGGTTAGGGCTAGGATTAGGGCTACAGCTAATGTAAGAACTAGAGTTATGATTAGGGCTACTTTTAGGGTTATGGTTAGGCTTAGTTCTAGGTTTAGGATTAGGTATACTTTTAGGGTGATGTTAGAGCTAGGGTTAGTGTAAGGTCAGAGTCAGGCTCAAGATTAGTTTTAGGGTTAGGTTAGGACTGGAATTCGGGCTAAGGTTAGGGCTAGGTGTAGGGTTTGGTTTTGATTTAGGTTATGGGTTAAGGTTAGGGCTATGGCTCGGTTTTGTTTTAGGGCTTGAACTAGATTAGGGCTAGTTTTAGAATTAGTGTTAGTGTTAAAGCTAGTGTTAGTGTGAGGTTTAGGCTTAGGTTTAGGGTTGGACTTAGAGTTATGGTTAGTTCTAGGGTTAGGGCTAGGGCTAGTGTTAGGGGTAAGGTTTGGGCAAGTGTTAGGGTAATGGTAAGGGATAGGGTTAGATCTAGGAATAGGGCTAGGGTGAGAGTTACAGTTAGTCTTAGTGCTAGTGGTAGGGTTAAGGATATATTAGGGCTAGGATCAAGTCTAGGATTAGTGTAAGTGTTAAGTCTAGGGTTAGAGTTAGTGTTAGATTTGGGGAAAGGGATTGGGTTATAGTAAGGTTCAGATCTAGGGCAAGGGATTAAATTAGGGATAGGGCTAGAGTTAGGGTTTGGATTAGGATCAAGGCTAGTTTTAGGGCTAGGATGAGGGCTAGCTTTTGTGTTAGGATTATGACAAGAATTAGGGCTAGGGCTAATATCAGGTCTAGGGATATGGTTAGGGATAGTTTTGGGTAAGATTTATGGCTAGGTCTAGTGTCAGAGTTAGGTTTATGGTGAGGTTCAAGTTGAGAGCTAGGGGTATTATAATAGTCAGAGTCAGGTTTGGGGTTTGGTTAGGTTGAGGTTTAGTGTTATGGCTCATATTAGCATTAGGTTTTAATTAGAGTTCGGGTAATGGATAAGGTTAGCTTTAGGCTTCAGGTTAGGTTTCGGGCTCAGATTGCATTTAGGGAAATGGATAGGGTTAGGGTTAGGCCTACGGTTAGCATTAGGTTTATGGTTGTCATTAGGATAATGGATAGGGTTAGAGCTAGGGTTATGGCTAGTGTTGTGATTTTTATTAGGGTTAGAGTTAGGGTTAGGGTTAGGGTTAAAGCTAGGGTTATGTTTAGGGTATGGTTTAGGGTTTGAATTAGGATTAGTGCTAAGTGTAGTGTTAGGTTTAGGATTAGATCTAGGGCTAGGATTAGGGTTGTCATTAGTGTTAAGGTAATGGACATGTTTAGATATTGGGTTAGGGTTAGGGTTAGGTTTAGGTTTAGGACTACTGTTAATATTAAGTTTAGCATAATTGTTAGAGTTTGACTACGGTAAGGTAAGGTTTTTTATTAGGTCTAGTTTAGGTTTACAGTTATGGTTAGAGTAGATTTAGGGTTAGGACTAGGATTATCATGACGCTTATGGTTAGGGTTAGGGTAATGCATGGGGTTAGAGCTAAGGTTAAGTCTAGTTTTAAGTTTAGGATTAGGACTAGGGTTAGGGTTAGGTTTAGGCTTATCATTTTCTTACGGTTAGGTTAAGAGTAAGGGTCAGTGATTGAGTAAGTTTTAGGGCTATGTTGAGGCTTCAGGTTAGAATCAGGGCTAGGGATAAGTTAGGTTTAGGGTTAGGGTTAGGGTTAGGGCTAGTTTTAGCATTAGGTATAGGAATAACGTTAGGGTAATGGATAGAGTTAGATCTAGGGTTTGGGCTATGGTTATGGTTAGGATTAGAACTAGGATTGGGGTTAGGGTTTGGGCTAGGGTTATGTTTAGGGTAAGTGCTAGATTTTGAGCTAGTGTTAGTTCTAGGGCTAGGTTGAGGATTAGGTTCAGCCTTAGGTCTAAGGACAGGATTATGGTAGGTTTAGGGTTAGGGTTAAAGTTAGGGCTAGGGTTATCATTAGGATAAGGGTTAGGGTAATGTATATGGTTAGATGTAGGTTTAGGTTTAGGTTTAGGGTTAGATTTAGTTTTGGGGTTAATGTTAAGTCTATGGTTATGTTTAGGTTTATGGTATGGTTTAGGTTTTCAGCTAGGGTTAGGGCTATGGCAAGTGTTAGTTTTAGGGTTAGGTCTATTGTTAGTTTTCTGGTTAGGGTTAGGGTTATGGTTAGGTTTAAGGCTAGGGATATCAATACAGTTAGGAGTAGGGTTGGTAAGGTGTAGGTTTAGAGCTAGGTTTAGGGCTAGGGTTAAGTTTAGGGTTAGGGCTAGGGTTAGGGTTTAGAGTAAGGTATAGGTCTAAGTTTATATTTATGGTAAGGGTTAGGCTTTTATTAAGATTTAAGACTAAGGCTGAGGTTAGGTTTAGGGTTAGGTTTAGGGCTAAGGTTAGTGTTGGTGTTACACTTAGGGATACATTTAGGCCTAGAACTTGCTCTAGGTTTTGTGTTAGGTTAAGGCATAGAGTTAGAACTATGGGTAATGTAAGAGCTAGAATTATGATTAGGGCTAGTTGTAGGGTTAGGGTTATGGCTATGTCTAGTGCTAAGTTTAGGTTTTTGGTTAGGGTCAGGTTTAGAGATAGGTTTAGTGTTAAAGGCAGGGTCAGTGTTCAGTTTAGAGTTAGAGTTAAGGTTAAAACCAGAATTGGGACTAGGTTTATGTCTAGGGGTTGGGTTAGTCTATACGTTAAGTTAAGCGTTATTGTTAGGGCTAAGGCTAGGTTTTTGTTTAGGTATAGAGCTAGAGTTAAGGCTAGATTTAGTATTAGGTTTAGGTCTAGGGCTAGTGATAGTGTCTAGTTTAGGTATAAATTTACTGAAGGCCTAGTGTTACGGTTTGGTCTAGTGTTAGGGTCAGGTTTAGACCTAGGTTAGTGTTATGGTCAGAATAAGGGTCAGGGTTAGGGTTAAAATTTGGAATAGGGTTCGAGCTAGAATGAGGAATAGGGTTAGGACTCTTAATATTGTGAGAGTTTTGATTACCCTGAGGATTAGGGATAGGTCTAGGTTTACCATTAGGGTTAGGGTTTTGCTTAGGTTTAGGGATAGTGTTAGAGCTAGTGTTAGGGGTAGGGTTAGGGGTAGGATTAGGTTTAAAGCTAGATGTAGGGCTCAGATTGGGGTTAATTTTTGTGTTAGTGTTAGGGCTATTGTTTGGGCAACAGGTAATGTAAGAACCAGGGTTACAATTAGGTTAGCTTTAGGGTTAGGGTTAGGGGTAGTTCTAGTGTTAGTGTTAGATTGAAGGTTAGGGTAATATTTAGAGCTAGAGTTATTTTTAGGATAGGAGTCAGGGTCAGGGTTAGTTTTAGGGTTTGAGTTAGGACTCGAATTATGGCTAGGTTTACTGTTAGGGTTCAGTTTAAGGTTAGCATCATGTTTAGAGCTAGGGTGAGTGTTAGGATATGAGTCAGGGTCAGAGTTAGTTTTAAGGTTATGGTTAGGACTCGATTAGGGCTAGGATTAGTTCTTGTAGTAGTTTAGGGTTTGTTATATGTTAAGGTTTAGGGTTAGGTCTATTGCTCAGTTTTGTTTTAGTCCTAGGGTTAGGGTAAGGGCTAGTTTTACAATTAGGATTAGGGCTTAGGTTTTGTTAGGGCTAGGGCTAAGATTTTGTTTAGGTCTAGAGCTAGAGTTCAGGCTAGTTTTAGGATTAGGTTTAGTTCTAGAGCTAGTGGTAGATTTAGGTTTAGGTATCAGGTTACAAGTAGGGCTAGTCTTAGGGTTTGGTTTAGGGTTAGAGTTAGGTTTAGACCTAGGGTTTATGTTATGGTCAGAATCAGCATCAGGGTCAGGGTTATGGTTTGGGATAGAGTTAAAACTCGAATGAGATCTAGGGTTAATCTATTAATAGGGTTAGGATTTGGTTAGCCTAAGTATCAGGGATAGGTCTAGGCTTACCATTAGGGTTAAGGTTTTGCTCAGAGTAAGGAATCTGGTTAGGGCTAGGGTTAGGTTTATGGTTAGGGCTAAATCTAGGTGTAGGGCTCAGATTAGGGCTAGTTTTTGTGTGAGGTATGAGGCTAGGGTTAGAGCAATCACTAATATCAGAACTAGGGTTACAATTAGGGATAGGGTTAGGGGTAGGTCAAGTGTTAGGTTTAGGTTTAAGATTAGGGTAATATTTATAGCTAGGTTTAGTTTTAAGATATCCTCAGGTCAGGGTTAGTTTTAGTGTTAAGTTAGTTTAGGACTCGAATTAAGGCTAGGGTTACTGTTAGGGTTCAGTTTAAGTATACGATGGTGTTTAGAGCTAGGATGAGGGTTAGGATATAAGTCAGTTTCACAGTTATTTTAAAGGTTATTATTAGGACTCGAATTAGGTCTAGGGTTAGATCTAGGTGTAGTGCTAGGTTTTGGTTTAAGTTAAGGTTAGTGTTAGGCTTGTTGCTCGGTTTTGTTTTAGTGCTATGGTTAGGGTTCGGGCTAGTTTTGTGATTAGCTTTAGGGTTAGGGATATGGTTATTGTTAGGTTTAGGAATAAGGCTAGATTTAAAGCTAGGATTAGGACTAGGTTTTGTGTTAGGTTTAGGGCAAGAATTAGGGCTAGGAGTAATATCAGGTCTAGGTTTATGGTTAGTGATATTTTTATGCTTACGTTTATAGCTAGGTCAAATTAAAGTGTTACATTTAGGGAAAATGTCAGATTTAGAGCTGGAGTAGTATTAGGGTCAGGGTCAGGCTTCAGGTTTGGGTTAGGTTAAGGTTTAGGGTTAAGGCTCAAATTAGCATTAAGTTTAGAATTAGGGTTAGGGTAATAAATAGTGTTAGGTTTAGGGTTAGGTTAGGTTTAAGGTAATGAATATGGTTAGGGTTTGTGATAGGTTTAGGATTAGGCCTAGGGTTAGCATTAGGGTTATGGTTATCATTAGGGTAATTTATAGGGTCAGACCTAGTGTTAGAGCTAGGGTAATGGTTAGGATTAGGGCTAAAGTTAGGGTTAGCATCAAGGTTAGGGTGAGGATTACATTTCAGATTAAGGTTAAGGTACAGTTTAGGGTTTGAGCTAGGATTTTTGCTATGGCTAAGGTTAATATAGGGTTTGGTTTAGAGTCATGGTTATGCTTAGTGTTATGGTTAGGACTAGGTTTATCATTAGTGTTAAGATGTCAGGTTAAAGATAGGTTCATGTTTAGGTTAGTGTTAGGTTTAGGTTTAGGATTAGGGTTAGTGTTTGTTCTAGCTTAGGTTTAGGGTTAGGGTTAGGTTCACTGTTAGTTGTAGGGTTAGGTTCATGGTTAGAGTTAGGGTAGGTTTAGCTTTAGGTCTAGTGTTATTATTAGCACTAGATATAGGGTTACGGTAATGGGTAGGGTTCGAGCTAGGGTTAGGGCCAGGGGTAAGGGTAGGATTAGGAAAAAAATGTTAGGATTAGGGCTGGGATTAGGGTTAGGGTTAGGCCTTGGGTTAGTGTTAGGGTTAGATTAAGTGTAAGGGTTAGGGATTGAGTTAGGTTTAGGGCTAGGGCGAGGGTTAGGGTTACAGTCAGAACTGGATAGGTTTAGAGTTAGGTTTAGGACTAGGGTTTGCATTAGATTTAGGGTTAGGTTTAGTGTAATGGATAGAGTTAGAGCTAGGGTTTGGGCTATGGTTACAGTTAGGATTAGGGTTAGAGTTAGGGTGAGGTTTAGGATTTCGGCTAGTGTTATGTTTAGGGTAAGTTTTAGGGCTTGAGCTAGGGTTAGGGCTAGAATGAGGGTTAGAGTTAGTGTTAGGGCTAGGTTTAGGTTTAGAGTTATGCTTAGGGTTAGGTTTAGGGCTGTAATTAGGGCTAGGTTTTGTGTGAGGTTTAGGTCTAGAGTTAGGTGTATGGGTAATATAAGAGCTAGAGTTATGGTTATGGCTAGATTTAGAATTTGTCTTGTGTTAGGGTTAGTGTTTGGGTTAGGATAAGGTTTAGAGCTAGGGTTTTTGTTGGGGTAACTGTCAGCGTTCAGGCTAGAATTAGGTTTAGGGTTAGGACCAGAATGAGGACTAGGGTAAAGTCTAGGGTTTGAGTTATTGTTGGGTTTGGGTTAAGGGTTATTGTTAGGGCTAAGGCTAAGTTTATGGCTATATTTAGGATTAGGATTTAGGATTATATATTAGGGCTAGTGTTAGTGTTTGGTTTAGGGTTAGGGTTACTGGTAGGGCTAGTGTTAGATTTTGGATAAGTGTTAGGGTCAGGTTTAAACCTAGGTTTATTGTTAGGGTCAGAATAAGGGTCAGGGTTAGGGTTAGGGTTTGGGTTAACTTTAGAAATAGAATGAGAGCTAAGGTTAAGACTAGTAATAGAGTTAGGGTTTGATGTAGGCATAGAATTAGGGTTAGGACTAGGGTAGCAATAGGGTAAGGGTTTGACTAAATGTAAGAAATAGGGTTAGAGCTAGGATTAGGACTAGGCATAGAGCTAGGGTTAGGGCCATGGTTAGGGTTAGGGTTAAAGCTAGGGTTAGGCCTTGGATTAGGTCTAGGTTTTGTGTTAGGTTTAGGGCTATGGCTAATTTAGGAAATGGTATTATGATTAGGGCTAGTTTTAGGGTTACGTTTAGGGCGAGGTCTAGTGTTAGGATTATGTTTAGGGATAGGGTGATGTGTAGAGCTGGGGTTAGTGTTAAGGGCAGAGTCAGGGTTAGTATTAGTTCTATGGTTGGGGTTAGGACTCAAATTAGGGCTAGGGTTAGGACTA
This sequence comes from Marmota flaviventris, assembly GCF_047511675.1. Lineage (NCBI taxonomy): Eukaryota > Metazoa > Chordata > Mammalia > Rodentia > Sciuridae > Marmota > Marmota flaviventris. The sequence continues at coordinate 128,938,768 of NC_092499.1, forward strand.
GGTGTAGGGTTAGTGTTTGGTTTAGGTTAAGGGTTAGAGTCAGGGAATGGCTCGGTTTTGCATGATGCTAGGGCTAGGGTTAGGACTAGTTTTCAAATTAGCATTAGGGTTAGAGCTAATGTTAGGGTGAGCTTTAGGCTTAGGGTTAGGGTTAGATTTACAGTTAGGGTTAGATCTAGGTTTAAGGCTACAGCAAAGGTTAGGGCTAGGGTTAGGGCTAGGGTTTGAGTTATCAAAAGGTATAGGGTGAGAACTAGGGATAGGACTAGGGCAAGAGTTAGAGTTAGTCTTAGTGTTAGGGTTAGATTTAGGATTAGAATTAGGTCTTAATTAGGGCTAGGATTAGAGCTAGGATTAGTATTAAGGCTGAGTCTAGGTTTATGTCTAGGGTTATGGTTATGGTTATGGTTAGGTATGATGTTATAGCTAGCTTTAGAAATAGGGCAAGGGTTAAAATTAGGGTTAGGTAGATGGTTAGGGTTAGGTTTAGGATTAGGGCTAAGATTAGCACTAGGATTATGACTAGAGTTTGTTATAGGGTTATGGCTTCATTAGGGCTAGGGCAAATGTCAGGTCTAGGGTTATGGTTAGAGATAGTTTTAGGGTTAAGATTATTAGGTTTAGGATTAGGTTTAGGGTTCAGGTTAGGTTTAGGGTAATGCATAAGTTTAGTGGTAGGAATAGGTTTAGGGTTATCCTAGAGTTAGAATTAGGGTTAGAATGAGGATTAGGGTAATGGACATGGTTACAGCTGGAGTTACGGCTAGGTTTATGGTTAGGATTAAGGCTAGGGTTAGGGTTAGGTTTTGGGTTATGGCAAGAGTTAGCAATAGGGTTAGGTTTGGGGTAAGGGTTAGGGCTAGAATTAGGGTTATGGTTAGGTTTAAAGTTTATGGTTATGGTTAGGGCTCTTATTAGGGATAGGTTTTGGGTTAGGTTAGGGCTAGGATTAGGGCTACAGCTAATGTAAGAACTAGGGTTAAGATTAGAACTAGTTTTAGGTTTAGGGTTAGGGCTAGGTCTAGGGTTAGGTTTAGGTTTAGGTTTTGAGTGATGTTTAGACCTAGGGTTAGTTTTAGGGCCAGAGTCAGGGTCAGGATTTGTTTGAGGGTTAGGGATAAGTCTCGAATTAGAGCTAGGTTTAAGGCTAGGTGTAGGCTTAGGGTTTGGTTTATGTTAAAGTTTAGGGTCAGGGCTATGGCTCAGGTGTTTTGTAGGGCTAGGGCTAGGTTAGAGCTAGTTTTAGGATTACCATTAATGTTATGGCTTGTGTTAGTGAGAGGTTTAGCTTAGGGTTAGGATTAGATTTAGAGTTAGGGTTAGATATAGAATTAGAGCTAGAGCTAGGGTTAGCACTAATGTAAGGCAAGTGTTAGGATTATGGTAAGGGATAGGGTTAGAACTAGGAATAGGACTAGGGTGAGAGTTAGAGTTAGTCTTAGGGCTAGGGTTAGTTTAGGTTTAGGGCTAAATTAGGGCTAGGATTAGTTTTAGCATTTCTATTAGGGTTAGGCCTTGTTTTAGGCTTAGGTTTGTGTTTAGGGATAGGGTTAAGTTTAGAGGAAGGGATGGAGTTAGAGCTAGTTTTAGGGCTAGGTCAAAGGTTAGAATTTTGGTTAGGGCTAGGGTTATGGTTTGGTTTAGTAATAAGGCTAGGTTTAGGGCTCGGATGAGGGCTAGGGTTTGTTTTAGAGTTATGGCAAGAATTAGGGCTAAGTCTAGTGTCAGGTCTAGGCTTAAATTAGGGATAGATTGAGGGTTAGATTTATGGCTAGGACTAATGTAAGGGTTAGGTTTAGGGTTAGGGGCAGGTTTAGAGCGATGGGAATTATTAGGGTTAGAATTATGTTTCGGGTTTGGTTTAGATAAGGTTTAGATTAGGGTTAGAGCTTTAATTAGTATTAGGTTTTGGTTAGGGTAATGATAGGTTTAGGTTTAGGGTTCATGTTAGGAGTAGGGTAATTGATAGGGTTGGAGTTAGGAAAAGGGTTAGGGTTAGGGCTAGGTTTAGGGTTAGGTTTAGGTTTAGGGTATGCTTTAGAGTTTGAGCTAGTATTAGCTCTACGGCAAGGGTTAGGTTTAGGGTTAGGTCTAGGTTATAGTTATGGTTAGGGTCAAGTTTAGTGTCAAGTTTAGGGCTAGGGTTATCATTAGGTTTAGGGTATTGGATAGGGTTTCATGTCGTCTTAGGTTTAGGGTTAGGGTTAGGTTTCGGCTTAAGGTTAGGGTTAGGGAAAGCTTTAGGGTTAGGTTTAGGGTAATGGTTAGGGTTTGAGCAAGGGTTATCTCTATGGCAAGGGTTAGGTTTATGGTTATGTCTACGGTTAGGGTTAGGGGAGAGTTAGGGTAAGGGATAGGGTTATCATCACGGTTAGGGTAATGCGTTGGGTTAGAACTAGGGTTAGGGCTAGTGTTATCATTAAGGTTATAGTTAGAGTTAGGGTAATATTTAGGTTTAGAGTTAGGTTTAGGGATAGGGTTAAGGTTAGGATTAGGGCTAGGGTTAAGGTTAGGTTTAGGTTTAGGCCATGGTTTAGTGTTAGGGTTAGGTTAAGTTAAGGGTTAGGGATTGAGCTAGTGTTTGGACTAGGACGAGGATTAGGGTTAGAGTCAGTGTGAGGGTTAGGGCTAGGATTAGCGTTAGTATTAGGGTTAGGGTAATGGATAAAGTTAGAGTTAGGTTTTGGCCTATGGTGATGGCTAGTTTCAGGGTTAGTGATATGGCTAGGTCTAGTGTTAGAGTTTTGTTTTTTGTTAGGATAAGATTTAGAGCTAGGGTTAGTGTTAGGGTAAGTGTCAGTGTTCGTGTTAGGTTTAGGTTTATTGTTTGGGCCAGCATTAGGACTAGAGTTTGGTCTAGGGGTAGGGTTAGTGTTTGGGTTAGGTTAAGGGTTATTATTAGGGCTAGGGCTAAGTTTTTGTTTAGAGCTAGGCCTAGAGTTATCACTAGATGAATGATTAAGTGTAGGGCTGGTCTAGTGTTAGGGTTAGGTTTAGGTATAGGGTTACATATAGTGCCAATGTTAGGGGTTGGTTTAGGGTTAGAATCAGGATTACACCTATGATTAGTGTTAGGGTCAGAATAAGGGTCAGGGTTAGGGTTAGGGTTTGGGATAGTGATAGAGCTAGAATGAGGGTAAGGGTTAGGACTAGTACTAGAGTTAGGTTAGGCTAATAATCAGGTTTAGGACTAGGGTAGATTTAGGGTTAGAGTTTGGCTTAGGGTAAGGGATAGGGTTAGCACTAGTGTTAGGGATAGTTTTAGGATTAGGATTAGGGCTAGGGTTAGGGTTAGGATTAGGGTTAAAGCTAGGGTTAGTCCTTGGATTAGGGCTAGGCTAGGTTTTGTTTTAGCTTTAGGGTTACGGCTAATGTAAGAACTAGGGTTACAATTAGGGCTAGTTTAGGGTTAGTGTTATGTCTAGGTTTAGTGTTTGGTTAGTTTTAGGGTTAGGGTTATGTTTAGCGTAATAGATAGGTTAGGGTTAGCGAATGTGTTAGGGTTAGGCCTAGGATTAGCATTAGGGTTAGGATTAGGATTAGGGTTAGTGTAATGAATAGGGTTAGAGCTAGGTTTAGGGCTAGGTTTATGGTTAGTGTTAGTTAGGCTTAGTGTTAGCTTTAGGATTAATGCAAGGATTAAAGTTAGGGTTAGGTTTAGGGTAAGAGTTAGAACTTGGTTTAGGTTTAGATTCTGGGTTAAAGCTAGGGTTGGGGCTCACATTAGGGCTAGATTTTGGGTTACATTAGGGATAGTGTTAGGGATACAGCTAATGTAAGAACTAGGGTTGTGATTAGGGCTAATTTTAGGGTTACAGTTAGGGCTAAGTCTAGTTTTATAGTTAGGTTTAAGTTCAGGGTGATGTTTTGAGCTAGGGTTAACGTTAGGTTCAGAGTCATATTCAGGGTTTGTTTTAGGGTTGGGGATAGGACTCGAGTTAGGGGTAGGCTTATGGCTAGATGTAGGGTTAGGATTTGGTTTAGGTTTAGGGTTAGGGTTAGTGCTATGGCTTGTTATCTTTTAGAGCTAAGGCTAAAGTTAAAGGTAGTTTATGATTAAGGTTAGTGTTATTGCTAGTGATAGGGTGAGTTTAGGCTTATGGGTACATTTGGAGTTACGGTTAATACTAGGGCTATGGCTATGGCTAGGGTTAGGGCTAAAGTTAGGTCTAGTGTTTGGATTATGGTAAGGGATAGGGTTAGAACTAGGAATAGAGCTAGAGTGATAGTTAGAGTTAGTCTTATGGCTAGGGTTAGGGTTAGGGTTAGCTTTAAATTTAGGGTAAGGATGACATTATAGCTAGGTTTAGTGGTAGGGTGTGGGTTAGAATTAGGGTTATGTGTAGGGCTAGACATAGGGTTATGATTAAGGCTAGGTTTAGGACAGGATGAGGGCTAGGTGTGTTTTTAGGGTTAGGGCTAGGATTAGGGCTAGGGATAATTTCAGGTCCAGAATTATGGTTAAAGGTAGTTTCAAGGTTAGTTTATGGCTACATCTAGGTTTAGGGTTAGGTGTTGTGTTACGGTCAAGTTTAGAGCTAGGGGTATTATTAGGGTCAAAGTCTGGGTTAGGGTTTGGAATAGGTTAAGGTTTCAAATTTGGGCTTGAATTAGTTTTAAGATTAGGGTTAGGGTAATGATAGGGTTAGGTTTAGTATTCAGGATAGGTTTAGGGTAATAAAATGTTTAGGATTCGGGATAAGGTAAGGTTTATATCTAGGGTTATCATTATGTTTAGGGTTATGGTTATGGTAATGAATAGAGTTAGAGATCAGTTTAAGGCTAGAGTTATGGTTACAATTAGGGCTAGTGTTAGGGTTAACTTAGGTTTAAAGCTAGAGTTAGGGCTTGGATTAAGGCTAGGTTTTGGGTTATGTTTGGGCTAGAGTTAGGGTTATAGCTAATGCAAGTGCTAGGTTTACAGTTAGGGCTAGTTTTAGGGGTTTAGTGCTAGGTTTACTGTTAGGGTTAGGTTTAGTGTTAGGGTGATGTTAAGACCTAGAAGTGTTAGTGTCAGTGTCAGTGTCAGGTTCAGGGTTAGTTTTAGGGTTTGGATTCCAATGCAAATTAGGGCTAGGGTTAGGTCTAGGTGTAAGGTTAGGGTTTGGTTTAGGTTAATGGTTAGGGTTAGAGCTATGACTCAGTTTTCTTTTAGGGATAGGGCTAGCATTTGGGCTCATTTTAGGATTACTTTTATTGTTTGGACTAGTGTTAGACTTAGGCTTAGGCTATGAGTTAGGGCTAGATTTAGAGTTACGTTTTTCCTAAGGTTAGTGCTAGGAATAAAAATAGGGAAACAGTTAGGACTAGGGTTAGGACTAGGGTTAGGGTTATGGTAAGGGACAGGGTTAGAACGAGTGATAGGGCTAGTGTGAGAGTTAGAGTTAGTCTTAGGGCTAGGGTTAGGGTTAAGTTTAGGGATAGGGCTAAATTATGGCTAGGGTTATGTTAGGGCTAGGGTTAGGGCTAGTTTTAGGATTAGGCTTAGGCATCGAGTTAGGGTTAGATTTAGAGGTAGGTTTTGATCTAGGGGTAGTGCTAAGGATAAGGATAAGGCAAGGGTTACCACTAGGTTAGGGTTAGAGTTAGGGTTTAGTTTAGGGTAAGGGATGTGGTTATAGCTAGGTTTAGGGCAAGGGTGATGTTTAGTATTAGGGTTAGAACTAGGGTTAGAGTTAGGGTTATGATTAAGGCTATGTTTAGGGCTATGATGAGGACTAGGATTTGTTTTAGGGTTAGGGATAGTATTAGGGCTATGGCTAAAGTCAGGTCTAGAGTTACAGTTAGGGATAGATTTAGTGTCAGGTTTATGGCTTGGTCCAGTGTAAGGGTTAGGTTTTTGTTTAGGGTGAGGTTAAATGTAGGGTAGAATCAGGGCCAGGATTAGGGTTTGGGTTAAGTTAGTGTTTAGGTGCAGGGTTCGAATTAGTGGTAGATTTAGGGTTAGGGTAATGATAGGGTTAGATTTAGGGTTAGGTTTGGTATAATATAATCTATAGAATTATGGTTAGGCCTAGGGTTATCAGAAGGGTTAGGGTTATCATTAGGGTAATGGATAGGGTTAGCCCTAAGGTTAGGGCTAGGTTTATGTACATGATTAGGGCTAGCGTTTGGGTTAAGGTTAGGTTTAAGTTTAGGGTTAAAGCTAGGTTTAGGACTCGGATTAAAGGAAGGTTTTGGGTTAGTTTAGGGCTAGGTTTAAGGTTACCACTAATGTATGAAGTAAGTTTATGATTACAGCTACTTATAGGGTTACAGTTAGGTCTAGGTCTAGTGTTTAGGTAAGGTTTACTGTGATTATGATGTTTAGAGCCAGAGTTAGTGTTAGGGTCAGAGTCAGGGTCAATGTTAGTTTCCGGGTTAGGGTTAGACTATAATTAGGGATAGGGTTAGGGTTAGGTTTAGGGTTAGGTTTTGGTTTATGTTAAGGGTTAAGGTTAGGGCTATGACTTGGTTTTGTTTTAGGGCTATGGATAGGGTTATGGCTAGTTTTAAGATTAGTCTTAGGGTTAAGGCTAGTGTGTGAGATTTAGGCTTAGTTTAAGGGTTAGGGATAGGAGTAGAGTTATGGCTAGTTTTAGTCTTAGGGTTAGGGTTAAATTTAGAGTTAGATTTACATCTAGGTTTTGAGATAGGGCTAAGTATAGGGTTGGGGTAGCACTGTGTTTCTGGCTAGGTGTATGGTGATGGTAAGGGATAGTTAGAACTAGGTATAGAGCTAGTGTGAGAGTAAGTTAGTCTTTGGGCTAGCGTTGGGGTTAGGAATAGGGCTAAATTAGGGCTTGGATTAGGGCTAGGGTTAGTGTTAGGTTTGGGGTTAGGGTTAGGTTTAGGGTAAGGGATAGGAATGTAGTTAGTTTTAGGACTAGGGTGAGAATTAGGATTAAGGTTAGGGTTAACATCAGGGTTAGGGTTATGATTAAATCGAGGTTCATGGCTAGGATGTGGGCTAAGTTTTGTACTACGGTTAGGGCTAGTATTAGAGCTAGAGCTAACATCAGGTCTAGGGTAGGGTTCGGGATAGTTTTAGGGTTAGGTTTATGGTTAGGTCTATTGCAAAGGTTAGGTTTCTTGTTAGGGTCAGGTTTAAAGTTATGGGTATTATTAGAGTCAGGGTCAAGGTTAGGGTTAGGGTTATGTTAAGGTTTAGGTTTAGGGCTCAAACTAGTCTTATGTTTAGGCATTGGGTAATGACACAGTTAGGTTTAGTGTTCTGGTTAGGTGTATGTTAATTGATAGTGTTAAGGCTAGGGCTAGGATTAGGGTTCTGCCTAGGGTTAGCATAAGGATTATAGTTATCTTAGGGTAATGAATAGGGTTAGAGCTAGGGTTAGGGCTAGGGTTATGGTTAGGATTAGGTCTAGGATTATGCTTAGTTTTATAGTTAGGGCTAGGGTTATTGTTAGGGTTAGCTTTAGGCTTAAAGCTAAGGTAGGGCTTGGATTAGGGCTAGGTTTTGCAATAGGTTTGGGTTATGGCTAATGCAAGAACTAGTGTAATAATTAATACCAGTTTTATGGTTAATGTTAGGGCTAGGTGTAGTTTAGGGTTAGGGTTAAGTTTAGAGGTAGTGTTAGTGTTAGTGTTAGTGTCAGGAACACTAACACTAGGTAGGGTAATGGTTAGGTTAAAGCCAGAATTAGGACTAAGGTTAGGTCTAGAGGTAGGGTTAGAGTTTGGGTTGGGTTAAGTGGCACAGTCCGGGTGGGAAAATAACTGGGAGGTGGAAAGAAACTTGAAGGTTGAAACAGGAACTTCTTTAATACAGAACAACAGGGGTGTATATACCTAACTGATTACACACAGCTTTTCTCAATTAGCATCATCTAGATACAGTAGTCAGCCAATAAGGAATCCTCATCATCTTAATGGCTCCATTGCATTGCCTCACAAACCACTCCTCCTGGCAAATTGCCAGGCGCCATCTTGACTTGGTTGTAACCCTCAACAGTTAAAGGTTTTGTTAAGGCTAGGTCTAGTTTGTCTTTAGGACTAAATCTAGAGTTATGGCTAGATTTAGGATTAGGTTTAGGTCTAGGGCTAGTGTTAGGGTTAGTTTTAGGTGTAAGGTTGCCAGTAGGGCTAGTGTTAGGGTTCGGTTTAGGGTTAGGTTTAGATTTAGACCTAAGATTAGTGTTAGGGTCAGAATAATGGTCAGAAATAGAGTTAGGGTTTGGGTTATGGTTAGATCTAGAATGAAGGCTAGGGTTAGGACTAGGTATAGAGTTAGGTTTTGCTTAGGCTAAGGATTAGTGCTAAGAATACGGTTAGAATTAGGGTGAGCGTTTTTCGTAGGGTAAGGGATAAAGTTAGAGCTAGGGTTAGGACTAGGGTTAGGGTTAGGTTTAGGGTTAAAGCTCATGTTATGGCTTGGATTACAGCTAGTTTTGTATTAGGGTTAGGGCCAGTGTTATGGTTATGGCTATTGTAAGAAATAGAGTTACGATTAGGATTAGTTCTAGGTTTAAGTTTATGGCTAGGTCTAGTGTTAGGGTTAGTTTTAAGGTTAGGGTGATGTTTACAGCTAGGTTTAGTGTTTGGATATGAGTCAGGATCATGGTTATGTTTAGGGTTAGGGTTAGGTTTCAAATTAGGGCTAGGGTTAGGGCTGGCGTAGGGTTAAGGTTTGGTCTAGGGTAAGGATTACTGTTAGGGATATGGCTCGGTTTTGTTTTAGGGCTAGGGCTAGGGTTAGGGCTAATTTTAGGAATAGCATTAGGGGTAGAGCTAGTTTCAGGGTTAGGCTGAGGCATTAGTTTAGGGTTAATTTTAGAGATAGGTTATGATCTAGAGTTAATGCTAGGGCTAAGGATAGTGCAAGGGTTATGACTAGGGTTAGTTCTTGGGTTAGGGTTATGGTAAGGGATAGGGTTTGAAGTAGGGATAGGTCTTGTGTGAGAATTATACTTAATCTTAATTATAGGGTTAGGGTTAGGGTTAGGAATAGGGCTATATTAGGGCTAGGATTTGGGCTAGGTTTAATGTTAGGGTTAGGGCTAGAGTTAGGGTTATGATTAGGGCTGGGGCTAGGGTTAGGGTTAAGGTAAGGGTTAGGGTTTAAGCTACAGTTAGGGCTAGGGGGAGAGTTAGGTTTAGTGTTAGGTCTAGGTTAGGTTTATGGTTATGGTTATGGTTAGGGTTTGGTTTAGGGCTAGGGTTTTTATTAGGATTAGGTTTAGTTTTAGAGTAATGTATTGAGTAGTAGTAAGATTAGGTTTAGGGTTAAGTTTAGGTTATGGTTTAATTTGGGTTTTGGAATAGGTTTAGTTTTGATTCATGGTAAGATTCAGGGTTAAGTTTATGGCAATTGTTAGATTAAGCATTAGTTCAAGGGTTAGGTTTATGATTAGGGTTAGGGATAGGATTAGGTTTAGGGCTAGTGTTATTATTAGGGTTAGGGTTAGGCTTAGGGTAATGTTAGGGTTAGAGCTTGGGTTAGTACTAGGGTTAAGGTTAGGATTAGGTTTAAGGTTAGATTTATGTTTAGGAATAGGGCTAGGGTTATGTTTAGGCTAAGTGTTAGGCTTTTAGCTAGGGTTATGTCTAAGGCGAGGGTTAAGCTTAGGGCTACATTTAGGATTATGTTTATGCTTAGGGTAGATTTAGGCCTCGGATTAGGGCTAGGTTTTGTGTTAGGTTTAGGCCCAAGGTTAAAGCTATGTGTAATGTAAGATCTAGTGTTCTACTTAGAGCTAGTTTTAGGGTTAGGATTATGGCTATGTCTAGTGTTAGGTTTACGTTTTGGTTAGGTTCAGATTTAGAGCTAGATTCAGTGTTAGTATTAGGGTCAGTGTTCAGGTTAGATTTGGGTTTAGGGTCAAAGCCATAATCAGGACTAGGGTTAGGTCTAGGGATAGGGTTAGTGTTTGCTTTAGGTTAAGGATTATGTTAGGTCTAGGGCTCAGGTATTTTTTTTAGGTCTAGGTCTAGAGTTATGGCTATATTTAGGATTAGGCTTAGGTCTAGGGCTTGTGTTAGGGTTAGGATTAGCTATAAGTTCAATGGTAGGCTAGTTTTAGGGTTGGTTTGGGGTGAAGTTCAGATTTAGACTGAGGTTTTGTGTTAGGGTAAGGATTTGAGTTAGGGTTTGAGCTAGAATGAGGGCTACGGTTAGGACTAGTAATAGGGTTAGGGTTTGGATTAGGCTATGGATTGGATTAGGACTACGGTTAGTATTATGGATAGAGTTTGGCTTAGAGTAAGTGATAGAGTTAGAGCTAGGGTTATGGCTAGGGTCAGGGTTAGGGTTAGGGCTAGGGCTAGGTTTAGGTTTAGGTTTACATCTAGGGTTAGGGCTCAGATTGGGGCTAGGTTTTCTGTTAGGTTTAGGGCTAGGTTTAGGGCTATGAGTAGTATAAGAGCTAAGGTTATGATTAGAGTTAGTATTTGGTCTAGATCTAGTGTTAGCACTATCTTTAGTGTTAGTGTGATATTTAGAACTAAGGTTAGTGTTAGAATATAAGTCAGGATCAGGGTTAATTATAGGACTAGGACATGAATTAGAGCTAGAATGTTATGGCTAGGTTTAGGGTTAGGATTTGATTTAGGTCAGCATTCAGGGTTAGGACAATGGCTTGGTTTTGTTTAAGGGATAAAGCTACTGTTACGGCTAGTTTTAGGATGTGTGGTAGTGTTAGGTCTATTGGTAGGTTGAGGATTAGGCTTAGGGTTAGGGTCAAATGTAGAGTTATGGTTAGATATAGGGTAGGGTCTAGGGCTAGGGTTAGGGCTAAGGTTAGGGCTTGTGTTAGGTTTATTGTAATGGATAGGGTTAGAACTATAAGCAGGGCTAGGAGAACATTAGAGTTAGTCTTAGTCCAAGGTTAGGGGTATAGATAGGGTTAGGGCTAAATTAGGGCTAGGATTAGTGCTAGGGTTAATGTTAGGGATAGCCCTATGGTTAGGGCTAAAGATATGGTTAGTGTTAGGGTTAGGGTTAGTGATAGGGTTAGGGGAAAGGATGGGGTTATACCTAAGTTCAGGTCTAGGGCGAGGGTTAAAATTAGAGATAGGGCTAGAGTTAGGGCTTGCGTTAGGATTAAGGCTAGGTATAGGCCTAAGAAGAGGACTAGTGTTTGTGTTAAGGTAAGGGCTAGGATTAGTGCTGTGGCTAGTGTTAGGTCTGGGTTTATGGTTATGGTTAGTTTTTGGTTTAGGTTATGGCTAGGTCTAGTGTAAAAGTTAGGTTTTAGGTTAAGGGTCAGGTTTAAACTAAGTGTCTTATTAGGGTCAGGGTTTGAGTAGGGTTAGGTTTAGGTTAAGATTTAGGGTGAAGGCTTGAATTAGCATTAGGGATAGGGTTAAGGTCCGGTTAGGATAATTGATAGGGTAAGGTTTAGGGTTCAGGTCAGGTTTAGAGTAATGAATAGGGTTAGTGTTAGCAATAGTGTTAGCGTTAGGCCAAAGGGTAGCATTTGGGTTATGTTTATCTTTATGCTAATGGATAGGTTTAGAGCTAAGTTTAGGGCTAGGGTTAAGGTTCAAATTAGGAATAGGTTTAGGGTTGGCCCTAGGGTTAGTGTCAGGGTTAGGTTTTGAGTAAGTGTTAGCATTTGAGCTAGGATTAGGGCTAGCGTGAGGGTTGGGGTTAGAGTCAGGGCTAATGTTAGGGTTAGAGTTAGTGTTATGTTTAGATTAAAGTTAGAATTTGAGCTAGAATTAGGATTAGGGCGAGGGTTAGGGTTAGGGTTAGGTCTAGGCTTATGGTTAGGGTTACAATAAGGGCTAGGTTTAGGGCTAGGATAAGGGCTATGTTTTGTGTGAGGTTTATGGCTAGCATTAGGGCTATGGGTAATGTAAGAGCTAGGGAATGGTTATGGCTAGTTTTAGGGTTAGGGTTATGGATAAGTCTAGTGTTCTAGTTAGGTTTTGGGGTTAGGATAAGATTTAGAGGTAGGTTTGTTTTAGGGTAATGGTCATTGTTTGGGTTAGGGTTAGGTTTAGGGTGAGGGCCAGATTTAGGACTAGCATTGGGTCTAGGGATAGAGTTATTCTTTATGTTAGGTTAACAGTTATTGTTAGGGCTATTTCAAGATTTTTGCTGAGGGCTAAGGCTAGATTTATGACTCTCTTTAGGATTAGGTTTGGTCTAGTGCTAGTGTTACTGTTAGGTATAGGTATAGGTTTATCAGTAGGGGTAGGGTTAGGGTCCGCTTTAGGGTTAGTGTCAGGTTTAGACCTAGAGTTAGTGTTAGGTTTACAATAAGGGTCAGGGTTAGAGTTAGGGTTAGAGCTAAAATGAGGGCTAGGGTTAGGAATGGTAATAGAAATAGAGTTTTAGGTAGGCTAAGGATTTTGTTTAGGACTAGGGAGCATTAGGGTGAGGGTTTGGCTTATGGTAAGGGATAGGATTAGAGGTAGAGTTAGGGTTATGGTTAGGGTTAAGGTTAGGTTTAGGGTTAAACCTAGGTTTAGGGCTCGGAATAGGGCTAGGATATGTGTTAGCATTAAGGCTACAGCTAATGAAATAACTAGGATTCTGATTAGGGCTAGTTCTAGAATTAGCGTTAGGTCAATGTTTAGAGCTTGGGTTACTGTTAGGGTCCGAGTAAGCATCAGGATTAATTCTAGGGTTAGGGTTAGGACTCAAAATTGGGCTACTTTTAGGGCTAGTGTTAAGTTTAGCATTATGTCTAAATCTAGTGCGTAGATTAGGTTTAGGTTTAGGGTGATGATTAGAGATAGGGTTAGTGTTACCATCAGAGTCAGGATCAGTGTTACTGATTGGGGTTAGGGATAGACTCGAATTAGGGCTAGGGTTAAGGCTAGGTGTAGGGTTAGGGTTTGTGTAAGGGTTAGGGTAAGAATTAGGGATAGGTCTAATGTCAAGTCTAGGATTATGGTTTGGTTAGGGTTAGTGTTAGAGCTTTGTCTCAGTTTTGTTTTACAGCTAAGGCTACTTTTAGGATTACCAATAGTGTTAGTGCTAGTGGTATGGTGAGATTTAGGTCTATGGCTACGTTTAGGGCTAAGTTTAGGGCTAGTGTTAGGGTTATTAATGGATAAAGTTAGAACTAGGAATAGGGCTAGGGCGAGAGTTAGAGTTAGTCTTAGGGCTAGGGTTAGGGTTAGGTTTAGGGTTAGAGCTAAATTAGCACTACATTTAGGGCTAGGGTTAGTGTTAGTGTTAGGTCTAGGGTTAGGGTTAGGGTTAGGGGAAGGAATGGGGTTATACTTAGGTTTAGGGCTAGGGTGAGGCTTAGAATTAGGGTTAGGGCTAAGGTTAGGATTAAGGCTATGTTTAGTGCTAGGATGAGGGTTTGTGTTAGGGCTAGGGCTAGAATTAGGGATAGGGCTAATGTCAGGTCTAGACTTATGGTTAGTGTTAGTTTGGGGGTTAGGTTATGGCTAGGTCTAGTGTAAGGGTTAGGTTTAGTTATGGGTCGGGTTTAAAGCTAGAAGTATTATTAGGGTCAGGGTTCAGGTAGGTTTTGGCTTAGGTTTAGTTTTAGGGTTAAGGATTGAATTAGCTTTAGGGTTAGGGTTAGGGTTATGGATAGGGTAATGGATAGGATTAAGTTTAGGGTTCAGGTTGGATTTAGAGTAATGAATAGGTTTAGTGTTAGTGATAGGGTTAGCATTACACCGAGGGTTAGCATATGAGTTAGGCTCATCTTTAGGGTAATGGATCATGTTAGAGCTTAGGTTAGGGCTAGGAATAAGGTTACAATTAAGGCTAGGGTTAGGGTTAGGCCTAGGGTTAGTGTCAGGGATAGTTTTAGGGTAAGTATTAGCATTTGACCTAGGATTAGGTCTTGGGCGATGATTAGGTTTAGAGTCAGGGCTAGGATTATGGTTAGAGTTATGTTTAGAGTAAGGGTTAGAATTTGAGCTAGGTTTAGGGCTAGGGCGAGCATAGGATTAGGCTTAGGTCTAGGGTTATATTTAGGGTTACCATTGGGGCTAGGTTTAGGTTTAGGATAAGGTCTAGGTTTCGTGTGAGGTTTAGGGTTAAAATTAGGGCTATGGGAAATATAAGAGCTCCTAGCTCCTATATGTTTATGGCTAGTTTTAGGGTCAGTGTTATAGATATGTCTAGTGTTATGGTTAGGTTTTGGGTTAGGATGAGGTTTAGAGATAGAGTTTGTTTAAGGTTAAAGGTCATTGTTCAGGATAGGGTTTGGTTTAGGGTGAGTGCCAGAATTATTACTAGTGTTGGGTCTAGGGATAAGGTTAGTCTTTAAGTTAGGTTAATGGTTATTGTTAGGGCTAGTGCTAGGTTTTTATTTAGAGGTAGGGCTAGATTTATGACTATATTTAGGATTAGGTTTCATCTAGTGCTAGTGTTACTGTTAGGTTTAAGTAGAGGTTTACCGGTATGGGAAGTGTCAGGGTTCGGTTTAGTGTTAGGGTCAGGTTTAGACTTAGGGTTAATGTTAGGGTCAGAAAAAGGGTCAGGGTTAGTGTTAGGTTTAGAGCTAGAATGAGGGCTAGGATAGGACTAGTAATAGAGTTAGGGTTTAGGGTAGGATAAGGATAAAGTTTAGGACTAGGGTATCATTAGGGTGAAGGTTTGGCTTACGGAAAGGGATATGGTTTAAGGTAGGTTTACATTTAGGGTTAGGTTTAGGGCTAGGGTTACGGTTAGGGTTAGAGTTAAAAAATACGGTTAGGTCTCGGATTCAGGCTAGGATTTGTGTTATCATTAGGGCTATGGCTAATGAAAGAACTTCATTTCTGTTTAGGGTTAATTCTAGGGTTAGCGTTAGGGCAATGTTTAGAGCTAGATTAATGTTATGGGCTGAATCAGGGTAAGGGTTATTTCTAGGGTTAGGCTTAAGACTCAAATTAGGGCTAGGTCTAGGGCTAGGTGTAGTTTTAGGTTTTGGTTTAGGTTAAGGGTTAGGATTATGGCTCGGGTTTTTTGTTTGTTTGTTTTTGTTTTTTTGGTTTTTTTTTGGGGGGGGTTAGGGTAGATTTAGGGCTAGTTTTCCAATTAGCATTAGGGTTAAAGCTAGTGTTAGGGAGAGGTTTATAGTTAATTTTAGTTTTAGATCTAGGTTTAAGCCTTTGGCGAAGTTTAGGGCTAAGTGTGGGAGCTAGGGATAGGGCTAGCATTAGGGTTAAAGTAATGGATAGGTTTATAACTAGGGATAGGGCTAGGGCGAGAGTTAGAGTTAGTCTTAGGGATAGGAATAGGGTCAGGTTTAGTGTTAGGGCTAAATTAGGGCTAGGATTAGTGCTAGGGTTAGTGTTAGATTTAGGCCTAGGTTTAGGGCTAGGTTTAGGGTTACCATTAAAGTTAGGGTAAGGTATGATGTTACAGCTATATTTAGTGCTAGAATAAGGGATAAATTTAGGGTTAGGGCTAGGGTTAAAATTGGGGTTAGGATTAAGTCTAGGCATAGAACTAGGTTTAGGGATAGGGATAGGGATAATGTCAGGTATAGGGTTAAGGTTAGGCTAGGGTTAGGAATAGGGCTATGGTTCAGTTTTGTTTTAGAACTAGGCCTAGGGTTAGTGCTAGTTTTATGATTAGTGATACTGTTAGGGCTAGTGGTAGTGTGAAGTTTAGGCTTAGATTTATTCTTATGGTTAGATCTAGTTTTAGGGCTATGGCTAGGGTTAGGGCTAAGGTTAGGGTTAGTGTTATGGTTATGGTAACAATAGGGAACTAGAAATAGAGCTAGGGCAAGAGTGCGAGTTAGTCTTTGGGCTAGGGTTAGGGGTAGGTTTAGGGTTAGGGCTAAATTAGGGCTAGGATAAGCACTAGGGTTAAGTATTAGGCCTAGGGTTAGGTTTAGTGTTAGTGTTAGGGTTAGGATTAGATTTAGGGGAAGGGATAGGGTTACAGCTAGCTTTAGGGCTATGGCAAAGGTTAGAATTAGGGTTAGAAATAAGGTTAGGGTTTGCGTTAGGATTAAGCCTAGGTTTAGGTTTATGCTGAGGGTTTGTGTTAGGGCTAGGGCTAGGATTACAGCTAGGGCTAATATCAGGTCTATATTAATGGTTAGTATTAATTTTAGTGTTATGTTATGGCAATGTCTATTGTAAGATTTAGGTGTAGGGTACGGGTCAAGCTTAGAGCTAGGTGTATTATTAGGGTCAGGGTATGTGTAGGGTTTGGTTTAGGTTAAGATTTAGGGTTAATGCTTGAATTAGCAGTGGGTTAGGTTTAGGGTTAGGGTAATGGATAGAATTAGCTTTATGGTTCCAGTTTGGTTTAGAGTAATGAATAGGGTTAGTGTTAGTGATAGGGTTATTGTTAGACCTAAGGATAGCATTTGTGTTAGCCTTATCTTTATGGTAATGGATAGGGTTAGAGCTAAGTTTAGGGCTAGGGTTAAGGTTAGGATTAGGGTTAGGGTTAGGGTTAGGCCTAGGGTTAATATTAGGGTTAGGTTTAGGGTAAGTGCAGGCATTTGAGCTAGGGTTAGGGCTAAGGTGATGGTTAGGATTTGAGTCAGGGGTAGAGTTAGGTTTAGGGTTAGGGTTATGTTTACACTAGGGATTAGAGTTTGAGGTATTTTTAGGGCTAGGTCGAGGGTTAGCATTAGGGTTAGGTCTAAGGTTATGGTTAGGGTTATGATTAGGGCTAGGTTTAGGGCTAGGATAAGGGCTAGGTTTTGTGTGATGTTTAGGGCTAATGTTAGGGCTTAGTATAAAAGCTAGGGATATTTTTATGGCTCGTGTTAAGGTCAGGGTTATCGATAAGTCTAGTGTCAAGGTTAGGTTTTGGCTTAGGTTAAGGATTATAGCTAGTGTTTCTATTAGGTTAAGGGTCATTGTTGGGTTAGGTTAGTTTTATGGTTAGGGCTACAATTAGGACTAGCGTATGGCCTAGTGATATGTTTAGTCTTTATATTAGGTTAAGGGTTATTGTTAGGACTATTGCCAGGTTTTTTTAGGGCTAAGGCTAGATTTATGACTCTATTTAGGAATAGGTTTGGTCTATTGTTAGTGTTACTGTTAGGTTTAAGTATAGTTTTACCAGTAAGGGTAGGTTAGGGTTCAGTTTAGGGTTAGGGTCAGGTTTAGATCTAGAGTTACTGTTAGGATCAGAATAAGGGTCAGTGTTAGGATTAGGGTTAAAGCTAGAATAAGGGCTGGGTTTAAGGCTAGTAATAGACTAAGGGTTTGGGGTAGGCTAAGGATTAAGGTTAGGACTAGAGTAGCATTAGAGAGAGGGTTTGGCTTAGGGTAAAGGATAGTGTTAGAGGTACGGTTATTGTTAGGGTTAGAGTCAGGGCTAAGATTAGGCTAGGATTTGTGTTAGCATTTGGGCTATGACTAATGAAAGATCTAGTTTTCTGATTAGGGCTAGTTCTAGGGTTAGCATTAGTGCAATGTTTAGATCTAGATGTACTGTTAGGATCTGACTCAGGGTCAGGGTTATTTTTATGGTTAGGGTTAGGACTCAAATTAGGGCTAACTTTAGAGATACTTGTAAGGTTAGTGTTTGGTTTAGATTAAGGGTTAGGGTTAGGATTATGGCTCGGTTTTGTTTTAGGGCTAGGGTAGGGTTAGGGCTAGTTTTCCAATAGCATTACGTTTAGGGCTAGTGTTAGGGTGAAGTTTAGGCTTAAGTTTAGGGTTTACAATCAGGTTTAGGGCTAAGGTGATGGTTAGAGTTAGGGTTGAGGCTACTGATAGGACTAGGGTTTGGGTTATGCTAAGGGATAGGTTTGAACTAGGGATAGGGCTAGGGCAAGAGTTAGAGTTAGTCATAGGGCTAAGGGTAGGATTAAGTTTAGGATTAGGGTTAGTTTAGGGATAGGATTAGTCCTAAGGTTAGTGTTAGGTGTTGGCCTAGAGTTAGGGCTAGGGTTAGGGTTAGCATTAGGGTTAGGGTAAGGTATGATTCAGCTACATTTTGGGCTAGGGCATCAGATAAAATGAGGGTTAGGGCTCTGGTTAAGGTTAGGATTAGGATTAAGGCTAGGCTTAGGGCTAGGTTTAGGGGTAGGTTTTGTGCTCGTATTAGGGCTAGGATTAGGTCTCTGGATAATGTCAGTTCTAGGGTTATGTTTAGGGATATTTTTAGGTTTAGGTTTATGGCCAGGTCTAATTTAAAGGTTACTCAACGTATTGAGTGTTAGGGTCAGTTTACAGCTAGGGGTATTATTAGGGTCAGAGTCAGAGTTAGGGTATGGGTTAGGTTAAGGTTTAGGTTTAGGGCTAAAAATAGCCTTAGGGTAGGGTAATGGATATGGTTAGATTTCAGGTTCGGGTTAGGTTTAGTATAATGGACAAGGTTGGGGAAAGGCATAGGGTTAGAGTTAGGCCTAGCTATAGAATTTGTTTAAAGATATGGTTCAGGTAATGGATAGGATTAGAGCTACAGTTAGGAATAGGGTTATGGTTAGGTTAGGGCTATGGTTAGGTTTAGACCTAGGTTTAGAATTTGCTTAGGGTTATGGTTAGGGTAATGGATAAAATTATATCTAGGTTGTGGACTAGTGTTATGGTTAAGAATAGGGCTATGGTTCAGTTTAGGTTTCGGGTTAGGACAAGGTTTAGGTTTAGGGTTAGGTTTAGGTTAAGTGTTAGGGATAGGGATAGGGTTAGGGCTACAATTAAAACTAGGGTTAGGTCTCAGATTAGGGCTAGGTTTTGGGTTAGGTTAGGGCTAGTGTAGGACTACAGCTAATGTAAGAACTATGGTTATGATTAGGGATAGTATTAGGTTTAGCTTTAGGATTAGGTCTAGTGTTTATATTAAGTTTAGGTTTAGGGGGATGATTAGAGATAGGGTTAGTGTTATGGTCAGAGTCAGGATCAGTGTTACTCTTATGATTAGGGATAGGACTCGAATTAGGGCGAGGGTTAAAGCTAGGTGTAGGGTTACGGTTTGTGTTAGGGTTAGGATAAAATTTAGGGATAATGCTAATGTCATGTCTCGGGTTACGTCTAGGTTAGAGTTAGGGTTGGGGCTATGGTTCAGTTTTGTTTTAGACTAAGGCTAGTGTTAGGGCTAGTTTGGGGATTAGCAATAGTGTTAGGGCTAGTAGTAAGGTGAGGTTAAATCTTATATTAATTGTTATGGTTAGATCTAGGTTTAGGGCTAGGGCTATGGTTAGGGCTATATTTAGGGCTAGTGTTACAGTTATGATAACATATAGGGTTAGAACTAGAAATAAGGCTAGAGCGAGAGTTAGAGTTAGTCTTAGGGCTATGGTTAGGGGTAGGTTTAAGGTTAGGGCTAAATTAGGGAAAGGATTAGCGCTAGGGTTAGGGCTATGGTTAGGGTTAGTGTTAGTGTTAGGGATAGGGTTAGGTTTAGGGAAAGGGATGGGGTTTTAACTAGGTTTAAGGATTTGGCAAGAGTTAGAATTAGGGTTAGTGGTAGGTTAGGGTTCAGGTTATGATTAAGGCTAGCTTTTAAGGCTAGGTTTGAGGGTTTGTGTTAGGGCTAGGGCTAGGATTAGGGCTAGGGCTAATTTCAGGTCTAGGGTTATAGTTAGCGATAGTTTTAGGGTTAGGTTATGATTAGGTCTAGTGTAAGGATTACATTTAGGGTAAGGTTCAGGTTTAGAGCTAGGTGTATTATAAGGGTCAGGGTCCGAGTAGAGTTTGGCTTAGTTTAAGGTTTAGAGTTAAGCGTTGAATTAGCAGTAGGGTTAGGGTTAGAATTAGGGTAATGGAGAGGGCTAGGTTTAGGGTTCAGGTTAAGATTAGAGTAATGGATAGGATTAATGTTAATGATAGGGTTAGTGTTATGCCTAGTTTTAGCATTTGAGTTAGGCTTATCTTTAGGTTAATGGATAAGGTTAGAGCAAAGTTTAGTACTAGGGTTAAGGTAAGGATTAAGGCTAGGGTTAGGCTTAAGCCTAGGGTTAGTGTCAGTGTAAGGTTTATGGTAAGTGTTAGGGTATGAGCTAGGTTTAGGGCTAGGGTAATGGTTAGGGTTAGAGTCAGGGCTAGGGATGTGGTTATGGTTACCATTAGGGCTAGGTTAAGGGCTACGATAAGGCTAGGTTTGCATGGTGTTTATGGCTAGCATTAGGGCTATCAGTAGGGTTAGGGTTAGGATTAGAGTTAGGGCCAGAATTAGGACTAGTGTTGGGTTTAGGGATAGGGTTAATCTTTTGGGTTAGGTTAAGGTTGATTTTTGGGCTAGTGCAAGGTTTTTGTTTAGGGCTAGGGTTAAATTTATGACTATATTTAGGATTAGGTTTGTTCTTGTGCTAGTGTTACTGTTAGGTTTAGGTACAGGTTTACTGGTAGGGGTAGGGGTAGAGTCTGGTTTAGGGTTAGTGTGAGGTTTTGTTCTAGGGTTAATGTTTGAGTCAGAATAAGGGTCAGGGTTTGGGTTAGAGTTACAGATAGAATGAGGGCTAGGGTTAGGACTAGTAATAGAGTTGGGAATTGGGGTAGGCTAAGTATTAAGTTAGGGCAAGGTAACATTAGGGTGAGGGTTTGGCTTAGGGAATGAGGTGGGTTTAGGGATAGGATTAGGGTTAGGGATAGGTTTAGGGCTAGGGTTAATGTTAGGGTTATTCTTAGGGTTAAACCCAGGGTTAGAGTTTGGATTAGTGCTAGAATTTGTGTAAGGTTTAGGTCTACTTGGTTTCTGAATAGGGCTAGTTCTAGGGTTAGCATTTGGGCAATGTATAGAGCTAGGTTTAGTGTTAGGATCCAAATCAGGGTCAAGGTTACTTCTAGGATTAGTTTAGCACTCAAATTATGGCAAGATTTAGGTCTAGGTTTAGGGTCAGTGTTTGGTATAGGTTAAGGGTTAGGGTTATGTTTATGGCTCAGTTTTGTTTTAGGGCTAGGGTAGGGTTAGGGCTAGTTTTCCAATTAGCATTAGGGTCAGCGCTAGTGTTAAGGTGAGCTTTAGGCTTAAGGTTAGGGTTAGATCCACGTTTAGGGCTAGGGCAAATGTTAGGGCTAAGGTTGGGGCTAGGGATAGGGCTAGAGTTTGGGTTATGGTAAGGGATAGGTTTAGAACTAGGGATAGGGCTAGGATGAGAGTTAGAATTAGTCTTATGGCTACAGATAGGGTTATGGCTAAATAAGGGCTAGGATTAGTGCTAACGGTTAGTGTTAAGTTTAGGCCTAGGTTTAGTTTTAGGGTAAGGTATGATATTATATCTATGTTTTGGGCTAGGTCAAGGTATAAAATTAAGGATAGGGCTAGGGTTAATGTTATGGTTATGATTAAGGCTTGGCTTAGTGCTAGGATTAGGGTTAGGGTTTGTGTTAGCATTGGGGTTAGGATTAGGGCTAGGGCTAATGTCAGTTCTAGGGTTATGGTTAGGGATAGTTTAAGGATTAGGTTTATAGCCAGATCTATTGTAAGGATTAGGTTGAGTGTTAGGTTCGGCTTTACAGCAAGGTTATTATTAGGGTTGGAATCAGGGTTAGGGTATGTGTTGGGTTAAGGTTTAGGGTTAGGGCTCAAATTAGCATTAGGGTTAGTATTAGGGTTATGGTAATGGATATGGTTAGGTTTAGGGTTCAGTTTAGGTTTAGGGTGATGGACACCCTTAGGATTAGGGATAGTGTTAAGGTTAGGTCTAGGGATAGAATTCAGTTAGAGTTATGGTTAGGGTAATGGATAGGATTAGAGCTACAGTTAGGGCTAGGGTTATTGTTAGGTTAGGGCTATGGTTAGTGTTAGGCCTAGGGATAGAATTCGATTAGGGTTTGTTTAGGGTAATAAATAAGATTAGAGCTAGGGTTAGGGCTAGGGTTATGGTTAGGATTAGGGCCATGGTTCGCGTTAGGTCAAGGTTTAGTTTTAGGGTTAGGTTTAGGTTAAGTGTTAGGGCTAGGTTTAGGGTTAGGGATAGGGTTAAAGCTAGGGCTAGGGATCAGATTAGGGCTAGGTTTTGGGTTAGGTTAAGGATAAGGTAGGACTACGGCTATTGTAAGAACTAGAGTTAAAATTAGGGCTAGTTTTAGAGTTAGCATTAGTTCTATGTCTAGTGTTTAGAATAAGGTTAGGATTAGGGCGATAATTAGACACAGGGTTAGCATTAGGGTCAGAGTCAGTATCAATGTTACTGATCAGGTTTAGGGATAGGACTCGAATTAGGGCTAGGATTAAGGCTAGGTGTAGGGTTACGTGTTTTTTTTATTATTATTATTATGATTAGGGTAAGAATTAGGGATAGGGCTAATGTGTCAGGTCTAGTGTTACCCTTAGGCTAGGGTTAGGGTTAGGGCTATGGCTCAGTTTTGTCTTACAGCTAGGGTTAGGGTTGGGGCTAGTTTGAGGATTAGTGATAGTGTTAGGGCTAGTGGTAGGATGAGGTTTAGGCTTAGATTTATTGTTATGGTTAGATCTAAGTTTAGGGCTAGGGCCTGCATTAGGGTTAAGTTTAGGGCTTGTGTTAGGGTTATGGTAAAAAATATGGTTAGAATTAGAAATAGGACTGGGGTTCGATTAGAGTTATTCTTTGGGCTAGCGTTAGGGGTAGGTTTAGGGATAGGGCTAAATTAGGGCTAGGACTAGCACTAGGGTTAGTATTAGAGTTAGGCCTAGTGTTGGGATTAGGGTTACGGTTATTGTTAGTGTTAGAGTTAGGGTTAGATTTAGGGGAAGGGATGGGGTTATAGCTAGGTTTAGAGTTAGGGTTTGGGTTAGAATTTGATTTAGGGCTAGGGTTAGGATTTGGGTTAGGATTAAGGCTAGTATTAGTGCCAGGATTAGAGTATGTGTTATGGCTAGAGCTAAGATTAGGGCTAGGGCTAATGTCAGGTCTAGGTTCAAAGTAAGTGGTATTTTTATGGTTAGGTTATGGCTAGGTCTAGTGTAAGGGTTAAGTTTAGGGTAAGGTTCAGGTTTAGAGCTAGATGTTTTATTAGGGTCAAGGTCTAGGTATGGTTTGGTTTAGTTAAGGTTTAGGGTTAAGGCTTGTATTAGCATTGGTTTAGGAGGGTAATTGATAGGGTTAGGTTTAGGATTCAGGTTAGGTTTAGAGTAATGGATATGGTTCTTGTTAGTGATAGGGTTAGCATTAGGCCTAAGGTTAGCATTTGTTTTAGGCTTATCTTTAGGGTAATGGATAGGGTTAGAGCTAAGGTTAGGGCTGGGGTTAAGGTTATGTTTATGGCTAGGGTCAGGGTAAGGCCGAGGTTTAGTGTCAGGGTTAGGTTTAGGGTAAGTATTAGGGTTTGAGCTAGGGTTAGGTCTATGGTGAGAGTTAGGGATAGAGTCAGGGTTAGGGTAAGGATTAGGGTTAGTGTTATGATAAGGGAAAGTGTTAGAGTTTGAGCTAGGTTTAGGACTAGGGCGAGGGTTAGGATTAGGTTTAGGTCTAGGGTTACAGTTAAGGTTAAAATTAGGGCTAGGTTTCAGGCTAGAATAAGGGCTAGATTTGTGTGATGTTTATGGCTAGTGTTAGGGCTATAGGTAATGTAAGAGCTCGGGGTTATGTTTATGGCTATTTTTAGGGTTAGGGTTATGAATAAGTCTAGTGTTAGGGTTAGGTTTTGGGTTAGGATAAGTTTTAGAGCTAGTGTTTGTGTTAGGGTAAGCGTCAGAGTTTGGGATAGGATTAGGGCCAGAATTAGGAATAGCATTGGGTCTAGAGATAGGGTTAGTTTTTGTGTTAGGTTAAGGGTTATTTTAAGGGCTGGTTCAAGGTTTTTGTTTAGAATTAGGGATAGATTTATGATTCTATTTAAGATTAGTTTGGTCTAGTGCTAGTGTTACTGTTAGGTTTAGGTATCGGTTTACTGGTAGGGGTAGTGTTAGGGTCCAGTTTAGTGTTAGTGTCAAGTGTAGATGTAGGGTTAGTGTAAGGGTCAGAAAAAAGGTCAGGGTTTTGGTTAGGGCAAGAGCTAGAATAAAGGCCTAGGGTTAGGACTAGTAATAGAGTTAGGGTTTGGGATAGGCTAAGGATTAGTGTTAGCACTAGGTTAGCATTAGGGTGAGGGTTTGGCTTAGGGTAAAAGATAGGATAAGAGGTAGGGTTAAAATTAGGGATAGGGCTACGGATAGGGTTGGGGTTATGTTAGGGTTGCAGTTTGAGTTAGTGTTAGTGTTAGGGTTAAGGTTAAGGTTAAGGTTAGTGTTAGGTTAGGGTTATAGTTAGGTTTAGGATTAGTGTTAGGTTTAGGGATGTGGTTAGTGTTAAGTTTAGAGTTAAGATTAGGTGAGTGTTAGGGTTAGGGTAAGGGTTAGGATTAGGGTTAGGATTAGAGACAGGGTTAGGGTTAGGGTTAGTGTTAGGTTTAGTGTTAAAATTTGTGTTAGTGTAAGGATTTGGGTTAGGTGTAGGGTTACAATTAAGATTAGGGTTATGGTTAGGGCTATATTAAGTATTAGGATTAGGGTTAGAATTAGGGTTAGTTTAGGGTTAGGGTTAGTGTTTGTGATAAAGTTAGTTATAGGCTTAGGGTTGAGGTTAGGGTTAGGGTTAGTTTTAGAGTTATGGTTAGGGTTGGATTTAGGGTTCATGCTAGGATAAGTGTTCGGTTAGGTTAGGGATAGTGTTAGGGTTAGGGTTTGTGTAAGGGTTCGGGTTAGTGTTAGTGTTAGAGATAGGGTTAGGGTTAGGGTTAATTTTATCATTAGGGTTACGGTTAAGATTTGAGTTACAATTAGGGTTAGCATTAGTGTTACGGTTAGGGTTAGTGTTAGGTTTAGGTTTAGAGTTAGGATTAGTTTTAGGGTTAGGGTTAGTGTTAGTTTTAATGTTAGGGTTAAGTTTAGCATTAGGTTTAGGCCGAAGTTAGAGTTAGGTTAGGGTTAGATTTTTGGCTTTGTTAGGGTTTGTGTTAGGGTTACTGTTATGGTGGGGGTTAGTGTTAAGGTTACGGTTAAGATTAGGTTTAGAGTTCATGTTAGACATAGGGTTAGGTTTAGTGATAGGGTTAGGTGTAGGTTTACGGTTAGGGTTAGGGTTGGTATTACAGTTAGGGTAAGGTTTAGAGTTAGGATTATTGTTTGGGTTAGTGTGAGAGTTAGGTTTATGGTTAATGTTAGTGTTAGGTATAGAGTAAGTTAGGTTTAGAGTAAGTTTTAGGGTTAGGGTTACATTTATGTTGAGGTTTACTCTTAGTGTTAGTGTTAGGTTTAGTGTTAGTGATAGGGTTAGAGTTAGGGTTAGTGTTAGAGTTAGGGTTAGGTTTAGGGTTGAGGTTAGTGTTAGGGTAAGGTTTAAGTTTAGGATAGTGTTAGGGTTAGGGTTAAGGTTAGGGTTAGGGTTATTGTTAGGGTTAGTGTTCTTGTTAGGTTTAGGCTTCCTTGTACGGTTAGGGTTAGGGTTAGTGTTAGTGTTAGGGTTAGGATAAGTGTTAGGGTTAGGGTTAGGGTTAGAGTTAGTGTTAGAGTTAGGTTTAGTTTTAGGGTTAGGTTTAGTGTTAGGGTTAGGTTTAGGTTTAGGTTTAGGGATGGACAGTGTTAGGGTTAGGGTTAGGGTTCTTGTAAGGGTTAGGTTTAGGGTTAGTGTTTAGGTTAGGGTTAGAGTTAGTGTTAGTGTTAGGGTTAGGATTCGGGTTAGGGATATTGTTAGGGTTAGGGTTAATTTTAGGGTTAGTGTTATGGTTAGGGTTAGGGTTAGTATTATGGTAAGGTTTAGGGTTAGGTTTAGGTTTAGTGTTAGGGATAGGGTTAGGGTTAAGGTTAGGATTATGGTTTGAGTTAGGGTTAGGGTAAGGGATTATGGTTATGGTTAGGGTTAGGGTTAGAGTTCGTGTTAGAGTTAGGGTTAGGTTTACTGTAATGTTTAGGGTTAGGGTTAGTGTACTTTTAGGTTTAGAGTAAGGTTTAGCGTAAGTGTAGGGTGGTTTTAGGGTTAAAAGTAGGATTAGGGTTAGTGTTAGGGTTACTGTTAGGGTTATGGTTAGGGTTAATGTTAGGTTTAGCGTTAGGGTTACGGTTAGGTTTAGTGATATGGTTAGAGTTGGGTTTAAGGTTAGTGTTAGTGTTAGTGTTAAAGTTAGGGTAACATAAGAAATAGGGTTAGGGTTAGATTAGGTTTAGTTTTATCATTTGGATTAAGGTTTGTGTTAAGGTTAGGGATTGGGTTAGGAATAGGGTTATGGTTAGTGTTAGGGTTAGTTTTATGGTTTGTGTTGGGGTTAGGGTTCATGTTAGAATGAGGATTAGGGTTAGGATTACTGTTTTGGTTAGGGTTAGAGATAGGTTCAGGGTTATTGTTAGATTTAGGGTTAGTGTAAGTGTAAGGGTTAGTTTAAAGATAGGTTAGGGTCAGGGTTAGGGTTAGAATAAAGATAAGGTTTATTTTAGTGCTAGGTTAATTTTAGAGTTAGTGGTAGGGTTAGAGTTAGGTTCGGGGTATGGTTAGGGTTAGGGTTAAAGGTGTTTATGGTTAGATTTAGGATTAGTGTTAAGTTTAGGTTTAGGGTTAACTTTAGAATCGGGTTACGGTTAGGGTTAGAGTTAGTGATAGGTTAGGGTTAGGGTTAATTTGAGGTTTATGGTTAGGTTTAGTGTTAGGATTAGGTTAATTTTAGGTTTAGTTTTAGAGTTAAGGTTAGTGTTAGGGTTAGGGTTAGTGTTAGGGTTAGGGTGAGAGTTCCTGTTAAGGTTAGGGTTAGGGTTAGTGTTGGGTTAGTGTTAAATTAAAGGTTTGTGTTAAGGTTAGTATTGGTGTTTTGGTTAGGTTTAGTGTTAGGGTTAGTGTTAGGGTTAGGGTTAGTGTTAGGTTAGGGGAAGGGTTAGGTTTAGTGTTAGTGTTAGGGTTAGGGCTAGTGTTAGGTTTAAGGTTTGCGTTAGGGTAAGTGTTAGCATTACTATTAGCGTTTTGGTTAGGTTTAGGATTTGGTTTACTGTTTGGGTTAGGGTTAGGGTTAGTGTTTGGTTAGGGATACTGTAGTGGTTATGGTTAGTGTTAGGGTTAGGCTGAGAGGTCCTGTTAGGGAGAGGGTTAGAATTAGTGTTATGATTATGGTTAGATTTAGGGTTAATGTTAGAGTTAGTATTAGTGTTTGGGTTAGGTTTAGGGATAGTGTGATTGTTAGTTTTAGTGTTTAGTTTTAAATTAGGGTAATGGTTAGGGTTAGGGTTAGTGTTATGGTTGGGTTAAAATTAAGATAAGTGTTACGGTTAGTGTTAGGGTTAGTGTTAGTGTTAAATTTAGGTTTAGGTTAAGGGTTAGTGTTAGGGTTAGGTTTAGGTTTAGAATAGTGTTAGAGTTAGAGTTAGGGTATATGTAAGTGTCAGGGTTAATGTTAGTGTTAGTGTTAGAGTTAGGGTTAGTGTTAGTGTCATGGTATGGGTTCGTGTTAGAAATAGTGTTAGGGTTATGGTTCATTTTAGGTTTATTGTTAGGGTTAGGTTTAAGTTAGGGTTATAATAAGGTTAGTTTTAGAATTAGAGTTAGGTTTAGTGTTAGGGTTAGTGTTAGGGTTAGTGTTAGGTTTAAGGTTAGGGTAAGTGTTAGACTTAGGGTAATTGTTGTGGTTAGGTTAAGGGTTAAGTTTAGTGTTTTCAGTTAGGGTGATGGTTAAGGATAGGGTTAGTGTTAGGGTTAGGGTTAGGATTATGTTTTGGGTTAGGGTTAGGTTAAGGGTTAGGGTTAGGATTAGAGTTTGGGTTTGTGTTAGGGTTAGGGTTAGGGTTTGGGTTGGATTAGGTTTATTGTTAGGGTTAAGGTAAGTGTAGGACTAGTTTTAGGGTTAAGGGTAGGATTAGGGTTAGTGTTATGGTTATGGTTAGGGTTAATGTTAGGTTTAGCATTAGGGTTATGGTTAGGTTTAGTGATAGGTTTAGGGTTGGGATTAGAGTTAGTGTTAGTGTTAGGGTTAGGGTTAGGGTTAGGATTAAATTAAGAATTGATTAAGGATAGGGTTAATTTTAGGGCTAGGGTTAGTGTTACGGTTATTGTTAGTTTATGGTTAGGGTTAGGGTTGGTTTAGGTTTACAATTAAAGTTAGGGTTAGTGATAAGTTAGGATTAGGGTTAGGGTTAGGTTAAGGTTTAGGGTTAGGGTTAGTGTGAGGGTTAGGGTTAGGGTTAGAATTCCTGTTATTGTTAGGGTTAGGGTTATTGTTAGGGTTAGATTAGGGTTAGTGTTAGGGTTATTATTAGTGTTTTGGTTAGGTTTAGTGTTAGGGTTCGTGTTAAGGTTAGGTTTATTGTTAGGATTAGGGCGAGAGGTCCTGTTAGGTTTAGGGTTTGGGTTATAGTTAGGGTTAGTGTTAGAGTTAGTATTAGTGTTTTGGTTATGTTTAGGGTTATGGTTAGTATTAGTTTTAGACTTAGGCTTAGAGTTAGGGTAAGGTTTAGGGCTATGTTTAGGGTTATTAAAAGAATTATTGTTAGTCTTAGGGTTAGAGTTAGGTTGAGATTTAGGGTTAGGGTTAAGTTTAGTGTTAGGGTTCTGGTAGGGTTTGTGTTATGATTAAGGTTAGGGTTAAGTTTAGGGTTATGGTTACAGTTAGGATTCGGGTTAAGGTTATGTTTTGGGTTAGAATTAGGTTAGGGTTATGGTTATGATTAGGTTAAGGGTTCGGCTTAGTGTTATGCTTAGGGTTAGGATTACGGTTACTGTTTGGTTGAGGTTTATAATTAGGTTTAGGGTTAGTGTTGGGGTTATGTTAGTGTTAAGGTTAGCATTAGGTTTCGAATTAGGGTTAGGGTTGGGTTTGTGTTATGATTAAGGTTATGGTTAAGTTAAGGGTTATGGTTACAGTTAGGATTCGAGTTAAGGTCATGGTTTGGGTTAGAATTAGGTTACGGTTATGGTTATGGTTAGGTTAAGGTTTAGTCTTAGTGTTAGGCTTAGGGTTAGGGTTACGGTTACTATTTGGTTTAGGTTTATAATTAGGTTTAGGGTTAGTGTTGGGGTTAGGATAGTGTTAAGGTTAGGGTTAGGGTTCGAGTTAGGGTTAGGGTTAGGGTTTCTGTTAGGTTTAGGTTTAAGATTAGGGTTAGGGTTTGTGTTAGAGCTAAGTTAGGGTTATGGATTGGGTAAGGGTTAGGGTTGTATTCAAGATTAGGGTTATGGTTTGGGGTAGGTTTCGTGTTATGTTTAGGGTTATTATTAGGGTTCAAATTAGGGTTATTTTTAGTGTTTGTGTTAGGGATTTGGTTAGGGTTAGGTTTCAGTTTAAGGTTAGGGTTATTTTTAGAGTTAGGGTTAAGGTCAGAGTTAGCCTTGGTGTCAGGTTTAGTGTTAGTATTAGAGTTAGGGTTTGTGTTAAAATTAGGGTTTGTGTTAGGGTTAGGGTTGAGGCTAGAGTTACGGTTAAAATTATGGTTAAAGACAGGTTTAGTGTTAGGTTTAGGGTTAGTGTTAGGGTAAGGGTTAGTGTTAGGGTTACGATTAGGTTTAGATTAATGGTAGGGTTAGGGGTAATGTTAGTGTTATTACAGTTAGCGTTAAGATTAGGGTTAGGTTTAGGGTTAGTGTTATGGTTAGGGTAAAGTTTAGTTTAGGGTTAGTGTTAGTGTTAGGGTTAGGGTTAGCTAAGGGTTAGGGTTACGGTTAGGTTTGGGTTAGGGTTTGTGTTAGGGTTAGGAATAGAGTTAGGGTTTCTGTCAGGTTTAAGGTTAGGGTGTGCGTTTCTGTAAGGTTTAGTGTTATGGTTAGGTTTAGGGTTCATCTTAGGATTAGGGCAAGATATAGGTTAGGGTTAGGTGTAAATTTTTGGTTAGGGTTACTGTTAGTGTTACTGTTAGGGTTACGGTTAGGGTGGGGGTTAAGTTTAGGATTAGTGTTTCACTTAGGGTTACAGTTAGACTTAGGGTTTGTATTAGGGTTATAGTTAGAGTTAGTGTTAGGGTTAGGTATAGGGTGAGATTTAGAGTTAATGTTAGGGTTAGTGTTAGGGTTACGGTTAGTGTTAGGGTTAGGGTTAATGTTAGAGTTAAAGTTATAGTTAGATTTAGTGTTAGTGTTACGGTTAGGGTTACAATTAGGGCTAGGGTTAGGTTTGGAGTTTGCTTTAGTGTTAATGTTAGGGTTAGGGTTATGATTAGTGCTAGGGTTAGGTTTAGGGTTTGTGTTAGGGTTATGTTTATGGTTACGGTTAGGATTAGGGTGAGGTTCGGGGTTGTAATTAGGATTAGTGTTAGTTTCAGGGTTAGAATTAAGGTTAGTGATACAGTTATGGATAGGGTTAGAGTTAGGGTTAGATAGGGTTAGTATTAGGGTTAGGGTTAGGTTTAGCTTTAGTGTTAGGTTTTCGAATAGAATTAGGGATAGTGTTAGGGTTAGGGTTAGGGTTAGTGTCAGAGTTAGGATCATGTTAGGGTTAAGGTTCGTTGAAGGGAAACGGTTAGGGTTAGTGTTAGTGTTAGGGTTAGTTTTAAGTTTAGAGTTAGGGTTAGTTTTAAGTTTAGGGTTAGGGTTACAGTTAGTGATAGTGTTTTGGTTAGGTTAGGTATAGGGTTGATGTTAGGTTTAAGGTTAGATTTAGGGTTAGGTTTAGTGTTAGGGTTACGGTTAAGGTTCATGTTAGGGTTAGGGTTAAGGTTATTATCAGGGTTACTGTTAGTGTTAGTGTTAGGTTTAGGGTTACAGATAGGGTTAGAGATAGTGTTAGGGTTTGTGAGAGGTTTATGGTTAGTGTTAGGTTTAGGGTTAGGGTTAATGTTAGTGTTACTGTTAGGGTTAAACTTAGTGTTTTGATTAGTGTTAGGTTTAGGGTTAGGGTTAATATTAGTGTTAGTGTTACAGTTAAGGTTAGGTTTAGCATTATTGTTAGGGTTAGAATTAGGGTTAGGATTAGGGTTAGTGTTACAGAAAGGGTTAGGGTTAGGATTAGGATTAGTGTTTCAATTAGGGTTAAAGTTTGGTTTAGATTGTGTCAGAGTTAAGGTTAGGGTTAGGGTGAGGGTTTAAGTTAGGGTTAGGGTTAGGGTTAGTGTTACAGTTAATGTTAGGGTAAAAATTGGGGTTAGAGTTTGGGTTAGTGTTAGAGTACGTTTTTTATTGATAAGTTTAGAGTTAGGGTTAGGTTTAGTGTTAAGGTTAGCATTAGGGTTTGGGTTAGGTTTAGGGTTACGATTACGGATAGGATTAAGGATAGGTTTAGAGTTATTGTTAGGGTTAGTGTTAGGTTTAGGGTTAGTATTAGGATTAGTGATAGGGTTAGGGTTAGAGTTAGTGTTAGTGTTAGGGTTAGGATTCGGGTTAGGGATATTCTTAGGGTTAGGGGTAATTTTAGGGTTAGTGTTATAGTTAGGGTTAGGGTTTGTGTTTGGGTTAAAGGTAGGATTGGGGTTAGCGTTAGGGATAGGTTAGGGTTAGTGTTAAAGTTATTGTTAGTGTTAGATTTAGAGTTAGGGTTATGGTAGGGTTAATGATAGAATTAGGGTTAGGTTTAGAGTTAGTATTAGGTAAGGGTTAAGGTTATTGTTAGGGTACGGGTTAGGGTTAGGTTTACAGTTAGTGTTAGAATTAGTTTGAGGATCAGGGATAGGGATCGGGTTAGGATTAGTTTAAGAGTTAGTATTATGATTAGGGTTAGGGTTAGTGTTAGGCTTAGGGTTATGGTTTGTGTTAGGCTGTGGGTTAGGGTTAGAATTTGGGTTAGGTTTAGGGTTAGGGTTACTGTTGGATTAGGGTTAGAGTTAGTGTGAGGTTTAGGGTTAGTGTTAGGGTTAGTGTTAGGGTAAGGGTTAGGGTTAGGTTTAGCAGTAGGGTTAGGATTAGTGTTAGTGATAGGGTGAGGATTAGTATTAGGGTTACAATTAGTTTTAGTATTAGTGTTAGGGTTAGGATTAGGGTTATTTTTAGGGTTAGGGTTCATGTAAGTTTTAGAGATTATTGTAGGATTTGGGTTAAGTTTTGTTTAGGCTTAGTGTTATGGTTAGGGTAATGGTTAGTGTTCAATTTAGGGTTAGGGTTAAGGTTAGTGTTAGGTTTACGGTTAGTGTTATGGTTAGGATTAGTGTTAGGGTGAAAATTAGGGTAAGGTTTAGGGTTAGGTTTATTGTTAGGGTTAGTGTTAGTGTTATGATTATGGCTAGGGATAGGTGGAGGGTTAGTGTTATGGTTAGGGTTAGTTTAGGGTTAGGGTTAATGTTATGGTTAGGGTTAGGGTTAAGGTTAGGGTTAGTGTTATGGTTAGGGTTAGGGTTAATGTTAAGATTCGTGTTAGATTTAGAGTTAGGGTTAGGGTTAGTCTTAGGGTAATGGTTAGGGATAGGTTTAGGTAAGGGTTAAGATTAAGGGTAAGTTAGGTTTAGGGTTGGGGTTTGGGTTATGATTTGTGTTGAGGTTAAGTTTAGGGTTAGGGTTTGTGTTAGATTTAGGGTTAGAGGTGATCCAACATGGTGGCGGGCACAGAGAGATCAAGTCTCTGACCTCTTCAGCTGCTCGGGCATAGGGAGTCATAAACCGTCTAAATGCTGTTTGCTCAGGATCACTAGGCAATGCTGAGATGACGTGGGTCTGGGGCGAACAGTCTGGGCCTCTCAAAACACACACGGAGCCCGGATCAGCTTAATTCAAGCTCCCGTTCGCCTGCATCTTGCAGACAAACTGCTGTGACTCAGCACTAAACGATCCCGCTGAAACAACTGGTCCGCTCCTCGGTGAACCTGTGGAGGTTAATGCCAACTGAGCCTTCATAGGCAGTAGCCACAGGATTGAAACGGGGCTTGGGAGAGACAGTCAGGACCCACCTATTGCATTGGTCACCCAGCAAAGGGAACGAACTGTCACCATTTGCATGGGATACCACCATGGCAGAGAACTGATGTCACCAGAATGCGGTGGAGGAGATAACTTCATTGAAACCAGTGGCGACAGGTGTGTAATCCCCTAGCCTTCCCTCTCCACACAGCGGGGAAACCTTAAGGGCCCCTCCCATCTCTCCCATGAGCACGATAGCCAGATCGAGGGAATCAGGAGTGGCGCGGGACCCATGGCACGGAATTCCCGGCTACCGCTCCCACCAGTGCTGAGAACTGAGGTCTCTTGCACCAGCTACCGGGGGCGTGGCTACCGGAGGGCTAGCAAAATTTGCTGAGGGGTCTCAGCCCCAAGCTCTACAAACTTAGGGTCTGAGGGAATGGCAAACAGGGAGAGTGTGCCCAGTCATTAATGAAAACAGGGCTCCCGGGAGCAGATGAACTGGCGTGTAGCCAGTATTGTGGTGAGCGTCACCGGTGAGTGGGGCCTGGCTTGAGGAAAAGTGGGGAAGTGACTAGAAGCAAGAGAAGGCCCTAGGTACTCAGGATTGGAGACCCGCCCAGTCTGGAAGGAGGAGCTGCTGCACAGTGATTGGTTCCCCCATATTGAGAGGAGAAGCTTGGCCCGGTTGGCACAGCTCCACCTACTGGAAGAGAATTTAATCAAACTCTGAGACTGCATTTATTATTTTTTTTAATTTGTTTTCTTTTTTCTTTTCATTTTTTTGTTGTTTTTTTTAATTTTTTTATTTTTTTAATTTAAATTTTTATTTTTTATTATTTTTTAATTTTTTTCTTTTCCATTTTTTTTCTTTTGTCTTTTCATTTTTTTTCAATTTTCTTACTCCCCCTTCCTTGAATTCTACCTGCCTACTCTCATTCTCTTTAGTGACTTCTTCCCTTCCCTTCTAATACCTTTCCTCCCAAGCATCAAATAAATTTATAGGAGTAAACAGTAACTCAGCAGTCAAACAGAGCAAGAAATAACATGAGCAGCATGAAAAAGCAAGGAAGAAAAGGAGTACAAACAATGCAGGACAACCTAAATATTCAGGAGGACCTAGAGTCATCAGAAAAATTGTCAAATAAAGAACTCAAGGAATACCTTAGACAGATAAATGGAACCTTAAAGAGGATATGAGACAGCAAATTCAAACAGTGAAAGAACACTTTGAAAATGAATTACATAAACAGAAAAAAGAAGAAGTTAAGCATCTTTATCAGGAGATAGAGATTATAAAAAATCAAACAATAATTCTAGAAATGAAGGAAATTATAAACCAAATTGAAAACTCAAATGAGAGTATCACTAACAGAGTGGAGCAAGTAGAAGCCAGAACGTCAGATAATGAAGACAAAATATATCATCTTCAAAAGAGTCTAGCCAACTCAGAAAGGCTTTTAAAAAATCACGAGAAAACATCCAAGAGATATGGGATAACATAAAAAAAAAAAAAACAACCTAAGTCATTGGGATAGAGTAAGGTATAGAGGTTCAAACCAAGGGAATGAGTAACATGCTGAATGAAATAATTACAGAAAACTTTCCAGAAATAAAAAAGGAAACGGATATACAAATTGTAGATGCATACAGGACACCGAGCATACAAAATCACAGTAGACCAATGCCAAGACACATTGTTATGAAGATATCCAATATACAGAACAAAGAGAAAATATTAAAAACTACAAGAGAAAGGAGGCAGATTACATTCAGGGGTAAACCAATAAGGTAAACAATGGATTTTTCATCACAGACGCTGAAAGCGAGAAGATCCTGGAACAACGTATTTCAAACACTGAAAGACAATGGATGCCAACCAAGAATTCTGTATCCAGCAAAATTAAGCTTCAGGTATGATAACGAAATAAAAATCTTTCATGATAAACAAAAGCAAAAAGAATTTACAGCCAGAAAACCAGCATTGCAAATCATCTTGAGCAAAACACTACACGAGGAAGAAATGAAAATCAATAACCAAAACCATCAGTGGGAAGTGCCTCAGTAAAGACAGAGGGTGGGGGGAAAGCTAATCATGGAGAAACAATCTAAATTAAAAAAATATAAATAATCAAACATGGCTGGGAGTACAAACCATATATCAATAGTAACTCTAAACGTTAATGGCTTAAACTCTCCAATAAAGTGACATAGGCTGGTAACATGGATTTAAAAAACAAACCCAACAATATGCTGCCTCCGGGAGACACATCTGATTGGAAAAGACATACACAGGCTGAAGGTGAAAGGTTGGGAAAGAATATACCACGCACATGGTCCTCGTAAGCAAGCAGGGGTGGCCATCCTCATATCGAATAAAATTGACTTCAAGACTAAGTTAATCAAAAGGGATAAGGAAGGCCATTATATACTGTTAAAAGGAACCATTCATCAACAAGACATAACAATTATCAATATTTATGCACCAAATAATGGTGCTGCGACGTTCATAAAACAAATTCTCCTCAAGTTCAAGAATCAAATAGACCACAACACAATAATTATGGGTGACTTCAACACACCTCTCTCACCATTAGACAGATCCTCCAAACAAAAGTTGAATAAAGAAACTATAGAACTCAATATCACAATCAATATCCTAGACTTAACTGACATATATAGAATATATCAACCATCATCAAGTGGATATATTTTTTTATCAGCAGCACATGGATCCTTCTCAAAAATAGACCATATATTATGCCATAGGGCAACCCTTAGTAAATATAAAGGGGTGGAGATAATACCATGCATTTTTTCTGATCATAATGGAAGAAACTGGAAATCAATGATAAAAGAAGGAAGGAAAAATCCTACATCACATGGAAAATGAACAATATGTTACTGAATGATCCATGGGTTACAGAAGACATAAAGGAGGAAATCAAAAAATTCTTAGAGATAAGTGAAAATACAGACACAACATATCGGAATCTATGGGACACAATGAAAGCAGTTTTAAGAGGGAAATTCATTGCCTGGAGGTCATTCCTCAAAAAAAAAAAAGAAAAAAAAACATAAATAAATGAGCTCACACTTCATCTCAAAGCCCTAGAAAAGGAAGAGCAAAACAACAGCAAATGTAGCAGAAGGCAAGAAATAATTAAAATCAGAGTGGAAATCAACGAAATTGAAACAAAAGAAACTATTGAAAAAATTAACAAAACTAAAAGTTGTTTCTTCGAAAAAATTAAAAAGATCGGCAGACCCTTAGCCATGCTAATGAAGAGAAGGAGAGAAAGAACTCAAATTACTAACATACAGGATGAAAAAGGCAATATCACAACAGATGCTACAGAAATACAGAAGACAATGAGAAATTATTTTGAAAACCTATATTCCAATAAAATAGAAGATAGTGAAGACATCAATAAATTTCTTAAGTCATATGATTTGCCCAGACTGAGTCAGAAGGATACACACAATTGGAACAGACCAATATCAATGGATGAAATAGAAGAAGCAATCAAAAGACTACCAACCAAAAAAAGCCCAGGACCGGATGGGTATACAGCAGAGTTTTACAAAACCTTTAAAGAAGAATTCATACGAGTACTTTTCAAGTTATTTCAGGAAATAGAAAAAGAGGGAGCTCTTCCAAATTCATTCTATGAGGACAACATCACCCTGATTCCAAAACCAGACAAAGACACCTCAAAGAAAGAAAACTACAGACCAATATCTGTAATTAACCTAGATGCAAAACTCCTCAATAAAATTCTGGCGAATCGGATACAAAAACACATCAAAAAAATTGTGCACCATGATCAAGTAGGATTCATCCCTGAGATGCAAGGATGGTTCAATATACGGAAATCAATAAATGTTATTCACCACATCAATAGACTTAAAGATAAGAACCATATGATCATCTCGATAGATGCAGAAAAAGCATTCAACAAAGTACTGCATCCCTTTATGTTCAAAACATTAGAAAAACTAGGGATAGCAGGAACTTACCTCAACATTGTAAAAGCTATCTATGCTAAGCCTCAGGCTAGCATCATTCTCAATGGAGAAAAATTGAAGGCATTCCCTCTAAAATCTGGAACAAGACAGGGATGCCCTCTATCACCACTTCTATTCAATATAGTTCTCGAAACACTGGCCAGAGTATTTAGACAGATGAAAGAAATTAAAGGCATAAAAATAGGAAAAGAAGAACTTAAATTATCACTATTTGCAGGAGACATGATCCTATACCTAGAAGACCCAAAAGAGTCGACAAATACTACTAGAACTAATAAATGAATTCAGCAAAGTGGCAGGATATAAAATCAACACGCATAAATCAAAGGCATTTCTGTATATCAGCGACAAAACTTCTGAGACGGAAATGAGGAAAAGCACTCCATTCACAATATCCTCAAAAAAATAAAATAAAATAAAATACTTGGGAATCAACCTAACAAAAGAGGTGAAAGATTTATACAATGAAAACTACAGAACCCTAAAGAGAGAAATAGAAGAAGATCTTAGAAGATGGAAAAATATTCCCTGTTCATGGATAGGCAGAACTAACATCATCAAAATGGCGATATTACCAAAAGTTCTCTATAGGTTTAATGCAATGCCAATCAATATCCCAACGGCATTTCTTGTAGAAATAGATAAAGCAATCATGAAATTCATATGGAAAAATAAAAGACCCAGAATAGCAAAAGCAACTCTAAGCAGGAAGTGTGAATCAGGCGGTATAGCAATACCAGATTTCAAACTATACTACAGAGCAACAGTAACAAAAACAGCATGGTACTGGTACCAAAACAGGTGGGTGGACCAATGGTACAGAATAGAGGACACATAGACTAATCCACAAAGTTACAACTATCTTATATTTGATAAAGGGTCTAAAAGCATGCAATGGAGGAAGGATAGCATCTTCAACAAATGGTGCTGGGAAAACTGGAAATCCATATGCAACAAAATGAAACTGAATCCTCTCCTCTCGCCATGCACAAAAGTTAACTCAAAATGGATCAAGGAGCTAGATATCAAATCAGAGACTCTGCGTCTGATAGAAGAAAAAGTTGGCTCCGACCTACATATTGTGGGGTCGGGCTCCAAATTCCTTAATAGGACTCCCATAGCACAAGAGTTAATAACAAAAATCAACAAATGGGACTTACTTAAACTAAAAAGTTTTTTCTCAGCAAGAGAAACAATAAGAGAGGTAAATAGGGAGCCTACATCATGGGAACAAATTTTTACTCCTCACACTTCAGATAGATCCCTAATATCTAGAGTTTACAAAGAACACAGAAAAACTAGACAATAAGATAACAAATAACCCAATCAACAAATGGGCCAAGGACCTGAACAGACACTTCTCAGAGGAGGACATACAATCAATCAACAAGTACACGAAACAATGCTCACCATCACTAGCAGTCAGAGAAATGCAAATCAAAACCACCCTAAGATACCATCTCACTCCAGTAAGATTGGCAGCCATTTTGAAGTCAAACAACAACAAGTGCTGGAGAGGATGTGGGGAAAAGGGTACTCTTGTACATTGCTGGTGGGACTGCAAATTGGTGCAGCCAGTTTGGAAAGCAATATGGTGGGTTCCTGGCAAAGCTGGGAATGGAACCACCATGTGACCCAGGTATTGCCCTTCTCGGATTATTCCCTGAAGACCTTAAAAGAGCGTACTACAGGGATACTTGCACATCGATGTTCATAGCAGCACAATTCACAATAGCTAGACTGTGGAACCAACCCAGATGCCCTTCAATAGATGAATGGATAAAAAAATGTGGCATTTATACACCATGGAGTATTATGCAGCACTAAAAACTGACAAAATCATGGAATTTGCAGAGAAATGGATGGCACTAGAGCAGATTATGCTAAGTGAAGCTAGCCAATCCCTAAAAAACAAATGCCAGATGTCTTCTTTGATATAATGAGAGCAACTAAGAACAAAGCAGGGAGGAAAAGCAGGAGGAAAAGATTAACATTAAACAGAGACATGAGGTGAGAGGGAAAGGGAGAGAAAAGGGAAATTGCATTGAAATGGAAGGAGACCCTCATTGTTACACAAAATTACATATAAGAGGTTGTGAGGGGAATGGGAAAAAAATAAAGAGAGAAATTAATTACAGTAGATGGGGTAGAGAGAGAAGATGGGAGGGGAGGAGAGGGGGGATTGTAGAGGATAGGAAAGGTAGCAGAATCAACAGTTACTAGTATGGCATTATGTAAAAATGTGGATGTGTAACCAATGTGATTCTGCAATCTGTATTTAGGGTAAAAATGGGAGTTCATAACCCACTTGAATCTAATGTATGAAATATGATATGTCAAGAGCTTTGTAATGTTTTGAACAATCAATAAAAAATGGAAAAAAATATTTAGGGTTAGATTGTAGGTTTGTGTTAGAGTTACTGTTAGGGTTCTGTTTCATTTTAAGTTTAGGGCTAATTTTAGTGTTAGCGTTAGATGTAAGTTTTTGTTTAGTGTTAGTGTTAGGATTAGGGTTAGTGTTAGTGTTAGGGTTACAGATAGGGTTAGTGTTAAAGTCAGGGTTAGGGTTAGTTTTAGGGTTAGGATTAGTGATAGTATTAGGATTATGGTTAGGGTTAGTGTTAAATTTTGGGTTAGGACTAGGTAAGGGTTAGGATTTGGGGTAGGGTAGGGTTAGGATTGTAGTTTGGGTTAGGTTCTGTGTTAGGTTTAGGGTTAGGGTTATGATTAGAGTTAGTGTTAGGGTTAGGGTTAGTGTTAGAGTTAGGTTTAGGGTTAAGGTAAGGTTTAGGGTTAGGGTTAGGGTTATGATTAGAGTTACTGTTAATGTTTGGGTTAGGGTGAGATTTAAGGTTAGTGTAAGGTTAGGGTTAGGATTAGGGATAGGGTTAAGGTTAAGCTTAGGTTTACGGTTAGTGTTATGGTTCATATTAGGTTTAGGGTTACTTTTAGTGTAAGGTTAGCATTAGGGTTAGTGTTAAGGTTAGGTTTAGGGTTAGGGTTAGGTTTGGTGTTTGGTTTAGGGTTAGATTTAGGATTAATGTTAGTGTTAGGGTTAGGGTTTGGGTTAGTGTTGTGTTAGGTTTAAACTTAGAGTTAGGGTTAGGGTTGTGTTAGATTTAGGTTAGGGTTAGGATTACAGTTAGGTTAAGGTTAGGGTTAGGTGTAGGGTTTGGTTTAGGGTTCGTGTGAGGGTGTGTTAGGGTTACGTTATGTTAAGGGTTAGGTTTGGGTTCGTATTAGTGTAGGGTTAAAGTTAGTATTAGGTTTATGTTTAGGGTTGGGTTTAGAGTTAGGGTTATGGTTACAGTTAGGGATAGGGTTAGGGTTAGGGTTATTGTTAGGGTTAGGGTTAGGGTTAGCTTTAGAGTCAGGATTAGGATTAGGATTAGGGTTATGGTTAGGCTTA
Source organism: Marmota flaviventris (assembly GCF_047511675.1). Lineage (NCBI taxonomy): Eukaryota > Metazoa > Chordata > Mammalia > Rodentia > Sciuridae > Marmota > Marmota flaviventris. Next base: position 128,978,650 of record NC_092499.1, read on the forward strand.
GTGTTAGGGTTAGGTTCAGTGTTAGGGTTAGGTTTAGGTTTAGGTTTAGGGTTATAATTAGAGTTAGTGTTAGTGTTGGGTTTAGGGTGAGGTTAGGTTTAGGGTTAAGGTTAGGATTAGGATGAGGATTAGCAATAGGTTTAGGTTTAGTGTTAGTGTTAGTGTTAGTGTTAGGATTACAGTTAGGGTTAGCGTTAGTTTTTAGATTAGCATTATAATTAGGTTTAGGGTCAGAGTTAAGGTTAGGATTAGGGTTAGTGCATGTTTAGAGTTAGGTTTAGTTTTAATGTAAAGTTTAGGGTTAGGGATATGGTTAGGGTTTAAATTAGTGTTAGGGTTAAGGTTAGGGTTCCATATAGGTTTCATTTTAGGGTTAGGGTTGATGTTATTGTTAGGGTTAGGTTTAGGGTTAGGATTACAGTTAATGTTAGTTTTTAAGATAGGTTTAAATTTACGGTCATTGTTCGGGTTAGGTTTGGGTTTAAGTGTAGGGTTAGGGTTAGGTTTAAGGTAAGTGTTAGGGTTACAGTTAATTTTAGGGTGGGAGTTTATGTTAGAGTTACTGATAGGGTTATTGTTAGGTTCAGGGTTAGTTTTAGGGTTAGAGTTAGTGTTTGGGTTAGGTTTAGGGTTAGGGTTATGATTAGAGTTAGGGTTAATTTTAGGATTAGGGTTAGTGTTTGGTTAGTGTTATGGTTAGTGTAAGTTTAGGGTTAGGGTTATGGTTAGGGAAAGGTTGGTGTTATGGTTAGGGTTAGGTTAAGGTTAAGGTTAGGTTTAGGGTTAGGGTTAGTGTAAGGGTTAGGGTTATTGTTAGAGTTAGGGTTAGGGTTAAGATAAGGTTTATGGTTAGAGTTAGTGTTAATGTTAGGTTTAGGGTTAGTTGAGTGTTAGAGTTAGGGTTAGGGTTAAGGTTAATGTTAGGTTTAGGGTTAGTGTTATGATTAGGGTTAGTGTTATGATTATGATTAGGTTTAGGGTTAGTTTAGTTTAGGGTTAAGTTAGGGTTAGTTTTACTGTTAGAGTTAGGTTTGGGTTTAGGGTTCATATTAGGGATAGGGTTAGGGTTAGGTTTACTTAGGGTTAGGGTTCAGTTTATGGTTCATATTAGGGTTAGAGTTAGGGTTAGTATTAGGTTTAAATTTGGGTTTAGGGTTAGGCTTAGTATAATTTTTAGGGTTAGAGTTAGGGTTGGCATTAGTGTTAGGGTTTGTGTTAGGGTTAGGTTTAGTGTTGGTGTTTGATTAGGGTTAAGGTTAGGTTTAGGGTTAGGTTTAGGTTTATGATTACATTTAGTATTACTGTTAGGGTTTGGGTTAGGTTGAGTGTTAGGTTGAGAGTTAGAGTTAGGGTTAAGTTTAGTGTTAGGTTTAGGGTTAGTGTTATGATTAGGGTTATGGTTATGATTAGGATTATGGTTAGGTTTAGGTTTAGGGTTAAGTTAGGATTATGGTTAGGGTTTGAGTTTGTGTTAGGGTTATGATTAGTGTTGAGGTTATGGTTCATTTTAGGGCTAGGGTTAGGGTTAGGTTTACTTAGGGTTAGGGTTAGAGTTAGAGTTCATGTCAGGGTTAGAGTTAGGGTTAATGTTGGGTTTAGATTTAGGTTTAGGGTTAGGGTTAGTGTTGGTGTTAGGGTTAGGTTAGGGTTAGCAATAGCGTTAGGGTTAGTTTTAAGGTTAGTTTTAGCATTAGGTTTAGTGTTAGGGTTATCATTATTGTTAGGGTTAAGATTAGGGTTAGTGTTATGTTTAGGTTTAGGGTTTGGTTTAGATTTAATGTAAGGGTTATGGTTAGGGTTAGCCTTAGGGTTAGGCTTTGGGTTAGTTTTAGGGTTAAGGTTAGGTTTATGGTTTTTGTTAGGTTTAGGGTTATGTTTAAGGTTAGCGTTAATGTTAGTATAAGGGTTAGAGTTAATGTTAGATTTACGGTTATTTAAAGTTAGGGTTGAGGTTAGTTTTAGGGTTAAGGTTAGGTTTATGGTTAATATTAGTGTTAGGTTTAGTGTTAGGGTTAGTGTTAGTTTTAGGGTTAGTTTTAAGCTTAGGGTTAGAAATAGGGTTACGGTTAGTTTTAGGTTTTGAATTCGTGTTAGGGTTAGGGTTAGGGTTAGATTTATGTCAGGGTTAGGGTTAGAGCTATGTTGTTGTTAGTTTAGTGTTAGGGTTAGGGTTAGGTTTGGTTTTAGGCTTATAGATAGTGTTATGGTTAGGGTTAGGTTTAGGCTTAGATAAGTGTCAGGTTTTATGCTGGGTTTAGGGTTAGAGTTTGGATTAGGGTTAGTTTTAGGATTAGGGTTAGTAGCATTAGGGTAAGTGTTACGGTTAGTGTTAGAGTTATGGTTAGTGTTAGGTTTAGTGTTAGTGTTAGGGTTAAGGTCAGTGTCAGAGGTAAGGTTAGGTTTAGGTTTAGTGTTAGGGTTAGCATTAGCGTTAGTGTTAGTGTAAGTGTTAGGGTTCATGTTAGGTTTAGGGTTAGAATTTGAGGGTTATATTGATGTTTACAATGAGGATTAGGGTTAGAATAATGGTTAGGGTTAGTGTTAGGAATAGTGTTTGTGTAAGGGTTAGTGTTAGTTTTAGGCTTAGTGTTAGCGTTAGGATTAGGGTTAGGGTTAGGGTAAGGGTGAATTTTAAGGTTAATATTGGTGTTAGGGTTATGGTTATAATTACAATTACATTAAGGATTAGGTTTAGGGTTAGTGTTAGGGTACTGTTTGGGTTACAATTAGGGTTAGTGTTAGGGTTAGATTTAATTTTAGTGTTAGGTTTAATGTTAGGGTTAGTGTTAGGTTTAGGTTAGGGTTAGGGTTAGCGTTAGGGTTCATATTAGTGTTAAGGTTAGGGTTAGTGTTAGGGTTAGGTTTAGGGTTAGTGTTAGGGATAGGATTAGGTTTAGGTTTAGTGTTAGGGTTTGGGTTAGTGTTAGGGTTAGTGTTAGGTTTAATGTTAGTTTAAGGGTTAGGGTTAGGGTTAGGGTTAGGGTTGGGTTCATGTTAGCGTTAGGGTTAGTGTTAGTGCTAGGGTTACAGTTAGGTTTAAGGTTCCAATTAGGGTTAGTGTTTGGGTTAGTGTTAGGGATATTGTTAGGGTTAGGTATAGGATTGGGTTTTCTTTTTAGGGATAGAGCTAGTGTTAGGGGTAGGTTTAGTGTTATGGATAGGATTAATGTTATGTTTAGGGTTCGTATTAAGTTTAGGATTATGGTTATGGTTATGGTTAGTTTTAGGATTAGGTTTAGGGTTATTGTCCGGGTTAGTGTTAGGGTCATTTTTAGAGTAGGGTAAGGGTTACAGTTAGTGTTAGGATTAGTGTAAGGGTGAAGGATATGGTTTGTGTTAGTGTAAAAGTTATGGTTAGGGTTTATGCTAGGTTTAGGGATAGGGTAATGTTCATTTCTATGGCTAGCATTTGGTTACAGTGAGCCTTAGGATGAGGTTTAGGCTTAGTTCTAGGTTTATGTGGAGGTTAGGGTTAGTGTTAGGTTTAGGGTTAGTTTTAAGTTTAGGTTTTTTGTTAGGTTTAGCGTTAGAGTTTGGGTTAGGGATAGTGATAGGCTTGCGGTTGAGGTTAGGGTTTGTGTTAGGATTATGGTTAGGTTTATCATAAGGGTTAGTTTTAGGGTTAGGATTTGGGTTAAGGTTTGGTTTTGCATTTGAGTTAGGGTTAGGTTTACATTAGGCTTAGGGTTAGGGTTAGGAATAGGTTTATTGTTAGGATTATGGTTAGGTTTAGGGTTAGTCTTAGGGTGAGGGTTAGGGTTAGGGTTTTTGTTAGGGTTAGGTATAGGGTTAGGGTTTGTGTTAGAGTTAGGTTTAGGGTTAGGAGTGGTGTTAGGATTAGGGTTAGTGTTAGTGTTACATTTAGTTTTAGGTTTAGGGTTACTTTTAGGGTTAGGATTACGGTTAGGATTAGTTTTAGAGTTAGAATTAAATTTTATGTTACGGTTAGGGTTAGTGTTAGGATCAGGATAATATTTAGGGTTAGGCTTAGTGTTACTATTAGGATTATGTTTAGGGTTAGGATTAGAAATAGTGTTAGGTTTAGGGATAGTTTTAGGGTTAGTGTTTGCATTAGGATTAAAGTTAGTGTTAGTGTTAAATTAGGTTTAGGTTTAGGGTTAGTGTTACAGTTAGTATTAGGGTTAGAATTAGTGTTAGGTTTAGAGTTAGTGTTAGGGTTAATTTTAGGGTTAGCATTAGTGTTAGGGTTAGGGTTAGGTTTAGGTTTAGTGTTAGTTTTAGGGATAGTGTTAAGGTTAGTGTTAGGTTTAGTTTTAGGTTTAGGCTTAGGGTTGGTGATAGGGTTAGGGTTAGGGTTAGTGTTAGTATTAAGGTTAAGGTTACTGCTAGAGCTAGGGTTAGGGTTAGGGTTAGGTAAGTTTTAGTTTAGGGTTAGGGTTAGGGTTAGCTTTAGTGTTAGGGTTAGTGTTAGGTTAAGGATTAGGTTTAGTTTTAGTGTTAGGGTTAGGGTTAATGTTAGGATTAGTGTTAGGGTTAATTTTAGGTTTAGAGTTAGATTTAGGGTTAGTGATAGGGTTAGCTTAGGTTTAGGGTTATGGTTAGTGGTAGGGTTAGGGTTAGGTTTAGGGTTAGTGTTAGTGTTAGGGTTAGAATTAGGTTTAAGTTTAAGGTTATTGTCAGTGTTAGGATTAGAATTAGGATTACCTTACGTTTAGTGTTTGGTTTAGGGTCAGGTTTCATATAAGTGTTAAAGTTATGGTTAGTAATAGGTTTAGGGTTTAAGGTTAGGGTTAGTGTAGGGTTAGGGTTAAGGTTAGGGTCGGTGTTAGTGTTAGGGTTAGGCTTAGATTTAGGTTTATTTTAAAGGTTAATGTTAAGGTTAGTATTAGGTTTAGGATTAGGGTTCATGTTAGCATTAGGTTTAGGGTGAGTGTTAGGTTTAGGGTTAGTTTTAGGATTACCTTTAGTGTTAGTGTTAGGCTTAGGGTTAAGGATAGTGTTAGGGTTTAGGATAGGGTTAGGGTTAGATTTAGGATTAGGCCTAGGGTTAGGGTTAGAGTTAGTGTAGAGTTATATTTAGGTAGTTTTATGTTTAGGCATAGGGTTATGCTGAGATTTAGGGTTAGTGTTATGGTTAGGGTTAGGCTTAGGGTTAAGGTTAGGGTTATGGTTAGGGTTAGGCTTAGGATTAGGGTTAGGGTTAGGTTTTGGGTTAAATTTAGGTTTAGTTTTAGAGTTAGGTTTAGGGTTAATATTAATGTTAGGTTCAGATATATGTTTTATGTTAGGGTAAGGGTTAATTTTAGGGTTTCTGTTAGGGTTAGTGATAGGGATAGGGTTAGGGTTATGGTTATGATTAGAGTTAGGATGAGGCTTAGGAATAGGTTTAGGGTTAGTTTCAGGGTTATGCATAGGATAGGATTTCTATTAATGTTTGGATTAGTGTTAGGGTTAGAGTTAGGATTAGGGTTTTTGTTAGGGTTAGTGTTAGTGTGAAGGTTAGGGTTAGGGTTATGTTTGGTGTATGTGTTAGTGTTAGTGTTAGGGTTAAGATTAGGGATAGTGTTAGGGTTAGGGATATGTTTAGGATTATTTTAAGGTTAGGTTTAGGGCTAGAATTAGTGTTACGGTAGGGTTAGGGTTTGGTTAAAGTTAGGGTTAAGGTTAGGGTTAGGGTTATTTTTAAGGTAATTTTTTGGGTTGGTGTTAGTGTTTGGGTTAGGGTTAGGGTTATTTAGAATTAACGATAGGGTTAGGGTTAGTGTTACGTTAATGTTAGGGTAAGAATTATGGTTTGTGTTAAGGTAAGGTTTAGGTTTAGGTTTTCTGTAAGGATTAGGGTTAAAAGATAGGTTTAGTGTTAGTGTTAGGGTTAGGGTTACGTTTAGGGATATGGTTAGGTTTACGATTAGTGTTTGAGTAAGTGTTATACTTATGTATATGGTTAGTGTTAGGGTTAAAGTTGGGGTTAGTGTTACACTTTGGGTTATGGTTAGGAAGAGGTTTAGAGTAAGGCATAGGGTTAGGGTAAGGGTTAGTTTTAACATTAAAGGTAAGTTCAGTATAGTGTTAGGGTTAGGGTTAGTGATACTGTTAGTGATTGGGTTAGGATTAGGGTGAGGGTTAGGGTTGGTTATAGGGTTAGTGATGGGGTAAGGTTAGTATTAAAATAGGGTTAGACTTAGGGTTGGGTTAGTATTCGTGTTTGTGTTAGGGTTTCGGTCAGGTAAGGGTTAGGGTTAGTGTTAAGTTATGGTTAGGATTATGTTTTGCTATAGGGTTTGTGTTAGGTTTATGGTTAAGATTAGGGTTAGGGTAACATTAGGTTAAGTTTAGGGTTTGTGTTAGGGATAGGGTTAGCATTATGGTTAGTGTTAGTGTTAGTGTTAGGGTTAGGTTTGGGTTTAATTTAGGGTTATGGTTAGTTTTAGGGTCTGTGTTAGGATTAGGGTTAGGGTTAGGTTTAGGGTTAGTGTTAGGTTTACAGTTACAGATAGGATTCGTGTTAGGGTTAGAATTAGTGTTAGCATTAGGTTTAGGGTTAGGGTTAGGGTTAGGTTTAGTGTTACTTTTAGGGTTATGGTTAGGTTTAGGATTAGTATTGGGGTTAGTGTTAGACTTAGATCTAGTTTTAGTGTAGGGTTAGAGTTAGGGTTAGTGTTAACGTTAGGGTTAAAGTTACAGTGAAGCTTAAGTTTAGTGTTAGGTTAGGGTTAGGATTATGGTTAGAGTTAGATTTAGGGTTATTGTTAGGATTAGGTTTAGGTTTAGGGTTAGGGTTAGGATTAGGGTTGGTTTTAGGGTTAGGTTTAGTGTTAGGGTTAGAATTATGTTTAGGGTTCATGTTAGGGTTAAGGTTAGTGTTAGTGTTAGCTTTAGGTTTAAAATTATGGTTAGGGTTATGGTTAGTGTTAGTGTTAGGGTTAGAGTTATATTTAGGTTTAGAGTTAGTGTTAGGATTAGTGTTAGGTTTAGGGTTAGCTTATGGTTACAATTTGGGTGAGAGTTAGAGTTAGGCTTAGGATTAGGGTTTTGTTAGGGTTAGTGGTAGAGTTAGGGTTTGGGTTAGTTTTAGGTTTAGGCTTAGAGTTAGAGTTAAAATTAAACTTAGTGATAGTGTTAGGGTTAGTGTTAGGGTTATGGTTAGGGTTGCTGTTAGGTTTAGAGTTAGGTTAGTGTTATGGTTTAAGATTAGGGTTAGTTTGAGTGTTAGGGTTATGGTTAGTGTTAGAGTTAGGGTTAGGCTTAAATTTAGAGTTAGTGTTAGTTTTAGGGTTAGGGTTTGGTTTAGGATTTAGGTTAGTGTTAGGTTTAGGTTTACAGTTTGTGTTGGGGTTATGGTTAAGTTTATGGTTAGGTTTACTTTAAAGGTTAGGATTAGGGTTAGAGTTAGGTTTAGGGTTTAGGTTAGGTTAGGGTTAGTGTTAGGATTAGGATCGGGTTAGTGTTAGGGTTAGGGTAAGGGTTACGGTTAAGATTAATGTTAAGGTTAGGGTTAGGTTTAGGGTGTGGGTTAATTTAGCATTAGGGTTAGATTTATGGATAGTGTTAGGATTAAGGTTAGGTTTTGCGTTAGGATTAGGTTTAGGTTTAGGGTAAGGTTTAGGGTTAGTGTTAGGGTTAAGTTTAGGGTTACGGTTATATTCAGTGTTAGGTTTAGTATTAGGAGTAGTGTTAAATTCAGCGTTCAGGTTAGGTTTATTATTTGTGTTTGGGTTACTGTTTGGTTTATTGTTAGGGTTAGGGTGAGGCTTAAGGTTATTGTCAGGGTGAGGGTTAGCTTTACAGTTAGGATTAGGTTTGTGGTTAGGGTTAGGGTTAGGTTTAGGGTTAGGGTTAGTTTAAGGTTAGTGTTTAGTTTAGGGTTAATATTATGTTTATGGTTAGGGTCAGTGTTATGGAGAGGGTTAGTGTTAGGGTTGTGTTCGGGTTAGGATTAAGGTTAGGTTTTGTGTTAGGAATAAGGTTAGGGTTAGTGATAGGTTTAGGTTTAGGTTGAGGGTTATACATAGGGTTAAAGTTAGTGTTAGTGTTAGGTTAGTGTTCAGGTTAGGGTTAGGGATACATTTAAGTTTAGGTTTAGTAATAGGTTAACTGTTAGTGTTAGTGTTATGTTAGGGTAAGGTTAGTGTTAGGGTTAGAGTTAGGGTTTGTGTTAGATTTAGGGTTAGTGTTAGGGTTAGTGTTAAGTTTAGGTTTAGGGTTAGGGTTAGTGTTAGTGTTTGGGTTTGGGTTTCAGTTAGTTTTAGGGTTAGTTTCAGGGTGTGAATTAGGGTTATTATTAGGTTTAGCGTTAGTGTTAGGGAGCGGGTTAGGGTTAGGGTTCGGGTGAGGGTTAAGTTTAGGGTTAGGTAAAGGTTAGGGTTAGGGTTAGGTTAGGTTTAGTGTTATGGTTTGGGTTAGGGTTTGTGTTAGAATTAGGGTTAGGGTCAGGCTTAGGGTTATGGTTACATTGGTTAGGGTTAGAGTGAGTGTTAGGGTTAGGTTTGGGGTTAGGGTTAGTGTTACTATTAGGGTTAGCATTAAGATTAGGGTTATGTTTAGGTAAAAGTTATATTTAGGTTTAGGGTTATGGTTACAATTAGGTTTAGGTTAAAAGTCAGGGTTAGGGTTAGTGTTAGGGTTAGTTTTAGCTTTAAGGTTAGTGTTAGTATTAGTGTTAACGTTATGGTTATCATTTGTTATAGGGTTAGCATTAGATTTAGGGTTTGTGTTAGGGTTAGGGATAGTTTTATGGTTATTATTAGGGTTAGAGTGAGGCTTAGGTTTAGTTTTAGGGTTAGTGTTAGTGTTAGGGTTAGTTTAGGGTTAGGATATACTTAAGGTTAAGGTTAGTGTTAGATTTAGGGATAGGGTTATGGTAAGGGTTAGTATAGTGTTAGAGTTGGTGTAAGGCTTAGTTTTAAGATTTAGGTTTAAATTAATTTTAGGGTTAGATTTAGGGTTCGAGTTATTGTTATGTAAGGATTAGGGTTAGGGTAAAGTTAGGTTAAGGTTATGGTTTGGGTTATGGTTTTTTAGTGTTAGGATTATGGTTATACTAGTGTTAGTGTTAGTGTTAGTGTTAGTGTTAATGTATGTTATGGTTAGGGTTAGGATTACTTGAGTCTTAGAGTTAGGGTTAGGGTTACGATTAGTGTTAGGCTTAGTGTTAGGGTTAAGGATAGGTTTAGTGTTAGGTTTATGGTTATTTTTAGAGTTAGTGTTAGAGTTAGAGTTAGGTGTAGGGTTACTGTTAGGGTTAAGTTTAGTGTGAGGTTTAGTGGTAGGGTTAGGGTAAGGGTTAGGGTTCGTGTTAGGGTTAGGGTTAGTGTTAATGTTAGGTTTAGGGTTAGGTTTATGATTAGGGTTAGTGTTATGTTTGAGGTTATGGCTAAGGTTAGTATTAGTGTTTGGGTTAGTGTTAGAGTTAGGTTTAGACATAGTGTTGGAATTAGGGTTAGGGTTAATGTTAGGGTTATGGTTAAGTTGAGGCTCAGAGTTAGTGTTAGGGTAGGGTTAGGGTTAGACTTAGTGTTGGGTTAGGGTTAGTGTTTGTGTTTGGGTTAGTTTTAGGGTTAGGGATAGTATTATAGTTAGTGTTTGGGTTAAGTTTAGTTACAGGTTAAGTGTTAGGGTTAGAGATAATTTAATGTTTAGTATTATCGTTAAGTTTAGGGTTTAGGTTGTTATTACCGTTAGGGTTAGGATTAGGGTACAGTTTCTGTTAGGGATAGGGTTAGGGTTAGTGTTACGGATAGGGTAAAGTTTTGGTTAGTGTTAGGTTTTGGTTAGGGTTAGGTTTCAGTTATGATTATGGCTAGGGTTAGGGCTAGGGTTTTTGTTATGGTTAGGGTTATGGTTAGACTTAGGGTTGGGGTTAGAATATCGGTTAAGGTTAGGGATAGGGTTAGGGTTAGTCTTACAGTTAGGGTTACGTTTAATGTTAGGTTTAGGGTTAAAATTAGGGTTAGAGTAAGTTTTTAAGTTAGGGTTAGGGTTGTGGTTACAATTAGTGTTAGTTTTAGTGTTAGGGTTAGAGTTAGTGTTAATGTTAGAGTTCGGGTTAGAGTTAGGTTTAGGGATAGGGTTTCTGTTGGGTTTATGGTTAGTGTTATAGTTTGGGTTAGAATAAGGGTTAGGACTAGGGTTAGAGTTAGGTTTGTCTTAGGATTAGGGTTAGGTTTAGGCTTAGTGTTAGGGTTAGCTTTAGGTTTAGTGTTTGTGTTAGGGTTAGTGTTAGGGTTAAATTAGTGTTAGGGTTAGGGTTAGAATTTGTGTTAGGGTTAGCGTTCGAGTTAGGTTTAGGTTTATGTTTAGGGTAAAAGTTAGGGTTAGAGTTAGGGTTAGGGTTAGGTTTAGGACTAGCGTTAGTGTTTGGTTTAGGGTTAGTGTTAGGGTTAGTGTTAGTTATAGGTTTGGGTTAGGGTTAGGGTGAGGGTTAGGGTTAGGGTTACAGTTATGGTTGGCTATAGGGTTTGGATTAGGATTAGGGTTAATTTAGGGTTAGTGTTATACTTAGGGTTAGGTTTAGGATTAGTGTTAGAATTAGTATAAGGGTAGGGTTAGGGTTAGGGTTTGTGTTAGGGTTAGGGTAAGTATTAGGGTTAGGGTAAGGGTTAATGTTAGAGTTTATGTTAGGGTTAGGGTTCATTTTATGGGTTATGGTTATGGTTATAATTAGGGTTAGGAATAGTGTTACCTTAGGTTTAGGGTTAGTGTTAGGTGAAAGTTTAGTGTTATATTTAGAGTTAGGTTTAGAAATATGGTTAATGTTAGGGTTTACCTTAGCATTAGGTTTAGGTTTAGTTGTCGCGACCCCTTGCCCGCAAGGAAGACGCAACTCAGGAATCTTCTCTCAGCAGTTTATTCAGGTCCCTTGATATTTCTTATTCTTTCTTCTTCTCTCTTTCCCGGATGCCCTCCCAGCCTTAATAAATCATCCGAAGCCCCAATGCAAAGCTGCCGCGTGGAACTTTCTCACAGGGTGGTGAAAAATCATGTGCCAACTCTCTCAGATAAGGAGTTGTTTGTCACATACCACAGCGGAGCCAGCGCCATCTCGTAATGGCGACCATAGTCTGCAGAAACGGCAGAAGCGGCTCACCACAGTTCCCCCTTTCTGTTTTATTAAAACAATACAGGCGAGAGTAGAGGTCCTATCCCACTGTGCAGAAGTGGCTGCATAGTATGGCTCAGTCCTAAGGAGGGCCCTTCCCAGATCCGAGGCCATATCAGCCGATGCCTTTTTTCGTGGGGCGGGGCGTGGACGCGTCTAACCCGCATGCAATAGGACATGCTCTCCTTGAGGTCCACGTCAAGGATCACTCAAGTGCAGTGCCTTGCCTCGCATCCTGTATTGTGACGATGGTGGACGAAGGGGGATAGCTGAGGCTGAACTGTGGCTGTATTAATGACAAACAAGTTGACAGCACCCTGAAAGAAAGGCACGGACTTTAAAGCGATAGTAAAGCACTAGTGTGGAAACCCATCTGCGTGCAATGGCAGCAAGACCGGCAGAGTGCAAGGGCTTTCCAACATTAAGAGAATAACAAGGAAAGTCATGTCGATCCCAGTGCAATGTTATAATAACTTGGGGTGCAACGACCATGACAAAGGTTTACTGTTTAAGATGCGCAAGCCAGACTTGAGGTGAGTTGCCATTTTCTAAAGCTGCAAGAGCTTGTATGATCATAGCCTTTTCTTGTGCATGGCGAGTTTTAAGGCGACAGAGAAACCACAAACAAAGTATAACACTGAAGCAACACATTGCACCAAAAATGCCTACTCCCACCCACTCTTTGAAGAAGGAAAAAGCAGAAGATATCCAATCGGTGAATTGACCCAAAGTCACTGGTTCAACGCGGGTACTATTCAAAACAGCAATCTGAGTTAGTTGAGACTGGATCATGTCTTCCGCTGCCATGGACCAATTTCCGGCCAAATATTCGCCAATGATGCGGGAGGCATTTCTGGAATCATTAAATCTGACAGAGGTTATGCATAAATGTGCACGTTGATCAACACAACCCAAAAGCACTAAGTCAGCCAATTCTTCTACCTGAGCTTGAAGTAAATCTATCCTTTGGTTGGCAGCTAAAATCCCTGACAAAATATGTTGATTAATTGAATTTTGGGATTCAAGTATGGTGGAAGTTTGTTGAACAACTTGATTAATGGTGGCAGCAGTTTGTACTTGACTGGCCATGGCTACTCCAGCTGTAACTGCTGCAGCAGCAGACACTGCCACAGCTGTCACTATAGCTGCCGTAATTCCAAAATCTCTGCGGACTCTAAGTAGTTCAACAATGGGGAATTTATCTGGGTCCGCAGTGACTGGGATTGGGACAAAGGTTGGAATTTTCATAACCACTGCTACAGTCCAAGAACCATTCCAACACTCAGATAAGAGACAGGTAACACTAGAACAATCCAGCATCCCCGATGAGGTATTATTAGCCAAAAGGAGCAAGAACGGGGATTGGACGCAGACCATTGCAGGAGGCAATGTGGCATTATATAGCAAAGAGTTGAGCGAAACAGATGTGAGCCTATTACCTCGTTCACTTTTCCTAACAGTGCCAGAAACATTAGCCAGCCAGCTTTTGGCTCCTAGCAATTGAGCCAATGCAGAAATATCAGCTGAAGCCCCCTTCTCATTGGAAATCAGCCATTGAAACCAGGACCAACCTACTCCTGTAGAGGAGTTGGCACTATGGTTAAAATTATAAACATACCTCTTAAGAGAGGGGGAAAAGGAGAAACCCTTAGCAACTTGAAGTTTCTCCCAAGAATGATCCTGACAAGGCGTAAATGTTGGGGGGAAACCAAGATTAGGGGTACAGTAAGGAGAGGCCTTGAAATGAGTGGCATTGTAAGTACTATTAGAAGAAGGAGGTACTGGGATTAGTACCTTGGAGATCATAGCCAAGGTAGTTATGTTTAAAGCAGAGCTATTTACAGGGGTCCCTGAACCTGATTGCTTCCCCGAAACTACTTGGCTCAGTACAGCATTAATAATACTCCCTGAGACCTGATTGGACCGCAATGGGTCCTCCCAGTTAGTCAAATTTTTGGTCTTAAGGCTAATGAAATTAGCGTTTCCAAGGCTGAAACAAAAAACTCCTGTGAGATTAACCTGAGATCGATTAAAAATGCTTTCCACGTCCCCTCTAGGAGAGGCACAGGGAGCAGACATCTCACATGAGGTAGAGAAAAGAGTGGGGAGGACACTAGAACTACCATGAACCGGCATCGGCATTGGCCAAGCCCGTGCCACTGCCCACCACTGCATTGGTGTCGTCTGTGCCATCGGCACCAGCACCAGAACCAGAGCACGTAGCAGAGTGAAGATCCTCATCACAGGGTTGCTGTGGTATCTCTTGTTGCTGGTCGGTTGATGTCAAGACTCTTCTTGTCAGGCATTCAGGGACCCACAACGGCTCCGTGCGATCCTGGGGAAAAACACATACAGATCCTCGTGCCCATGTCAGCACGGGGTCGGGGCCGTTCCATTGGCCTGTAAGAACATCCTTCCACTTAACATAACCAATCACAGAGGGCTGAGGGGACACATGTCTATCAGCCACAGAGCGACCATGAATATCCAAATTTAAAAAATTAATGGTAAAGAGAGCTAAGGACAGGCGTTCTTTAGGAGTGTGTTCAGCTCCTATTCCCCCTTTTTGTTTTTGTAAAGTTTCCTTTAAGGTGCGATGAGCACGCTCAACAATGCCTTGTCCTTGAGGATTGTAAGGCAGACCATGAGTAAGTTGCACTCCCATGGTAGAACAAAAGGATGTAAATTGTCTGCCAGTATAAGCAGGTCCATTATCAGTCTTAAGGGATGCAGGAGCACCCCATGCTGCCCATGCTTCTAGGCAATGAGTGATAACATTACGTGCCTTCTCTCCCGACAAAGCAGAGGCATGAATAACTCCAGAGCAAGTATCAACAGAAACATGTACATACTTGAGGTTACCAAAGTCAGGTATGTGCGTCACATCCATTTGCCAGACAACCAATGGTTTTAATCCCCGTGGGTTCACTCCATAAGTAGGGGGATGAAGAAATGTGACACAATGGGGACATTGTAATACTATCTGAAGAGCATCCGCTCTTGAAATGGAAAAACGCCTGCGCAGCGTTAAAGCATTAACATGGAAATTTTGGTGAAATAATTTAGCCCCCTCTAAGGAGGAAGCCAAGCATATCAACTGGCCTCTAGTGGCTGAGTCCGCACAGGCATTACCCTGTGATAACGGACCAGGAAGAGAAGTATGAGCCCGTATGTGCATTGGATAAAAAGGAGCAGTGCGGCTACAGATAAGTTTTTGAAGCTGATTAAAGTAAGCAGATACATTATGGGCATTACTAATAGCTCCCACGGCCTCCAGGACTTTGAGTGCTTGTACCACATAAATGGAGTCCGAGATAAGATTAAAAGGAAAAGAACACTGTTTAAAAACCTCAATAACAATTTGCAGTTCAACCCATTGTGGATTACCAGGAGCAAATTGATGCTGAACAGGGGGAGAATCATTAATTACATAAGCTCCCATTCCAGACTTGGAACCATCAGTGAAAATATTAACAGCCCCCGGAATTGGATTGGGTGAAGTTACCTTAGGGAAAATGATGGGATGTTCTTTAACAAAATGGAGTAATGGATGGGAAGGGTAATGATTATCAATATCCCCTTGAAACGAGCAACATAGAATAGCCCAGTTGTCTAGAGTAGCACACAAAACATTAAGTTGAGCCTTAGTATAGGGTATAATAAGAGAAGAAGGTGATTGTCCGAAAAATTGAATGCTTTGGTGAATCCCTTTAAGTGCTAACGCTGCAACAGCATCAGGATAGTATTCTAAAGATTTTCCTGGGGATATATGTGGATGGATCCATAGTAAAGGCCCATCTTGCCACAGTACTCCAGTAGGCTGCCGCATAGTGGCAAGCACACATAACTGGAAAGATTTATCACTTTGGAGCCTGCATAGAGTAGCATGTTGTATAGCTTCTTCTACTGTTATAAGGGCCGCTCTAGCCTCTTTGGTGAGGCTACGAGGAGAAGCAAGATCTGGATCACCCTTAAGGGTAGCATACAAAGGCTGGAGCACACCATTAGGAATATGTAAATATCCCCTTATCCAATTAATATCTCCCAGCAGTTTTTGAAAATCATTTAGAGTTTGGAGATCTTGAGTTCTTATGGTGATTTTTTGTGGTTTTAGTTTATCATACCCAATTATTGCTCCCAAATACTCAATAGAATTCCCCATTTGAACTTTTTCAGGTGCAATATGTAGCCCATATTGAGCTAACAGCTTTACTAAGTCTTTATAGGCCTCATTAACTATCTGCTCTAACTTAGCGGCCAATAACACATCATCCATATAATGAATAATCTTGATGGAGGAATACTTATGTCTGAGAGGTGCGAGTGCCTTCCCCACATACATCTGGCACATCGTGGGACTATTAGCCATTCCCTGTGGCAACACTACCCACTCAAACCTAAGATCTGGCTCCTCGTGGTTACACGAGGGAAGGGTGAAAGCAAAACGTTGTGAGTCTTTAGGATGCAAAGGAATAGAAAAGAAACAGTCTTTAATGTCAATAGCAATAATATGCCAGCCCTGAGGAATAGAGGAGAGCAGAGGTAGCCCTCTTTGAATGGGCCCCATAAGTTGCATTTGAGCATTAACTGCTCGTAAATCATGTAGTAGGCGCCACTTTCCTGATTTTTTCCTAATAACAAATATGGGAGTATTCCATGGAGAAGTAGAAGGTTGGATGTGACCCAAGTTTAGTTGTTCTTTAATTAAATTATGGGCCGCTGCCAATTTAACCGAGGGAAGAGGCCACTGAGGCACCCAAACAGGCTCCTCGGTGAGCCATGTTATGGGTATTTGAGCCCCAGTGGCCCCTAGGAAAAACCCAGACCAAATCTGTTAAGCTTTTGATGACCTTGCACAGGATGCCTACACCCCTGTAGGTGTTTTCCTAGTCCTAGACCTGGCCTATACCCCATATTTTGCATAATCTGTTGAGACACCGGAGAATAGTCATTACTAAGAGTGAACCCCATGTCTTTCATCAGATCACGACCCCATAAAGAGATAGGTAAATCAAGTACATAAGGCTGAAAGGTGCCATTGTGTCCTTCTGGGTCCTTCCAAGATAGATGTCTACAGCTGATTTGAGGGGCCTGGGCATATCCCAAACCTCTTAGTGATTGATCTGAGAGCTGCACCGGCCACCCCTTTGACCAGTCCTTTTGTGCTATTATACTACGATCTGCTCCAGTATCTAGCAACCCCAAAATTGATTTGCCTTCTATGGTTAAGTTTAAAGTAGGACAGTCATTCATATCTAAGGACAAATAAACAGAATTCCCTCCAGTGACTCCAATCTCATCACTTGTCCTTGAAAAGGAATCAGCAGGAAAGCGGGTATGCAGACTGGGTAGAATTAGCAATTGAGCAATCCGGTCTCCTGGGGAAATTGACACAATACCCCTTGGAGCTTCCACCATAACCTTTACTGATCCTACAGTATCAGGACTAATGACTCCAGGAAAGACATGAAGACCTTGTAATATAGAGGATGCACGTCCAATTAGCAAACCTACAGTGCCAGGTGGTAAAGGCCCTTTGAATTCAGTTTCCACCAATTGGACTCCCATCTTAGGTGTTAGTACGAGTCTGGAGGTGGAACAGAGGTCCAATCCCGCCGCACCTGTAGTGGCTCTCCGCGTCTCATGGGATGGCGTAGAGATGGCCATGTCTCGGGTTTGGGTGTGACATTCTCCATTGCCCCATATATTTGTGGGCCCTGGGGTCGGGGGCCCCTTCGGCCGTTTTTTGGCCCAGCTGAAACAGGCTGTCCATAGATGTCCCTCACTGATCTACACTCTTTTGCCCAATGCTTTCCCTTTTTACATTTTGGACACAGCCCCGGTTGACGAAGGCCATTGGAAGGGCCACCGCGAGGGGGTCCAGTAAAATTATCTTTTTTAGGACATTCACGTCTGAAATGACCAGGTTGACCACAATGGAAGCATGTTCCGGCACCAGGACTGCCCCCTTTTGCCATCCGAAGGACAGCAGCTGCAAGACCTGCATTAGTTAAAGGTCCTCCAATCTCTCTACACACTTTCATCCATGCTTCTATGCCCTTATTTTTATAAGGAGTGATTGCTGCTTTACATTCCTTGGTGCACTGCTCAAAGACCAATTGCTTGATAAGGGGCATGGCTCTATCAGGATCCCCAAAAATCTTTCCAGCGGCATCCACCATCCTTGCTACAAAATCTGAAAAGGGTTCTGTAGGGCCTTGTAGAATCTTGGTCAAATTACCAGACACCTCTCCTCTATTTGGAAGCGACTTCCATGCCCGAATGCAAATGTTGTTAATTTGATCATATGCCTCAAGAGGAAATCCTGTCTGTTGATTTGCAAATCTACCCTGCCCCAAGAGCATATCCTTGTCCCAATGGGGATGTCCCGCCACATGGTTTTGGGCGGCCTGCTCTATTGCGCCCTCTAGCACGAATGCTCTCCAGTCCAGATATTTACCCGGGGAAACGCAAGCCCGAACAAGGCTAGCCCAATCAGAAGGAGTCATACAGTATCTAGATAGATTCTCCACCTGAGTCAGTGTGAAGGCGGCATCCACCCCATAAGTGTGCACAGACTCCGCCAGGGTCTTTACAATTTTAAAATCTAAGGGTTCATGGACTCTTCCCCTGTTGTCATCCTGAAAAACTGGATAAGCAAGACCCATCTCAGCGTGAACAGCCCTCCATGTTTGGGCATGGAAAGCTCTCCCCGTAGTGCCCCCACCATACGGCGGTGGATCCGGGGGATCGTTCTTCCTGAGCCCTTGTTTCTTTTTGTTCCCTTCTCCTATAGCTAAACTCCCTAGCTGACAAGACAGCCTCCCGAGCTCTTCCTCCTCATCCTCCTCCTCCTCTGACCCACTTTCGCATGGGGGTGTACGCAGCATACTGAGATCTGGATACAACCGTCTCCTCCCCCGTGTCATGCTCCGCACACTCCCCTCTTCCCGAGTCACTTCGCTTTCTGCCGTCTCCGACTTTTCCTCATGTAATCGCTCTAAAACCTCCTGTCCTTTAGCAAGTGCTTCCTGGCATCTGCCATCCGTAAGGCAACCACGGACCATTTTCCAAAGGGGTATCACCCCACCCTCTAACATGCCCTGCTCAGATGCAAAATCAAGATCTTTGCCTAATTTATCCCAACTAGGCACAGTAAGGCTGCCCGAAAATGCAAACCACGGTGCAGCGATATCTACCTTCTGTAAAAATCTCTGTAATGTACTATGCTTCACTTCCAGTCCCTTGGAACGTAACAGGCCATCTAGGGCCAGAAGAAGCGGACTTGAAGATGCGGCACCCATGACACAACGACAAAAAAAATACAGACAGCAGAAACACACTGACGCAGCGGAAAAAACACAGAAAACAAAAGCGAAAGTAGAAGCAAAAGTACACGGCGCAGCTGCAATAAAATGCAAGGCTTCCTCTTTCATTACAGAGGAACTGCCCCGCTTTAGTCGCGGATCCCACTTACCTAGGGACTAACCCCGCTTTGATCGCGGATCCCCCTTACCTGGGGACTAACCCCGCTTTGATCACGGATCCCACTTACCTGGGGACTAACCGGTGCACCACCCCTGACTGCTGAGAGTTCTGACTCCCGGGTTTTGGCACCACTTGTCGCGACCCCTTGCCCGCAAGGAAGACGCAGCTCAGGAATCTTCTCTCAGCAGTTTATTCAGGTCCCTTGATATTTCTTATTCTTTCTTCTTCTCTCTTTCCCGGATGCCCTCCCACCCTTAATAAAGCATCCCAAGCCCCAATGCAAAGCTGCCGCGTGGAACTTTCTCACAGGGTGGTGAAAAATCATGTGCCAACTCTCTCAGATAAGGAGTTGTTTGTCACATACCACAGCGGAGCCAGCGCCATCTCGTAATGGTGACCATAGTCTGCAGAAACGGCAGAAGCGGCTCACCACATTTAGTGTTAGTGTTAGCATTATGGTTAGGTTTAGTGTTAGTTTTAGTGATAGTGTTAGGATTAGGGTTATTGTTAAGGTTAGGGTTATTTTTAGGTTTAGGGTTCCAGTTATAATTAGGGTTAGGGTTAGGTTCAGTGTTAGGGTTAGGTTTAGATTTAGGATTAGGGTTAGAGTTAATGTTAGGGATTGGGTTAAAGTTAGTGTTAGAGTTAGGGTTAGGGTTAGTGTTAGGGTTAGGTTTAGAGTTAGGATTAGGGTTAGAGTTAGTGTTAGGGATTGGGTTAAAGTTAGTGTTAGGGTTAGGGTTAGGGTTAGTGTTAGGGTTAGGGTTATTGTTAGGTTTAGGGTTCCAGTTAGATTTAGGGTTAGGTTTAGGATAGTGTTAGGGTTAATTTGGGGGTTAGGTTTAGGGTTAGGTTTAGTGTTAGGATTTGGGTTAAAGTTTGTGTTAGGATTAATGTTAGGGTTAGTGTTAGGTTTTCTGTTAATATTAGAATTACCTTTAGGATTAGGTTTAGTGTTAGGATTAGTGTTAGTGTTATGGTTTGCATTAGGGTTAGTGTTAGGCTTAGTGATACTATAGGGTTAGGGTTAGTGTTAGGTTTTCTGCTAGCGTTAGAGTGAGAGTTAGTGTTGTTGTTAGGGTTAGTGTTATTTAGGGTTAGGGTTTAGTGTTAGGTTTAGGGTTAGTGTTAGCGTTAGAGTTGGGGTTAGGTTTAGTGTTAAGGTTCGTCATAGTGTTAGGGTTAGAGTTAGAGTTAGGATTAATGACAGGGTTAAGGTAAGGGTTGGTGTTAGGTTTAGGGTTAGGGTTAGGTATAGTGTTAGGTTTAGGAATATATTTAGGGTTAATGTTAGGGTTAGCATTAGGTTTAGGGTTAGTGTTATGGTTACAGTTAGGGTTAGAGTTAGGTTTGGTATTAAGGTACAAGTTAGGGTTAGGGTTAGTGTTAGGATTAGGTTAGGGTTTGTTTTAGGGTTAGGGTTAGGGTTTGGTTTAGGGTTAGGACTAGGTTTACTTTTAGGATTAGGTTTTGGATTAGGGTTAATGATAGTGTTAAACTTTGCATTACAGTTAGTGTTAGGGTTAGGATTATGGTTACGGTTAGTGTTAGAGTTAGAGATAAGTTTAGGGTTAGTTTTAGCTTTAGGGTTAGGGTTATATATATGGTTGGGGTTAGAGCTAGGGTTACCATTAGGGTTCATGTTAGGATTAGGTTTAGTGTGAGTGTTAGGTCTAGGGTTAGGTTTAGGATTGGTGTTACTGATGGGGTTAGGGTTAGGGTTAGGGTTAAGAATAGTGTTAGCATTAGTGAAAGGTTTAGAGTTAGTGTTAGTGTTAGGGTTATGGTTAGTGTTATGATTATCGTTAGGGTTAGGGTTAGGTCTGGTGTTAGTGTTAGTGTTAGATTTAGGTTTATTGTTAATGTTAGTGTTAATGTTAGGGATAGGGTTAGTGTTAGTGTTAGGGTTAGGGTTAGATTTAGCTTGAGGCTTAGGTTTAAGGTTAGGGTTAGTGTTAATTTTAAGGATAGGGTTAGTGTTAGGGTTAGATTTAGGGTTAGGTTTAGAGTTAGGGTTATGTTTAGGGTTAGGGTTAGTTTTCTTGTTAATGATAAGGTTAAGGTTAGGGTTATGTTTACATTTACAATTATGGTTAGGGTTAGGGTTAGGACTACAGTTAGTGTTAGGTTTAGGGTTAGGGTTAGTGTTAGAGTTAAGGTTACAGTAGGGTGAGAGTTAGGGTTGGGTTAGGTTTATTTTTATGGTTAGGGTTCGAGTTTGGGCTAAGTTTAGGATCAGTGTTAGGGTTAGGTTTAGTGTTAGTGTTAGGTTTAGTGTTAGGGTTAGGGTTCGAGTAAGGGTTGTGGTTATAGTTAGGGTTAGGGTTATAGTTAGGGTTAAGCATCAGGTTCGGGTTTGGGTTAGGTTTAGTTTTAGGGTTGGAGTTAGGTTTTCGTTTATGGTTAGGATTCGTGGTAGCATTAGGTTCAGAGTTAGGGTTAGTGTTAGGGTTATCTTTAGGGTTAGGGTTAAAATTAGTATTAGTATTAGGGTTAGGGTTAGGGTTAGAGTTAAGTTTAGTGTTAGTATTAGGTTTAGGGTTAAAGTTAATGTTTGTTTTAGGGTTATGGTTAAGGTTAAGTTTAGTGTTAATGTTAATATAGGTTTTGGGTTAAGGTTAAGATGTTTTTGCAATAGGGTAAGGTTTACGGTTTTGGTAGTGGATACGGTTAGGTTTAGTGTTAGGGTTAGCATTAGTGTTAGGGTTAAGGTTAGAGTTAAGGTTAGGGTTTGGTTTATGATTAGGGTTAGAGTTAGTTTTAGGGTTAATGTTTAGGTTTATAATAGGGTTAGAGATAGAGTTAGTATTAAGGTTATATTTGTAATTAGGTTTTGTGTTAGGGTTTCAGTAATGGTTAGAGTTTCTGTTATGGTTAGGATTCAGTAGGTTAGGTTTGGGTTAGGATTAGGGTTACATTAGGGTTAGGGTTCGTTTAAAGTTTAGATTTAGGGTAAGGGTTAGGGTTAGTGTTAGTGTTAGGGTTAGGATTTAAGGTAGATTTAGGGTTAGGGTTAAGGTTAGGTTATGATTAGGGATAGGGTTAGTGTTATTGTTAGGGTTAGGATTTGTGTTAGTGTTAGAATCAGGTTTATGGTGAGGGTTAGGGTTAGGTTTAGGGTTATTTTTAGGGTTAGGTTTAGTGTTAGAGTTTGGGTTAGGTTTAGTGTTATGGTTTGGATTAGGGTTATCATTTTGTTAGTGTTAGGTTTAGGGATAAGTTTATGGTTAGGATTAGCGTTAAGGTTAGGTTTTGGGTATGGGTTAGTGTTAGGTTTAGTGTTAGAATTTGTGTTAGGAATAGGGTTAGTGTTAGGTTTAGGTTTACACATAGGATGAGAGTTAGGTTTAGGGTTCAGTTTAGGTTTAGGGTTAGTGTTAATGTTAGAGTTAGGGTTAGGATTAGTGCTATTTTTACGTATAGGGTTAGGGTTAGTGATAGGGTTAGAGATAGGATTAGAGTTAGTTTTAATTTAAGGCTTAGGGTTGAGATTAGTGTTAGGGTGAGGGTTATGGTTAGGGTTAGTGTTACGGTAAGTGTTAGGATTAGGGTTAGAATTAGGTTTAGGGAAAATGTTAGGGTTAGGGTTAGGTTTAGGGTTAGTTTTAGAGTTAAGTGTAGGGTTAGGGTTAGTTTTCTGGTTAGTGTTAGTGTTTTTGTTAGGTTTAGGCTTAGGGTTAGAGTTTGCTTTAGGGTTAAGGGTTGGGGTTAGGATTAGGTTTAGTATTAGGGTCAAGGTTAGGATTAGGGTTAGTGTAAGTGTTATGGTTAGTGTTAGTGTTAGGGTTAAGGTTAGATTTATGGTTAGAATTAGTGTTAGGGTTAGGGTTAGGGGTAGAGTTAGTGTAAGGGTTAGGCTGAGGGTTAAAATTAGGGTTAGAGTTAGGAATAGGGTTAGGGTTTGTGTTAGGGTTAGTATTAGTGTTAGGTTTAGGTTTAGGGATAGGATTAGGTTTAGGGTTAGAGTTAGGTTTAGGATAGTGTTAGGGTAAGGGTAAGCGTTATGTTTAGGTTTAGTTCCAGGGTTAAGGTTAGTGTTTCTGTTATGGTTATGATTTTTTGTTAGTGTGAGGGTTATAGATAGGTTTAGTGTTAGGGTAAAGGTTAGAATTAGGGTTAGGTTTAGGGTTAGTGTTAAATTTAGGGCAACGGTTAGTGTTAGTGTTAGGGTTAGGGTTAGTGTTAGGGTTAGTGTTAGGATTAGGGTTAATCTTACAGTTAGAGTTAGAGTTAAGGTTAAGTTTCATATTAGGTTTAGGGTTAGGATTAGGGTTAGTGTTAAGGTAAGGGTTAGGTAAAGGTTAGGGTTAAGTTTAGGTTAAGGTTAGGGTTGTGGTTTGGGTTATGATTTTTGTTAAGGTTGTGGTTAGGGATAGGGTTTGTGTTAGGTTGAGGGTAAGGTTGAGTTTGTGTTAGGGTTACTGTTATGGTTAGGGTTAGGGCTCATGTTAAGGTTAGGGCTAGGTTTAGTGTTAGGATTAGGTGTAAGTTTTGGTGTTGGGATTAGTGTTATGATTAGTGTTTTGCTTAGGGTTAGAGTTAGTTTTAGTGTTTGTATTACGGTTAAGGTTACAAATAATGTAATGGATAGGGTTAGGGTTAGGGTGAGGTTTATGGTTAGGGTTAGGGTTAAGGTTAGAGTAAGGGTTACAGTTAGAATTAGAGTTATGTTTAGGGTTAAGGTTAGGGTTAGTGTTAGGTTTAGGCTTAGTGTTAGGGTTTGTGTTTGTGTTATGGTTATGGTTAGGATTAGTGTTAGGATTAATGTTAGGGTTAGATTTAGAGTTAGGTTTAGGATTAGGTATAGGTTTGGGGTTAGTGGTAGGGTTAGGGTTAGGGTTAGGATAAGTGTTAGAGTAAGGGTTAGGGTTAGGGTTAGTGTTAGGGTTTGGGTTAGACTTAGAGTAAGGGTTAGGATTAGTTTTAGTATCAGGGTTTGAGTTAGGGTTAGGTTTCCACTTAGGGTTAGGGTTAGTGTCAGAGTTAGGGTTAGGGTTAGGTTTCAGAATAGTTTTAGGGTTAGTGTTAGGGTTAGGGTTAGGATTTGTGATAGGGTTAGGGTTAGGATTAGGTTTTGTGTTAGGGTTAGGTTAAGGGTTACAGTTGGATTATGGTTAGAGTTAGGTTAGTGTTAGGATTAAGGGTAATGTCAAGGTGAGTTTTAGGGTAAGGGTTAGAGTTAGTGTTAGGGTTAAGGTTAGGGTTAGGGTTAGTGTTAAAGTTAGGGTTCGTGTTTGGTTGAGGATTAGGGTTAGTGATAGGTTTAGGATTATGTTTAGGGTTACTGTTAGGGTTAGGGTTAAGTTTAGTGTTAGGGTTAGTGTTAAATTTAGGGTTAAAATTAAGTAAGTGTTAGGTTTTGGGTTAGGTTAGGGTTAGGATTATGGTTTTGGTTAAGGTTTGTGTTATGGTTATGCTTAGGATTAGGGATAGGGTTAAGGTTAGGATTACGGTTACGGTTAAAATTAGGGTTAGGGTCGTGTTATGTTTAGTGTTAGTGTTAGTTTAAGGTTTAGGGTTAGGGTTAGTTTTAAAGTGAGGGTTAGGGTTAGATTGACAATTATTGTGTGGCTTAGAGTTAGATTTAGGATTAGTGTTAGTGTTAGGGTTAGGATTAGGGTTATGGTTATTGTTAGGTTTAGGTTAGGGTTAGGTTAAGTTTAGGGTGAGGTTTAGGGTTAGGTTTAGGTTTTGTGTTAGTCTTAGTGTTAGGGTTAGGTTAGGTTAGGTTTAGTGTTAGGTTTCGGTTCATTTTAGGGTAGGGTTAGGGTTAGTGTTAGGTTTAGGCTTAGGGTTAAGTTTAGAGTTATAGTTAAGGTTAGTGATATGGTTAGGTTTAGGATTAGTGTAGGTTTATTGTTCGGTTTAGGGTTAGGGTTAGTGTAGGGGGTCAGGTTTAGTTTTATGTTTTGGGATAGGTTTAGGGTTAGGGTTAGGTTAGTGTTATATAGGATTAGGGTTAGATTTTGTGTTAGGGTTAAAGTTAGGTTTAGTGTTAGGTTTAGGATTAGGGTTTGTGTTAGTGTTAGTGTTAGTGTTTGGGTTAGGTTTAGGGTTAGGGTTAGTGTAAATTTAGGGTTAGGATTAGGGTTAAGTTAGGGTTACGGTTATGGTTAATTTTACAGATTATTTTATGGTTAGTTTTAGGGTTAGGATTAGTGTTAGGGTGTTTGTTAGGATTAGGGTTAAGGATAGTGTTAGGGTTAGGGTTGGGGATACTGTTAGGGTTAGGGTCAGCATTATGGTAAGGTTTAGGTTTAGGTTTAGCATTATAATTAGAGTTAGTGTTAGAGTTAGGGTTAGGATGAGTGTTAGGGTTAGGGTTAGGGTTAGTGTTAGGATTAGGGTTAAGTTAAGTTAGGGTTAGAGTTAGTGATAGTGTTAGGGTATGTGTTAGGTTTGGGTTTAGGGTTCATGTTAAAAAATAGGGTTAGGGATAGATTTAGGTTAAGGTTATGGTTTGGCTTAGGAATCGTTTTAATGTTAGGGTTAGTGTAGTGTTTGGTTTATGTTTAGGATTAGTGTTAGGGTTACAGTTAGAATTACATTTAGGGTTAGCATTAGTGTTTGGTTCAGCATTATAATTAGGTTTAGCGTTAGAGTTAGGGTTAGGATTATGATTAGTGTCAGGTTTAGATTTAGGTTTAGTTTTAATGTAAGGTTTAATGTTAGGGATAGGGTTATGGTTGGGTTAGTGTTAGCTTTAGGGTTAGGGTTCGGTTTACTTTTTGGGTTAGGGTTAGGGTTGATGTTAGGGTTAAGGTTAGGGTTAATGTCAGGGTTAGGTAAGGGTTAGGGTTAGGGTTAGTGTTATGGTTAGGATTCGGTTTAGGTTTAGAGTTAGGATTACGGTTAGTGTTATGTTTCGGCTTAGGGTTAGGGTTAGGGTTAATGTTAGGTTTAGGGTAAGAGTTCGTGTTAGAGTTAGGGTTAGGTTTACTGTAAGCTTTAGGGTTAGGGTTAGGGTTAGTGTAGCTTTAGGGTTAGAGTTAGTGTTTGTGTTAGGTTTAGGGTTAGTGTTATGCTTAGAGTTAGGGTTAGGGTTAAAATTATGGTTAGTGTTAGGGTTAGGGTAAGTTTAAGATTAGGGTTCTGGTTTGGGTTAGGGATTGTGTTACAGTTAGGGTTAGGTTAGGGTTATGGTTAGGTTAGGGTTAGTGATAGGGTTAGGGTTAGGGTTAGTGTTAGGGTTGAGGTTAAGATGAAGTTTAGGGTTAGGTTTAGGGTTATGATTAGATTTAGTGTTACTGTTAGACTTAGGGTTAGGGTGACTGTTAGGCTTAGGGTTAGGGTTAGGTTCAGGGTTAGGTTTAGGGTTAGGGGTTAGGGTCAGGGTTAGGGTTAGGGTTAGGGTTAGGATTAAAGTTAGAGTTTGTGATAGAGTTAGGTGTAGGGTTAGTGTAAGGTTTAGGGTTAGGGTTAGTGTTAGTGTAGTTTTAGGGTTAGAGTTAGTGTTTGGGTTAGGTTTAGGGTTAGGGTTATGCCTAGAGTTAGGGTTAGTGTTAAAATTATGGTTAGTGTTAGGGTTAGGGTAAGTTCAATTTTAGGGTTCTGGTTTCGGTTAGGGATTGTGTTACAGTTAGGGTTAGGTTAGGGTTATGGTTAGTGTTAGTGTTAGTGACAGGGTTAGGGTTAGGGTTAGGTTTGGGGTTAGCATTAGTCTTTGGATTAGTGTTATAGTTGGATTTAGGGTTATTCTTAGTGTTAGGGTTATAATTATTTATAAGTTTAGGGTTAGGGTTAGAGTGAGGTTTAGGGTTAGGTTTATATTTATGGTTAGGTATAGGGTTTGGATTAGGGTTAGAGTTAGCATTAGGGATAGTGTCAGAGTTAGGATTAGGGTTAGAATTAGTGTTAGGGAAGGATTAGGTTTAGGAATGTGTTAGGGTTCGGGTTTGGGTTAGGGTCAGGTTTAGGGTAAGTGTTAGGGTTAGGGTTATGATTCAGGTTAGAATTAGTGTTAGGGTTAGGTTTAGTGATAGGTTTAAGGTTAGGGTTAGAATTAGGGTTAGTGTTAATGTTACGTTAGGTTCAGGTTAGTTTTAGGTAAAGATATAGGGTTAAGGTGAAGTTTAGGGTTAATGTTAGGGTTAGGTTTAGCTTTAGTGTTAGGGTTGGGGTTAGGGTTATGGTAAGGGTTAGGTTAAGGTTATTGTTTGGTTTCAGTTTTGTGTTAGTGTTAAGTTTAGAGTTAGGGTTATGGTGAAGGATAGTGTTAGGGTTAGGTTCAGGTTAGGGTAAGGGCTTGGGTTCGTGTTAGGGTTAGGATTAAGGTTAGTGTTAATTTTAGGTTTAGGGTGAAGGTTCAAGTTAGGGTTTAGGTTATTGTTAGTGTTAGGTTAGTTTTATAGTTAGGGTTAGGGTTAGTATTAGGGTTAGGTTTAGGTTTAGGATAAGGTTTAGTGTTAGGGTTAGAGTCAGGGTTAGGTTTAGATTAGGGTTAACATAAGATTAGGGATAGGGTGAGTGTTCATCTTAGTGTAAGGGTTAGTGTTAGTATTAGGTTTAGGTTTAGGGTTAGTGTTAGGTTTAGGGTTAGGGTTAGGTTTAACATTAGAGTTTGGGTTAGGATTATAGTTAGGTTTAGGTTTAGTGTTAGGGTTTCAGTTAGTGTTAGTGTTAAGTTTAGGGTTATTGTTAGTGTGAGGATTAGAGTTATGGTTTGGGTTAGGTTTAGGGTTAGGTGTATTTTACGGTTACATTTAGGGATAGGGTTAGGTTTAGGTGAAGGTTAGGGTTACGGTTAGGATTAGGTTTAGTGTTAGGGTTAGGGTAAGGGTTACGATTAGGAATAGGGTTATAGTAAGTCTTACAATTAGACAGTTAGGGATAGTTTTAGCGTTACACTTAGGGTTAGGGTTAGGGTTAAAATTATGGTTATGTTTAGTGTTAAATTTAGTGTTAGGTTTAGAGTTAGGTTTAGGGTTAAGTTTGGTGATTAGTTTAGCATTGGGGTAAGATTTAGTGTTAACATTTGGGTTAGGGACAGAGTTAGGTTTAGTGTTGGGTTTAGGGTTAGGGTTAGGTTTAGGTAAGGGTAATGGTTATGGTTTGGGTTAGGGTTTGTGTTAGATTTAGGGTGAGGTTTTGGGTTTCGTTATGGTTAGGGTTGTGATTATGGTTAGGGTTAGGTTTAGTATTATGTTTTTGGTTAGGTTCATGGTTAGTGTTCATTGTAGGGTTAGGGTTAGGGTTAGTGTTAGTGTTAGGTTTAGGGTTAGGTTTAGGGTTAGGGTTCCTTTTAAGATTAGGGTGAGTGTTAGGGTAGGTTTAGGTTTAGGATTAGGGTGAGAGACAGTTTTAGGGCTAGTGTTAGGGTGAGGCTTAGGTTTAGTATTAGGGTTAGGGAATAGGTTTAGAGCTAGTGTTAAGTTTAGGTATAGAATTAGGGTTAGGTTTTGAGTTAAAGTTAGGGATAGGGTTAGGTTTAGGTTTGAGGTTAGGTTTTGGATTAGGGTTAGGTTTAGGGTTTTGGTTATTGTGTTACAATTTGTGTTAGTTTTAGTGTTAGTGTTAGGGTTAGCGTTAGTGTTAGGTTTTTAGTTAGGTTTAGGGTTAGTGTTAGTGTTAGGGTTAGTGTTAGTTTTAGGGTTAGGCTTAGGGTTAGTGTTAGTGTTTGGTTTAGGGTTAGGTTTAGGGTTATTGTTCCTGTTAGGGTTAGTGTTAGGTTATGTTTAGGGTTAGGGTTAGTGTTAGTGTTAGAGTTAACGTGAAGTTTAGTGTTAGTGTTAGGGTTAGAATTAGTATTAGGTTTAGGTTTAGGGTTAGGTTAAGGGTTAGTGTTAGGGTTAGTGTTAGTGTTAGGGTTAGAGTTAGGGTTAGTGTTAGGGTTATGTTTAGTATTAGGGTTAAGGTTAGTGTTTGTATTAGGGTTACATTTAGGGTTATAATTAGGGTTACAGTTATGGTTAAAGTTAAGATTAGTGTCAGGGATAGGGTTAGGGTTACTGTTACATTAGGGTTAGGGATAGGGTTAGAGTTAGGATGAGTGATAAGTTTAGGTTTCGTGTTAGGGTTAGGTTTCATGTTAGGGTGTGGTTTTGTGTTACTCTTAGGGTTATGGTTAGGTTTAGTGTTTGTATTATGTCTAGGGATTGGGTTAGTGTTAGGTATTGGGATAGGTTTAGGTTAGTGTTTTGGTTAGGGTTAGTTTTAGCTTTAGAGTTAGGGTTAGGGTTAGTGTTAGGGTTAGGGTTTGGTTTTGTGTTTTGTTTAAGGTTAGGATGAGTGTTGGGTGTAGAGTTAGGGTTAGTGTTAGAGTTAGTGTTATATTTAGGGTCAGAATTAGGGTTAGGGTCAGTGTTAGGGTTAGGTTTTGGGTTAGAGTAAGTTTTAGGGTTTGTGTTAGGTTTAGAGTCAGGGATAGGGTTACAGTTATGGTCAGTTTTAGAGTTAGGATTTATGTTAGGGTTAGGGTTAGTGTTAGTATTGGGGTTAGGGTTATGTTTAAGTTTATTTTTAGGGTTAGCATAAGGTTGAAGTTTAGGGTTAGGGTTAAGGTTAGTGTTAGGTTTATGGGAAGGTTTAGGGTTAGTGTTAGTGTTAGTGCTAGTGTTACACTTAGGTTTAGCATTAGTTTATGATTAGTGTTAGGGATAGGGTTAGGGATAGGTTTATTGTAAGGGTAAGTGTTAGGGTTTGGGATGGGTTCATGGTTAGTGTCAAGGTTAGTGTCAGGGTCAGGGTTAGGGTTAGGCTTAATTTAGTTTTAGAATAAGGTATAGTTTTTAGGTTAGTATTAGGGTTAGTGTTAGGGTTAGGGTTAGGTTTAGGGTTAGTTTATTATTAGGGTTAGGGTTCAGTTTTGTTTTAATGTTAGGGTTAGGGTTAGGGTTGGGTTTATGATTAGTGTTAGGTTTAGGGTTATGATTAGTATTAGGATTAGCCTTAGGATTAGGATTAGGTAAGTGTGACAATTAGGGTTGGGTTAGGGTCAAGGTTTTGGTTTAGGTTAGGGTTTGTTTTAGGTTTAGACTTAGAGTTAGTGTTAGTGTTAAATTTAGGGTCAGGGTTAATGTTAGTGTTAATGTTAGGATTAGTTTAAGTTTAGGATTAGATTTAGAGTTAGGGTTTGGTTTAGGGTTAGGTTTACTGGTATGTTTAGTGTTTGGGTTCGTGTTAAGGTTAGGGTTAGGGTTAGTGTTAGGTTTAGTTTTTGGGTTAGGGTTACTGTTAGGGTTTGGTAAGGTTAGCATTAGGGTTATGTTAGGGTTATGGTTATGGTTTTGTTTAGGGTTAAGGTAAGGGGTAGTGTTATGTTTAGTGTTAGGGTTAGGGTTAGGATTAGTTTTGGTGTTCTGTTTAGAGTTAATTTTAGGGTTAGTGTTAGGGATAGTGTTAGAGTTAGGGTGAGATTTAGGGTTATTGTTAGGTGTAGTGTTAGTTTTAGAGTTAGTGTTAGTTTTAGGGGTATGGTTAGGTTAGTGTCTGGGTTTGGGTTATGCTTAGGGTTCAGGTTAGGATTAGGGATACAGTTATGATTAGTGTTAGGGTTGGTGTTTGGGTTAGTGTTAGGGTTAGGTTTAGGGTTTGTATTATGTTTAGAATTAGGGTTAGTGTTAGGTTAAGTTTAGGGTTAAGATTAGTGTTAGATTTAGTGTTATAGTTAGGGTTAGATTTAGAGATAGGATTAGGGTTAGGGTTAGGGTTATGATTAGTGTTAAGTTTAGGATTAGTGTTAGATTTAGGGTTATGATTCTTGTTAGGGTCAGGGTGAGGTTCAGGGGTAGTGCTAGGGTTAGGATTGCAGGTAGGTTTAGTTTTAGGATTTAGGGTTATGGATAGTGTTAGTTTTAGTGTTAGGTTTTGGGTTACGGTTAGGGTTAGATAAGGCGTAGGGTTTGGTTAGGTTAGAATTATGTTTATGGTTTGGTTTAGGGTTTGTGTTAAAGTTAGTGTTAGGTTAGTGTTAGGGTTATAGTTATGGTTAAGGTTAGAGATAGGTTTAGAATTAGTATTAGGTTTAGTGTTAGAGTTAGTGTTAGGGTTAGAGTTAGGGTTCGGGTTAGGTTTAGTGTTAGGTTTAGGGTTAGGTTAGGGTTTGTTTAATGGTTAGGGTTAGAGTTAGCATTCATGTTATTGTTAGGGTTAGGGTTAGGATACAGGATAGGGTTAGGTTAGGGTTAGTTTTATGATTAGGGTTAAGTTAGGGTTTCGGATAGAGTTAGGGTTAAGGTTAGTGTGAGGGTTAGGGTTTGGGTTAGGTTTAGGGTTAGGTTTACTGTTACAGTAACATTTAGGGATAGGCTTATGTTTAGGTAAGGGTTTGGTTTAGGTTAGGGTTATGGTTAGGATTAGGGTTAGCTTTAGGGTTAGGGTTAGTCATGGGTTTAGGTTTAGTGTTAGGTTTAGTGTTAGGGTAGTGTTAGGGTTACGGTTAGGATTAGGGTTATAGTAAGGCTTAGGGTTAGGGTTAGGGATAGTTTTTGGGTTACATTTAGGGTTAGGGTTACAGTTAGGGTTAACGTTAGTGTTAGGTTTATAGTTAGGATTAGGGTTAGGTTTAGTGATAAGTTTAGCGTTGCATTAAGAGTTGGTGTTAACATTTGGGTTAGGTATAGTGTTAGGTTTAGTGTTAGGTTTAGGGTTAGGGTTAAGTAAGGGTTAGGGTTATGTTTACATAAGGGTTAGGGTTATGGTTTTGTTTAGGATTACGGTTAATATAAGGGTTAGGTTTAGTATTATGTTTTAGGTTAGGTTATGCTTAGTGTTAGTGTTAGGGTTAGTGTTGGTTTTAGGGTTAGTGGTATGGTTAGGTTTAGTGTTAGCATTAGGTTTAGGGTTATGGTTCCTGTTAGGGTTAAGTTTAGGGTTAGGGTTATGTTTAGGGATACAGTTAGGGTTAGTTTTAGGGTTAGTTTTAAGGTTAGTGTGAGGCTTAGTGTTTGTGTTAGGGTTAGGGATAGGGTTAGAGTTAGTGTTAGGGTTAGGTTTAGGGTTAGGTTTAGGGTTATTGTTAGATTCAAAGTTAGGGTTAGGGTTTACTTTTACATTTAGGGTTAGGTTTTGGATTAGGTTTAGGTTTTGGTTAGGGTTTGGTTACATTCTGGGTTAGTGTTAGTATTAGTGTTAGTTTAGGGTTATTGTAATGGTTAAGGTTAGTGTTAGTGTTAGATTTTTGGTTAGGTTTATGGTTAGTGTTAGGTTTAGGGTTAGTGTGAGGTTTAGTGTTAGGTTTAGGGTTAGGTTTAGGGTTAGGATTAGTGTTTGTATGAGTGTTAGGTTTAGGGTTAGACTTAGAATTTGTGTTAGGTTTAGGGTTAGACTTAGGGTTAGGGTTAAAGTTAGGATTAGGTTAGAGTTAGTGTTAGGGTTAGTGTTAGATTTAGGTTTAGTTTTAGGGTTAAGTTTAGGGTGTGTGTTAGGGTTAGGGTTAGGGTTAGTGTTAGTTTTTGCATTAGAAATAGTGTTTGGGTTAGTGTTAGGGTTAGGATTAGGGATGGGTTAGGGTTAGTGTTAGGGTTAGGCCTAGGGTTTGTGTTAGGTTTAGTGTTATGTTTAGGGTTAGGGTTAGGATTAGTGTTAGGGTTAGAGATAGGATTGGGTTTAGGGTTAGTGTTAGGGTTAGTGTTAGAGTTATTCTTAGGTTTAGGGTTAGTGCTAGACTTAGGGTTAGGATTAGTGTTAGTGTTAGTGTTAGGGCTAGAATTAGCAATAGTGATAGTATTAGGGATAGGTTTAGGGTTAATGTTAGGATTCTGGTTAGTTTTAGGTTTAGTGTTATGGTTAGGGTTAAGGTTATGGATAGGGTTAGTGTTAGGGTTAGCAATTGGGTTAGGTTTAGGATTAGTGTTAGAGTTAGGGTTACCGTTAGGATTAGGGTTAGTGTTAGGATTAGTGTCTGGGTTACGGTTTGCATTAGGGTTATTGTTAGGGTTAGTTTTAGGTTTAGGGTTTAGGTTAGTGTTAGGTTTAGGGTTAGGGTTAGTATTAGGTTTACTCTTAAAATTAGGGTTAGGGTCAGTGTAGTGTTAGGGTTATGGTTATGTTTAAGTTTAGTGTTAGAAATAAGCTTAGGGATAAGGTTAAGGTTAGGGTTAGAGTTAGTGTTAGGGTTAGTGTTAGGGTTCTTCTTAGGGTTAGAGTTAGGTTTAGTGTTAGGTTTAGGGTTACAGTTAGGGTTAGGATAGGGATAGTGTTAGGTTGAAGAATAGGTTTAGGGTTACTGTCAGGGTTAGGGATAGGGTTAGTGTTAGGTTTAGGTTCAGTGATAAGGTTATGGTAGGGATAGGGATAGTGTTATTGTTAGAGTTAGGGTTAGGGTTTGTTTTAGGGTTAGTGTTAGGGTTAAAGTTTAGGTTAGGGGTAGAATTAGGGTTAGCTTTATGATTCGGGTTATGGAGAGGGTTAAGGTTATTGTTAAGATTAGTTTTAAATTAGGATTATAGTTAGGGTTAGGGTTAGAATTTGTGTTAGAATTAGGGTTAGGTTTAGAATTACACATAAGATTAGGGATAGATTAAAGGTTAATGTCAGAGTTAGAGTTAGTGTTAGGGTTACATTTAGAGTTAGGGTTAGTGCTATGGTTAGAGTTAGGGTTAGGGTTAGTGTTAGTCTTAGGGTTAGGGTAGGGGGTAGGGTGAGGGTTAGGGGTAGGGTTAGGGTTAGTTTAAGAGTAGGATAGGGGCTGGGATGTGGCTCAAGCGGCAGTGCACTCGCCTGGCATGCGTGCGGCCGGGTTCGATCCTCATCACCACATACAAAGAAAAGATGTTGGTGTCCGCCGAAAAACTAAAAATAAATAAATAAATTCTCTCTCTCTCTCTCTCTCTCTCTCTCTCTCTCTCTCTCTCTCTAAAAAAAGAGTTAGGATAGGGTTAGGGTTAGGTTAGTTTTAGGGTTAGTGTAAAAGTTAGGGTTAGGGTTTGTGTTAAGTTTAGGGTTAGGGTTAGTGGTTGTTTTAGGGTTAGGGTAGGGTTAGAGTTACTGTTATGTGTAGAACTAGGGTTAGCGATAGAATAAGGCTTAGGATTAGGGTAAGTGTTAGGGTTATGGTTAGAATTACTGTAAGTTTTGGTTAAGGGTTAGGGTTAGGCTTTGTGTTTATGGTTAGGGTTTGTGTGAGGGTTAGGGTTAGTGTTAGGTTGAGGGTTAGGTTAGTGTTAAGGTTAGTGATAGAGTTATGTTTGGGGTTAAGGTAGGTGTTACCGTTTGGTTAGTGTTAGTGTTAGTGTTAGTGTTAGTTAATGTTAGAGTTAGGGTTAGGGTTAGGGTTAGTTAAGGTTTAAGGTTATGATTAAATTTAGGGTTATGGTTTGGGATAGGATTTGTCTTAGATTTAAGGTTTGTGTTAGGGTTAATTTTAGGGTTAGGGTTTCCGTTAAGGTTAGTGTTATGGTTAGGGATATTTTTAGGGTTAGAGATAGGTTTCGGTTTAGGATTAGTGTTAGTGTTAGCATTAGGTTTAGTGTTATGGTTAGGGTTAGGGTTATTGTTAGGGTTAGGATTAGTGTTAGGGTTACTGTTAATTAAGTGTAAAGTTTAGGGTTAGCGTTAGTGTTAGTTTTACAGTTAGGGATATGGATTGGTTTAGGGTTAGGTTACTGTTAGGGTTAGTTTTAAAGTTAGGATTACAGTCAGGGTTAGGTTTAGTATTTGAGTTAGGGTTTGGGTTAGGGTTAGACTTACAGATATAATTACAGTACATTAAAGGTTAGGGTTAGAGTTGGCATTAGTGTTAGGGTTACGTTAGGCTCAGTGTTAGTGTTATGGTTCGAGTTAGGGTTAGGGGTAGTGTTAGGCTTATGGTTAGAGTTAGTGTTAGCGATAGGGTTAGGGTTAGGCTTAGTGATAGGTAAAGGGTTCAGGTTAGGGTTAGTGTCATGTTTAGGGTGATGATTAGGGTTAGGGTTATAGTTAAGGTTAGGTTTAGTGTTAGGTTAAGGGTAAGGGTTAGGATTATGGTTAGGGTAGTGTTAAAGTTAGGGTAGGTTAGTTTTAGGCTTAGTGTTAGGTTTGCATTATGGTTAGGGTTAGTATTAGGGTTGGGCTTACAGATTGGGATTAGGGTTAGGGATAGAGTTAGGGTTAGGGTTAGGGTTAGGGTTAGGGTTAGTGTTAGTGTTACAGATAGGGTTAGGTTAGTGTTAGTGTTGCAGATAGGGTTAGGGTTAATATTCAGGTTAAGTTTAGGGTTATAGTTATTTAAAGGGTTAGGTTTAGGGTTAGGGTTATGGTTAGGTTTAGTGTTAGGTTTAAGGTTAGGTTTCGTGTTAGGGTTAGGGTTAGGGTGAGTGTTTAGGTTATCAACTAGGGTTAAGTTGAGGATTAGGGATAGTGTTAGTGATTGGGTTAGGGTTAGGGTTAGGGTTATGGATAGTGTTATGGTTAGGGATAGGTTTAGGTTAATGTTAGGCAAAATGTGAGGGTTAGTGTTACAGTAGGGTTTAGTGTTCCGTTTAGGTTTAGTGTTAGGGTTTAGGTTTAGGGTTAAGGTTATGGTTACTGTTATTGTAAGGGTTAGGTTTAGTGTTAAGTTTAGAGTTAGGTTTAGGTTTAGGGTTAGTGTTACTCTTAGTTTAGGGTTAGAATTACAGTTAGTGTTAGTGCTAGGAGTAGGGTTAGGATTAGAGTTATGGTTAGGGTTAGTGATAGGTTAAGGTATATGTTTAGTGTTAGTATTAGTGTTAGGGTTAGGGTTGGGGTTAGGGCTAGTGGTTAGGATTATGGTTAGGATTAGTGATAGAGTTAGTGTTAGTGTTAGGGATAGGGTTAAGTTTAGTGTTAGGGTTAGTTTTAGGGTTAGTGTTAGGTTTAAGTTTTGTGTTAGGGTTAGGTTAGGTTTAGGCTTAGGATTAGGATTAGGGTAAGTGTAAGGGTTAGGTTTAGGTTATGGATAGAGTTTGTGTTAAGTTAGGGTTAGGTTAGGGTTAGTGTTAGTCTTAGTGTTAGGGTTTCTGTTAGGGTGAGGTTGAGGTTAGGTTTAGGGTTACGGTTACAGTTAGGAATCAGGTTAAGATTAGGGTTAGGGTTAGTTTCGGTATAGGGTTAGAGTTAAGGTTTGTGTTAGGGTTAGATTTAGGGTTAAGTTTTATGTAGAGTTAGTATTAGGGTTATCATTAGATTTAGGGCTAAGGTTAGTTTTAGGGTTAGTTTTAGGGTTAGGGTAGAGTAAAGTTTAGGTTAGGGTTAGGGTTATGGTTAGGCTGAGGTTAGGGTTATGGTTAGTGTTAGGGTTTGTGTGAGGGTTAGGGTAGTGTTAGGGAAAAGCTTAGGTTTAGAGTTAGGTATTTTTTTTTAGGTTTAGTTTAGGGTTAGGTTTTTTGTTAGGGTTAGGGATAGGGTGAGGGTTACAGTTAGATTAGGGTTAGAGTTAGTATCAGGGTTAGTGTTAGGGTTAGTGTTAGGGTGAGGATTATATTTAGGGTTAATATTTGTGTTAGGGTTTTTGTTAATATTAATGTTAGTGTTATGGTTTAGTGTTAGGGTTAGGGATTGTGTTATGTTTAAGTATAGGGTTTATGGTAGGTTAGGGTTAGGGTTAGGATTATGTTTAGGATTATGTGCTTAGTTTATGTTTAAGGTTAGGGTTAGTGTTAGGGTTATCATTTAGTTTAGGCATAGTGTTAGGAGTTAGGGTTAGGGTTGGGCTAGAGTTAGGGTAGTATTAGAGTTAGCATTATAGTTAGGTTAGGTTTAGTGTTAGGTTTAGCATTAGGTTTAGGTTAGTGATAGTGTTAGTGTTAGGGTTAGTGTTAGGATTAGTGTTATGGTTAGGGTTAGGGTTATGTTTAGATTTATATTTAGTGTTAGGGTAAGTTTTATGTTTAGGATTAGAATTAGGGTTAGTTATAGGGTTAGGGTTAAATTTAGGGTTAGTATTAGAGGTAGGGTTAGGGTTTATGTTAGAGATTGGGTTAGGATTTGTTTTGGGGTTAGGGTTAGTGATGGTAAGGTTATGTTTAGGTTAGTTTTTATGTTTTGTTTAGGGTTAGGGCTAATGTTAGGGTTAGGTAATATTAGAGTTACTGTTAGGGTAAGCATTAGGGTTAGGTTGAGAGTTATTGTTATTGATTATGGTTAGGATTAGTTTTAGGGTTTGGGTGAGGGATATGGTTAGGTTTAGTTTTAGGGTTAGGGGTAAGGTTAGTATTTGTGTTAGGGTTAGGTTTAGGGATAATATGGGGTAGGGTTAGTATTTGTGTTAGGGTTAGGGTTAGAGATAGTCTTAGGTTTTGTTTTAAGGTAGGTTTAGAGTTAGTGTTAGGGTTAAAGTTAGGTTAGGGTTAGGGTTAGGGTTTGGTTTAGTGTTAGGTTTAGGGTTAGGGTTACAGTTAGTGTTAGTGTTAGGGTTAGGGTTTCTGTTAGGGTTAAGTTTAGGTTTAGTGTGAGGTTAGGTTAAGGGTAGAATTTGTGTTAGGTTTAGGGTTAATGTTAATGTTAGGGTTTGTGTTAGGGTTAGTGTTGGGTTAAGTCAGGGTTAGGATTAGGGTTGGGATAGGTACGGTTAGGGTTAGGGTTAGGATTAGTGTTATGTTTAGAGACAGGGTTTAGTGATAGGGTTAAGTTAGGTTAGGGTTAGTGTTAGGCTTAGCGCTAGGTTTAGGGATATAATTAATGTTAGGGTTACCATTAGAGTTAGCTTTAGAGATAGTGTTTTGGTTAGTAGTGTTAGTGTTAGGTTTAGTATTAGGGTTTGGGTTAGGTTTGTGTTATGGTTAGGGTTAGTTTTAGTTTCACCATTAGATTTAGGGTTAGTGTTAGGATTACTGTTAGTGTTGGGATTTACGATAGGGTTAGTGATAGGGTTAGGGTTAGGGTTAGGCTTAGTGTTAGTGTTAGGGCTTGTGTTAGGTTTAAGTTTACAGTCAGTGTTAGTGTTAGTTTAGTGTGAGTGTCAGGGTTAATATTAGGTTTAGGTTAAGGTTCGTCTTAGTTTTAGGGTTAGGGTTAGTGTCAAAATTAGGGTTAGGGTTAAGTTTAGGGTTAGTGTCACTGGTAGGGTTAGGTTTAGGATAGAGTTAGTGTTAGGGTTAGGGTTATGGTTTGGGTTAGGTTTAGGGTTATGGTTAGTATTACAGCTAGGGTTATTGTTAGGATTAGCGTTAGGTTTATGGTTAATATTAGTGTTAAATTTTGTGTTAGAGTTAGTGTTAGGGTTATTGTTAGGGTTAGGGTTAGGTTCAGGGTTAGGTTAGTGTTAGGGTTACAGTTACAGATAAGTTTAGGGTTAGTGTTAGGGTTAGGATTAGCATTAGATTCAGTGTTAGTGTTTTGG
Source organism: Marmota flaviventris (assembly GCF_047511675.1). Lineage (NCBI taxonomy): Eukaryota > Metazoa > Chordata > Mammalia > Rodentia > Sciuridae > Marmota > Marmota flaviventris. The sequence goes on from NC_092499.1 coordinate 129,016,413, forward strand.
TTAGGCTTAGGGTTAAGTATAATGTTAGGGTTAGGAATAGGTTTAGAGTTAGTGTTAGGGTTAGGGTTAGGATTAGGTTTAGTAGTAGTGTTAGTTTTAGAGTTAGGGTTAGAGTTAGTTTTAGGCTAAGAATTAGGGTTAGGATTAGAGTTAGGGTTAGTTTTAGGGTTAGGGTCAGGTTTTAGGGTTAATTTTAGAGTTAGGGTTAGATTTAGGGTTAGGGTTAGTGTTAGGTTTAGTGTTAGGGTTTGAGTTAGGTTTTGTGTTAGGTTTAGGGTTATGGTTATGGTTAGAATTAGTGATACGATTAGAGTTGGGGTTAGGCTTAGTGTTAGGTTTAGGATGAGGGTTAGTTTTAGGGTCACTGTTAGATTTAGGTTTAGGATGAGGGTTAGTGTTAGGGTTAGTGTTATGGTTAGGGTTAGTGTTAGAATTTGTTTTAGGTTCAGCATGAGGGTTGGGGTTAGGGTTAGTATTAGGGTTAGGGTTATGATTAGGGTTAGGTTTAGGTTTGGTGTTAGGGTTAGGGTTAGTATTAGGGTAAGGGTTAGTGCTAGTTTTAGTGTTAGGCTTAGAGTTAAGGTTAGGATTAGTGTTAATGTTAGGGATAGGGGTTATCATTAGGATTAGGGTTAGGGTTAATTTTAGCATTAGGTTAGGTTAGGGTTAGGGTTCAGTTTTGTGTAAGAGTGAAGGTGAGAGTTAGGTAAAAGTTAGGTTTACAGTTAAAATTATGGTTAGGGATAGAGTTATGGTTAGTTTTAGTGTTAGGGTTAAGATTAGAGTTATGGTGAGTGTTAGGGTTAGTGTTTGTGTCAGGGTTTGAGTTAGTGTTAATGTAAGAATTAGGGTTAGTTGTTAAGTTTAGTGTTATAATTAGGTTTAGGGTTTGTGTTAGAGTTAGGGTTAGGGTTGGAATTACCGTTAGGATTAGAGTTAGTTTTAGGGTTAGGGATAGGGTTAGTGTTAGAATTAAGGTTACAGTTACGATAAGTGTTAGAGTTTGGGTTAGGGTTAGGATTAGTGTTAGGGTTGGGTTTGCATTAGTGTTAGTGTTACGGTTAGCATTAGGGTTAGGTTTAGTGTTAATGTTATTGTTAGTGTTAGGGTTAGGGTTAGGGTTAGTATTAGGGTTAGGGATAGGGTTAGGTTTATGGTTATAATTAGTGGTTAGGGTAAGAGTTAGGTTTGGTGTTAGGTTTAGGTTACTGTTTGTGTTAGGGTTAAGGTAGGGTAAGACTTTGGGTTTGTTTTAGGTTTAGGATTAGAGTTAGGGTTAGCATTAGTGTTAGAATTAGGGTTGGTTTTAGGGTTAGTGATAGGGTTAGGGTTAGAGTTACGTTTAGGTTATGGTTGGGTTAGGTTTTTCTCTTAGGGTTAGTGTTATATTTAACGTTAGAGTTAGGTTGGGTTTTCAAGTTAGGGTAAGGTTTAGGGTTAAGGATTAGGGTTAGGTTAGGGTTATGGTTAGGTTTAGGGAAAGTTTTATCATTGGTTTAGGTTAAGGGTTAGGGTTAGGGTTTATTTTAGAGTTAGCATAGGATTTAGGGTTAGGATTAGTGTTAGGTTTAGATAGGGTTAATGTTGTGTGAGGGTTAGAGTAAGGGTTAGTGATAGGTTCAGGTTTATAGTGAGGGTTAGGGTTACTGTTACAGTTTAGATTGGCATTGGGTTTAGTGTTTGTGTTAGGTTAGGTTTACTGATACTGACAGGGTTACTGATAGGTTAGTGTTGGGTTAGGGTTCATGTTAGTGTTAGGGTTTGCATTAGGGTTACTGTTAGTGTTAGGTTAAGTGTTAGGGTTAAGTTTAGTTTTAAGGTCAGGGTTAGTGTTAGGTTTATGGTTAGGGTTAGGTTTAAGGTTGTTTAGGGTTAGTGTTAGGTTTATGGTTAGGTTTAGTCTTCGGTTTAAGTTTAGGTTAGGTTTAAGGTTAGTGTTAGGTTATGAGTAGGGTTAGGTTTGTGTTAGGTTTAGCTTTAATATTAGGATTAGGGTTAGGGTTAGTGATAGGATTAGAGTTAGAGTTAGGGTTTGTGTTGGTGTTCGAGTTAGGGTTAGGGTTTGTGTTAGGTTTAGGTTAGGGTTACGGTTACAGTTACAGTTAGGAATAGGGTTTAGGGATAGGGTGTTAGCATTGGGTTTAGAATTAGGGATAGTGTTAGGGTAACTGATGGGGTTAGGTTTAGTGTAAGGGTTAGGTTTAGGGTTAAACTTACAATTAGGTTTAGTCTTAGGTGTACTTAGGGTTTGGGTCAGTGTTATGGCTCGGGTTAAGTTTAGGTTAGTGTTAGTGTTAGGGTTAGGGTTAGGGTTAAGTTTAGTTTTAGAGTTAGTGTTAGGTTTAGGGTTAGGGTTAGGTTTAGAGTTAGAATTAGTGATAGGTTAATGTTAGGTTTTAGTGTTAGTGTTAGGGTTAAGGTTAGATTTAGGGTTAGGTTAGGGTTACCGTAACGAGTAGAGTTAGTGTTAGGGTTAAGGCTAGAATTTGAGTTAGGGTTAGGTTTAGTGTTAGGTTTAGGGTTAGGCTTAGGGTGAGGGTTAGGGTAAGGGTTTGTTTTAGTGTAAGATTTAAGGTTAGGTTTAGGGTTAAGTTAAGATTGATGGTTAGGTTTAGACTAGGGTTAGGATTAGGGTATATTAGGGTTAGGGTTAGGTTATGGTTAGGGTTATGGTTATGTTTGGGATTTATGTTAGGTTTAGGGTCAGTGTTATGGTTAGGGTTAGGGTTAGATTAGGGTTAGGGTTAATGTTTGCTTAGGGTTAGGGTCATGATTAAGGTTAGGGTTAGTGTTAGGTTTAGGTTTAGTGATATGGTTAGAGTTAAGGTTAGCGTTAGGGTTAGAGATAGGGTAAGATTTAGGGTTAGGATTAGGGTTTGTGTAATCTTTAGGGTTCAGGTTAGGTTTATGTTTATGTTTAGGATTAGGATTAGAGTTAGTGTTAGGGTTAGGGTTAAGGTTAGGGTGAGTGTTAGTGTGAGGGTTAGGGTTAGGTTTATTGTTATGGTTAGTGATCAGTTTTGGGTTATGGTTAGAATTAGTATTAGTACGGTTCGGGTGATTGTTAGGGTTAGTGTTAGGGTTAGGGGTTGGAGTAAGGGTTTTGGTTAGTGTTAAGGTTAGGGTTATTGGGCTGGGGATGTGGCTCAAGCAGTAGCACGCTCACTTGGCCTGCGTATGGCCTGGGTTCAATCCTCAGCACCACATAGAAACAAAAATGTTGTGTCCACTGAAAACTAAAAAATAAATATTAAAAATTCTCTCTCTCTCTCTCTCTCTCTCTCTCTCTCTCTCTCTCTCTCTCTTTAATAAAAGGTTAGAGTTATTGTTAGTGTTAAGGATCCGGTTTGCTTCAATAGACGAATGGATAAAAAAAAATGTGGCATTTATACACAATGGAGTATTACTCTGCATTAAAAAAATGACAAAATCATAGAATTTGCAGGGAAATGGATGGCATTAGAGCAGATTATGCTAAGTGAAGCTAGCCAATCCCTAAAAAATAAATGCCAAATATCTTCTTTGATATAAGGAGAGTAACTAAGAACAGAGTAGGGACGAAGAGCATGAGAAGAAGATTAACATTTAACAGGGATGAGAGGTGGGAGGGAAAGGGAGAGAGAAGGGAAATTGCTTGGAAAAGGAAGGAGACCCTCAGGGTTATACAGTGGAGGGGGTAGAGAGAGAGGAGGGGAGGGGAAGGGAGAGGTGGGGATGGGGGATGGTGGAGGATGGGAAAGGCAGCAGAGCACAACAGACACTAGTATGGCAATATGTAAATCAATGGATGTGTAACTGATGTGATTTCTGCAATCTGTGTATGGGGTGAAGGTGGGAGTTCATAACCCACTAGAATCAAAGTGTGGAATATGATATGTCAAGAAATTTGTAATGTTTTGAACAACCAACAATAAAAAATTAAAAAAATAAAAAATAAAAAAAAAATTAAAAAAAAAGGAGTCAAGCCTGAAAAAAAAAATAATAATAATAATAAAGAGCTATGGGAGTATCCCCTAAATCTATTAGTCACTAGTTGAAGGTTAATCTTGGGGGAAAAAAAAAAAAAACAAGGATCGAGTTTGGGTTAGGGTTAGGGTTATTGTTAGGGTTAGTGTTAGTGTTAGGTTTTAGTTTAGGGTTAGTGTTAGGGTTCATGTTAGGGTTAGGATAGGGTTACTGTTAGAGTTATGGTTAGGAATAGTGTTAAGTTTGGGTTAGGGTTAGTGTTACGTAAGTTTCGGTTTAGGGTTAGGGTGATGGTTAGATTTAGTTTTACGGTTATGGTTAGATTTAGGTTTAGGATTAGGGTTTTGGGTTAGTGTCAGTTTATGGTTTAGGGTTTGTGTTATTGTTGAGTTTAGAGACCCAGTTAGGTTTATGGTTACTCTTAGGATTCGGGTTAGGGTTAGAGTTAGGTTTAGGGTATGTTATTGTACGGGTTAGGGTTAGGGTTGTGTTAGGATTAGATTTCCCGTTTTGAGTTAGGGTTAGGGTTAGGGTTAAGGTTAGTTTTAGAGTTAGGGTTAGGGTTAGTGTTAGTTTAAAATATAGGTTTTTATTAGGGTTAGATTTAGGATAAGGATTAGGTTAGTGTTAGGGTTAGGGTGAGATTTAGGGTTAAGCTTAATTTTAGCATTAGGGTAGGGTTAGAATTAGGGTTAAGCTTAATTTTAGCATTAGGGTAGGGTTAGATTTAGGGTTATGGATAGGGTAGTGTTAGACTTAGTGATAGGAGAGTGTTAGGGTTATGGTTAGGGTTAGGGTTTGTGTTAGGTTTAGGTTTAGAGTTAGGGATTAGGGTTAGGATTAATATTAGGGTTAGGGTTAGGTTTAGGGTTAGTGTTACAGTTAGGGTTAGGGTTAGGTTTAGGGTTAGGGTTTGTGTTAGTGTTAGAGTTAGGGTTAGGGTTTGTGTTATGTTTAGGTTTAGCATTAAGATTAGGATTAGGGTTAAAGTTTGGGTTAGGGTTTGGGTTAGTGTTAGGATTAAGGTTAGGGTTAGTGTTAGGTTTAGAGTTAGGGTTGGGGTGTTAGGTTTAGGGTTAGATTTATTGTTATGGTTCGATTTCAAGTTTGGGTTAGGTTTAGTGTTAGTTTTAGGGTAAGATTTGGTGTAAGTGTTAGGGTTAGTGTTAGTGTTATGGTTAGGGTTAGTATTAGCGATAGGTTTAGTGTTAGGTTTAGGGTTAATGTTAGGGTTAGGATTATGGCTAGGGTTAGTTTTAGGGTTAGGGTTACCGTAATGGTTAGAGTTAGTGTTAGGGTTAAATTTAGAATTTGAGTTAGGGTTAGGGTTAGTGTTAGGTTTAGGGTTAGTCTTAGGATTAGGGTTAGATTAGGGTTAGGGTTAGGGTAAGGGTTTGTGTTAGAGTTAAATTTAGGGTTAGTTGTAGGGTTATCTTTAGGGTTTGGATTAGGTTTAGGGTTATGGTAAGTTTTTGGGTTAGGTTTAGGATTAGGTTTAGGGTTATACTAGGGTTAGGGTTTGGGTTAGGTTTAGTGTTAGGGTTAGGTTTATTGTCATGGTTAGGTTAGGGTTCGGTTTAGGGTTATGGTTACGGTTAGGGTTAGCATTAGGGTTAGGTGTAGGGTTAGAGTTAGTGTTAGGGTTAGGGTTAGGGATATTGTTTGGGTTAGGGTTATGCATAGGTTTAGGTTTAATATTAGGGTTAGTGGTTGGATTAGGTTTAGTGTTTTGGTTAGTGTTATGGTTAGGGTAGGGTTTAGGTTTAGGGATAGGGTTAGGTCTAGTTTTAGTGTTACGGTTAGTTTTAGGATTAGGGTTAGTGTTTTGTTTAGCATTTAAGTTAAGGTTAGGTTTAGGATTAGTATTAGTGTTTTCTTAGGGTTAGGGTTAGTGTTAGGTTAGGGTTATAGTTGGGATTAAGTCGAGGATTAGGGTTAGTGTTAGGGTTAGTGTTAGAATTATGGTTAGGGTTAGGGTTAGTGTTAGGATTAGGGTTAGAGTATGTTAGGGTTAGGGTTAGTGTCAATGTTAGGGTTATGATTAAAATTAGGGTAAGGGTTAGGGTTATTGTTAGTGTTACAATTAGCGTTAGAATTAGGGTTAGGCTTAGTGTTACGGTTAGGGGTAAGCATTAGTGTTAGGGTTAGTGTTAATGTTAGGGTTACGGTTAGGTTTAGGGTTAGTGGTAGGGTTAGGGTTAGGATTAGTGGTAGTGTTAGTGGTAGGGGTAGGATTCATCTTAAGGTTAGGGTTATTGTTAGATTTAGGGATAGGGTAAGTATTAGTGTTAGTGTTAGAATTAGAGTTAGGGATAATGTTAGGGTTAGGGATATTTTTAAGGTTAGTGTTAGGGTTACGATTAGGGTTAGAGATGGTATTACTGTTAAGGTTAGTTTTAGGGTTAGTGTTAGTGTTAGGGATAGCGTTAGGTTTAGGGTTATGGTTAAGGTTAGGTTTAGCATTAGGGTTAGTGTAAGGGTAAAGTTTAGGGTTAAGGTTAGTGTTAGTTTAAGAGTTAGGTTTAGGGTTAGGATTAGTATTAAGATTCGTGTTAGTGTTAGTGTTAGGGTTTGTGTTAGGTTTAGGTTTACGTTAAGGGGTTGGTTGTGTTTGGTTTAGGTTAAGTGGTTGTGTTAGGGTTAGGTACAGGATTATGTTTAGATTTAGGGTTACGGTTAGGTTTAGTGTTAGTGTTAGGGTAAGTGTTAAGTTTAAGGTTTGGTATCGGGGTTGTGTTATGATTAGGTTTAGGGTAAGGGTTAGGTTATGAATAGGATTAAATTTAGATTTAGGGTTAGGGTTAGTGTTAGATTTAGTGTTAGGGTTAGATTTAGGGTTAGTGGTAGTGTTAGGGTTGGGTTTAGGGTTTCTGTTAGGATTCGGGTTATGGTTAGTGTTAGTGTTAGTCACAGGGTTAGGTTTAGTGTTACGTTTAGGTAAGAGATTAGGTTTCGGTTAGGTTACGTTTAGGGTTATGGTTTGGGTTAGGGTTTTATTTAGGGTTAGGTTTAGGGTTATGGTTATGGTTAGGTTTAGGGTTAGTGTTACAATTAGTGTTAGGTTAAGTATTAGGGTTAGGGTTAGGATTAGTGATAGGTTAGTGTTAGGCTTAGGGTTAGTGTTAGGGTTAGGGTTAGATTTAAGGTTAGAGTTAGGGTAACCGTAACGGTTAGAGTTAGTGTTATGTTTAAGGGTAGATTTGAGTTAGGGTTAGATTTAGTGTTAGGGTTAGGGTTAGTATTGGGGTGAGGGTTAGGTTAGGGTTAGGGTTAGGTTAAGGGTTTGTGTTAGGGTTAGATTTATGGTTAGGTTTAGGGTTAGTGTTATGGTTTGCGTTAGGTTTAGGGTTAAGTTAAGTTTTAGGGTTAGGTTAGAATTAGCTTTAGGGTTAGGGTTTAATTAGGGTTAGGGTTAGGTTTAGGTTTGGATTAGGGTTATGGTTACGGTTAGGATTTGTGTTAGGTTTAGGGTTAGTGTTATGGTTATGGTTAGTGTTAGGGTTAGGTTAGGGTTAGGGTCATGGTTAACGTTGGGGTTTGTCTTAGATTTAGGTTTAGTGATATGGTTAGGGTTAAGGTTAGGGTTAGGGTTAGGGTTTGGCTTAGTGTTAGGTTAAGAGTTAGGGTTAGGATTAGGATTTGTGTTATCTTTAGTGTTCGGGTTAGGTTTAAGTTTATGGTTAGGATTAGGATTAGATTTAGTGTTAATGTCAGGGTCAGTATTAGTGTTAGGGTTACGTCTAGGGTTACTGTTAGGTTTTGGGTTAGAGTTAGGGTGAGTATTAGTGTGAGGGTTAGGGTTATTGTTATGGTTAGGGTTCAGGTTCAGGTTCAGGTTAGGGTTAGAGTTAGGGTGATTGTTTAGGGTTAGGTTTGGAGTAATGGTTGTAGTTAATGTTAAGGTTAGGGTTATTGGGCTGGGGATGTGGCTCAAGAGGTAGCACAATCGCCTGGCATGCGTGTGGCCTGGGTTCAATCCTCAGCACCACATACAAACAAAGATGTTGTGTCGCCAAAAAGTAAAAAATAAATATTAAAATATTCTCTCTCTCTCTTTCTCTCTCTCTCTCTCTCTCTCTCTTCAATAAAAAAAGGTTAGTGTTATTGTTAGTGTTAAGGATCGGGTTCAGGTTCGGGTTAGGGGTTATTGTTAGGGTTATTGTTTGTGTTAGGTTTTAGTTTAGGGTTAGTGCTAGAGTTAGTGTTAGGGTTCGTGTTAGGGTTAGGGTTTGTGTTAGTGTTTGGGTTAGTGTTAGTTTAAGTTTTAAGGTTTCTGTTTGTGTTGGGGTTAGAGTTCCAGTTAGGTTTATTTTTACTGTTAGGGTTAGGGTAAGGTGAGGGTAAGGGTTAGGGTTAGGGTTGTGTTAGGATTAGATTTCAGTTTCAAGTTAGGGTTAGGGTTGGGGATAGGGTTAAGGTTAATTTTAGAGTTAGGGTTGTGGTTTGTGTTAGTTTAGGATACAGGTTTGTGTAAGGGTTAGATTTAGGATAAGGGTTAGTGTTAGTGTTAGGGTTAGGGTGAGATTTAGGATTATTTTTAATTTTAGCATTAGGGTATTGTTAGGTTTAGGGTTAGGGATAGGGTAGGATTAGGCTTAGGGATAGGAGAGTTTTAGGGTTATGGTTAGGGTTAGGGTTTGTGTTAGGTTTAGGTTTAGGTTTAGCATTATGGTTAGGGTTAGGATTAATATTAGGGTTAGGGTTAGGCTTAGTGTTACAGTTAGGGTCAGGGTAAGAGTTAGGGTTAGGTTTAGGGTTAGGGTTTGTATTAGTGTTAGAGTTAGGCTTAGGTTTAGGGTTTGTGTTATGGTTAGTGTTAGGGTTAGGTTTAGGCTTACGGTTAGGATTAGAGTTAGAGTTAAATTTAGGGTTACAGTTTTGGTGAGTGTTAGGGTTAGTGTTAGTGTTAGGTTTAGATTTAGGGTTAGGGTGAGTGTTAAGGTTAGGGTTAGATTTATTTTTATGTTTAGGGTTCGAGTTTGGGTTAGGGTTAGTGTTAGGGTAAGATTTAGTGTTAATATTAGGGTTAGTGTTAGGGTTAGGGTTGGAGTAAGGGTTGTGGTTACTGTTAGTTTTAGGGTCATTGTTAGGGTTAAGGATCAGGTTCAGGTTATTTTTATGGTTAGAATTAGGTTTAGGTTTACGGTTAGTGATCGGATTAGCATTAGGTTTAGAGTTAGGGTTAGTGTTAGGGTTAGCGTTGGGGTTTGGGTTAGTGTTACTGTTATGATTAGGGTTAGATTTAGGGATAGATTTAGGGTTAGTGTTAGCGTTAGGGTTAGGGTTAGTGTTAGGGTAAGTGTTAGGATTAGGGTTATAATTAGGGTTAGGTAAATGTTAGGGTTAGTGTTAGGGTTAGGTTTATGGTGAGTTTTAGAGTTAAGTATAGGTTTAGGGATAGTTTTAGGGTTGGTGTTAATGTTAGGGTTAGTGTTTCTGTTAGGTTTAGTCTTGGGTTAGGGTTTGTGTTAGGGTTAATAGTTAGGGTTAGGGTTAGTAACAGGGTTAAAGTTAATGGTTAGGGTTAGGTTTAGGGTTAGGTTAAGTGTTATGGTTAGCGTTAGTGTTAGGGTTAGGGTTGGATTTAAGTTTAGAATTAGTGTTAGGGTTAGGTTTAAGGATAGGGTTAGTGTAAGGGTTAGACTTATGGTTAGGATTATCATTCGACTTAGGAATAGGGTTAAGGTTTGTGTTAGGGTTAGGGTTAGGGTTAGTGTTAGATTTAGTGTTAGGTTTAGGGTTAGTGTTAGGTTTAGTGTTAGAGTTAAGTTTAGGATAGTGTTAGGTTTAGGGTTAGGGTAAGGTTTAGGTTTATTTCTAGGGTTAGTGTTAGTGTTAGAGTTAGTGTTAGAGTTAGGGTTAGGATTTGTTTTAGGGTGAGGGTTAGGGTTAGGTTTAGTGTTAGGGTAAGTGTTAGGATTAGGGTTAGGGTTAGGGTTAGATTTAGGGTAATGTTTGAGTGAGGATTAGGTTTAGTTCTAGGATTAGGGTTAGATTTTAGGTTAGAGTTAGTGTTAGGCTTAGGGTTAGTGTTAATTGTTAGGGTTAGGTTTGTGTTAGGGTTACTGTTAATGTTATTGTTAGGATTAGGTTGAGGGTTTGTGTTAGTGTTAGGGTTAGGGTTAGGGTTTGTGTTACGTTACTGTTATGGTTGCCATTAGGGTTAGAGTTAGTTTTAGGTTTAGAGTTGGGTTAGTTTAAGGGTTAGGGTTACGGGTAGTGTCAGATTTAGGGTTAGGATTAGGGGGAGGGTTAGGGTTAATGTTAGGGTTATTGTTACAGTTAGAATTAGTGTTAGGATTAAGTTTAGGGTTAGTGTAAGGGCTAGGTATAGGGTTAGGAATAGGGTTAGTGTTAAGGTTAGATTTAGGGTTAAGGTTAGAGTTAGTGTTAGGTTTAGGGTTAGGATTAGGGTTAGGGTTAGGGTTATGATAGTGTTAGGTTATGGTTTATGTTAGTGTTAAGGTTATTTTTAGGTTAGGGATAGGTTTAGGGTAGGACTAAGATTCATTTTAGCGTTAGGCTTACGATTTGTGTTAGGTTAGGGTCAGTGTTAGGGTAAGAGTTTGGGTTACTGTTAGGGTTAGGGTTAGGGTTAGGGATAGGGTAAGTGTTAGTTTTAACTTCAAGGTTAAGGTTAGAGTAATTGTTTGGTTTAAGATTATTGTTAGGGTTGTTTTAAAAGTTAGGGTTAGGTTTTGGGTGAGGATTAGGGTTAGGGTTAGGGTTAGCGTTAGAGTTACAGTTAGTATTAGTGTTAGTGTTAGGGTTAGTGTGAGTGCATGGGTTAGGTTTAGAATTAGGATAAGGGTTAGTGTTAGGATTAGGGTTAGGGTCAGGTTTAGGTTTAGGATTAGGGTTAGGGTTAGGATAGTGTTAAGTTAAGTGTTATGGTTAGGGATAGATTACAGTTAGTGTTAGGGTTACAGTTAGTTTTAGGTTTAGGTTTAGGGTTAGGGTTAAGGTTTATTTTAGGGTTAGTTTTAGGGTTTGAGTTAGGATTAAGGTTAGAGTTAGGGTAAGGGTTAGGGTTAGTGTAAGTTTTAGGTTTAGGATTAGGGTTAAGTTTAGAGTAAGTTTGAGGGTTAGTATTATTGTTAGGGATATTGTAAGGGTTTGGGTTGGGGTTAGATTTAGGGTTAGTGTTAGGGTTAGGGTAACAGTTAGCGTTAGTATTAGGGTTAGGGTTAGGGATTGTGTTAGGGTTAGGGTTTTTATTAGGGTTAGGGTTACGGTTACATTTAGGATTCGGTTTAGAATTATGGTTAGCATTAGGTTAGGGGTAGGGTAGGGGTAGGGTTTGTTTTATTGTTTGATTTAGGGTTAAGGTTAGGTTTAGTGTTAGTGTTAGGGTTAGTGTTAGTGTTAAGGTTAGTTTTACGGTTAGCATTAGGGTTAGGGTAGGGTTAGGGTTAGGATAGTGTTAGTGTTAAGATTAGGTTAGGGTTTTGTTATGGTTAGGGTTAGGGTTAGTGTTACAGTTAGTATTAGTGTTAGGGTAAGGGTTAGGGTGATTGAATTGGTTAGGTTTAGGATTAGGATAAGGGTTATGGTTAGGGTTTGATTTTGGGCTAGGTTTACGGTTAGAGTTAGGCTTAGGTTTAGGATTATGTTTAGGGTTAGAGTAGTGTTAAGTTAAGGGTTATGGTTAGGGATAGGTTACGGTTAGTGTTAGGGTTAGTGTTAAGGTTATGATTAGTTTTAGGGTTAGGTTTAGGGTTAGGGTTAAGGTTCATTTTAGGGTTAGGTTTTTAGTTAGGATTAGGTTTAGAGCTAGTGTAAGGGTTAGGATTAATGTAAGTGTTAGGGTTAGGATTAGGGTTAAGTTTAGAGTAAGTTTTAGGTTTAGGATTATTGTTAGGGTTATTGCAAAGGTTAGGGTTATTGTTAGATTTAAGGTTAGTGTTAGGTTTAGGGTAACAATTAGCATTACTATTACGGTTAGGGTTAGGAATTGTGTTAGGGTTAGGGTTTTTATTAGGGTTAGGGTTACTGTTATATTTAGGATTCGGGTTAGAGTTATGGTTAGCATTAGGTTATGGGTAGTGGTAGGGTTAGATTTTGTTTTAGGGTTTTAGAGTTAGGGTTATGTTTATTGTTAGGTTAGGTTTAGGGTTAGTGTTTTTAGTTTTATGGTTAGGGTTAGGGTTAGGTTAGGGTTAGGATTAACATAGTGTTAGTGTTAGGATTAGGTTAGGGTTTTGTTATGTTAGGGTTAGGGTTTGTGTTACGGTTAGGGTTAGTGTTAGTGTTAGGGCTAGGCTTAGTGTTAGGGTAACTTTTAGGGTAAAGTTTAGGGTTAGGGTTAGTGTTATGGTAGTGTTTGTGTTAGGGTTAATGTTCAGGTTAGGGTTAGGATTAGGGTTAGTTTTAGTGCTAGGCTTAGGGTTAATTTTAAAGTTAATATGGTTAGAGTAAGTTTTAGACTTAGGGTAACAGTTACGATTAGGTTTAGGTTATGGTTAGATTTAGGGTTAGAGTTAGGTTTAGGGTTAGTGTAAGGGTTAGGGTTAGGGTTAGGTTTAAATTTAGTGTTAGGGTTAGTGGTTGGGTTTGTGTTAGTTTTAACGATAGCATTAGGCTTAGGGTTAAATTTAGTGTTAGGGTTTGTGATAGGTTCAGGGTTAGTGTTAGGGTTAGGATTACTGTTAGTATTATAGTTAGGGTTAGGGAAGGGTTAGTGTTAATGTTAGGGTTTGGGTTAGGCTTAATGTTAGGGTTAGGTTTAGGGTTAGGGTAAGATTAGGGTCAGGGTTAGGATTACGTTTAGGGTTAGAGTTATGGTTAAAATTAGTGTTAGCGTTAAAGTTAGGGTTAGGGTTAGAGTTAGGATTTTTGTTAGTTTTAGGTGTAGGCTTGGGGTTAGGGTTAGGGTGAGTATTAGAGTTAGGTTTAGTATTAGGTTTAGGGTTAGTTTTTTGGTTAACAGTAATGGTTAGTGTTAGTGTTAGCTTTTGGGTTAGGGTTAGGTTTAGTGTTTGGGTTAGGGTTAGTGTTAGTGTTAGGGTTAGTCTTAGGGTTAGGTTTTGGGATATGGTTAGGATTAGGGCTAGAGTCAGAGTTATGGTTAGTGTTAGGATTAGGGTTAGGGTTAGGGTTAGGGATTTTTTTCCTTGCTTCTGTTTAGGGCTACTTCAAGAGGGAAAACAGGATACAGAGTGCACTGAGAACTAATTCAGTGTGTCAAGTTCCAACCATCTAGCAAAAAGCATGTTTGATGTAGAATTGCAACTGTCTGTCCCTATAGGGGTCAACAAAAGGAAATTTAAAAATTCAAAGTGTTCCTGCAAATGAACACGTCAACATAGAAGAAAGCATTTGAAGGGCCGATTGCATCCTGAATACCAATCATTCCTGCCATGTATCAACAAGATTGGCTGAAGAAAGTTGCACTTGGCCAGTTGCAATTGGCTCCCCAAAGTTTGTTCCTCTAGTTTGAAGTGTTCCTTTGCAGGAACACTTTGAATATTAGGTTTCATTTCATTTCCAACATGTGGTTGGAACCCTATATCAAACAAGCTTTGTGCTAGCTGCTTGAGACTTGACACACTGAATTAGTGCTCAGATCACTCTTTATGCTTTCTTCCCTCTTGAAGTAGCCTTAAGCAGAGGCAAGGAAAAAACACTTTCATTTGTAAGCATTTACCAAGCTTCCACAGAACTCCAAGTTGAAATCTCAACAAATTTTTTCACACGATCTTGTTGATACTTGGCAGAAATAATCTGTAATCCAGTTGCACTTGGCCCCCACAAAATTCATGCTTCCAGGTTGAAATGTTCTATTGCAGGAATATTTTGAAATTTTGGTGTTCACTTCATTTTCCCCTATAGGGAAAAATGCATTTGGAACAGTTTGTTGTAACTGCTTGAATCTTGACACACTCAATTAGTTCTCAGTGAGATATCCATACTTTTTATTTTCTCTTGAAGTAGAGATAAGCAGAGGCACTTCTCAGTAAAGAAAAAAAAAAAAAAAAAACACTTTCATTTGAAAGCATTTCCCAGGCTTCTACAGAACTCTGAGTTTACTGAAGTCTCAGCAAATATTTTTTTCAACTGATCTTGTTGATACTTTGCAGTAATGATCAGTACTTCAGTCACACATGGCCCCCCAAAATTTCATTCTTTCAGGTTGAAGCGTTCATTTGCAGGAACACTTTGAATTTTTAGGTTTCATGTTGTTTTCCCTTATATAGAGAGATGCAGTTGGAACTCTAAATCAAACATGATTTGTGCTCACTACTTGAAACTTGACACACTCAATTAGTTCTCAGTGTGGCCTCTATGCTTTGTTCCCTAACCCTAACTATAAATGTCATGATAACACTAGCCCTAAACCTAAACCTACTCTAAACGTAACTGTAAACTTAACCCTAGTCCTAACCCTAAACCTACACTAAACCTAACTGTAAACCTAACCCTAGACCTAACTATAAACCTAACTCTTGCCATAGTCCTAATTCTAGCTGAAACTCTATCAGTTATGCAAAACCTAACACTAACCCTAGTCCTAAACCTAAATCTAACCCTATCCTTTTAGGCCTAACCCCAAACCTATCACTAACACTAACCTTATTTTTACCAAAACCTAACCTGAACACTAAAGCTAAACCTATCAATTACTCTAACCCTAACTCTAACCCTAACCCTAACCCTAATGCTAATTTGAGCCCTAAAACTAAACCAAAACCTAACCCAAACTCTGAACAAGATACTAACTCTAACAACACACCAAGCTCTAAACCTGACTCTTACCCTAAACATAACCCTTAAACTGGACCTAGCCATAAAACTACCCTAACAATATTCCTAACCGTAACCCTAGACCTGACATTAGCACTCTACCTAATTTTTGCCTTAAACCTAACACAAACACGAGCCCTCATACTAGCCCTAAAGCTAGCCTTAACCCTAACCCGAAACCTAACCCTAGCCCAAACCCTAATTTCAACCCTCACACTAGTTCTGAACGTAGGTATAACCACATCCTTTCCCCTAACCCTAAACCTAACAGTATCACTAACACTAAACCTAGACCTAACTCTAGGCCTAATCCTAACAGTGATCATAGCTCTAACCCTAGACCTAATTTATTGCTAACTGTAACCCTTACTCTAACCCTAGCCCTAAGATTAACCCTAACTCTAGCCCTAGACCTATTTCTAGTACCAACCTTATCTATTGCCTAACCCTAACACTAGCCCTGAACTTAGTCCTAACACTAGTCATGGTCCTAAAACTAGAACTAATCCTAACTCTAAATCTAACCCTAACTCTAATCCTAAACCTCACCCTAACACTAGCCCTAACCCTAATTTGAAAACTAGCTCTAACCCTAGCCATAGCCCACAAACAAAACTGAGCTATAGCCCTAATCCTAACCCTTAACCTAAACCAAAACCTAATGCTACACCTAGTCCTAACCCTATCCCTACAACTAATACTGACCCTGACTCTGACCCTAAAACTAACCCTAGCTCTAAATATCACCCTAACCCTAAAGCTAACCCAAACACTAGACCTTTCCCTAATGCTAACCCTAAAACTATCCCTAAACATAAAGCTAGTTCTTACATTAGTCACAGCCCTAACCCTGACACAAAACCTAGTGCTAATCTGAGCCTCAACCCTAGCTTTAACCCTAACCCTAACTCTAACCCTAACACTAACACAAACTCTAGCTCTAAACCTATTCCTTATCCTAAGCCAAACTCTCACCCTAATGCTACCGTAGTTCTAACCCTAATCCTTAGCTTGCCCCAAACCCTAACTCTATTACTAGTCCTAACCCTAGTCCTCATTCTATCTTTAACCCTAACCCAAAGCCTCAGCCTAAACCTTACCCTTATGCTGACCCTACCACTAACCCTAGGTCAAAGCCTGACCATAACAGTAAACCGAACCCTAACACTAGCCCTACCAGTAAGCCTATACCTAAAACTAACCATAACACTAGCACTAGACCTAAACTTAATCCTAAATATAGCTATAACTCTAGCCCTAGTCCTATACAAGAACCTAGCCCTAGCTCTAAATTAACCATTAACCTAAAGCAAAGACTACCCTACCCCTAGACCTAACCCTAGTTTTAATTCTGGCCCTAACCAAAAATCCAATGCTAACCTGAACACTGACACTTACCCTAACACAAACCCTAGCTCTAAACCTTATCCTAACCCAAAACTTAAACCTAACACTAGACATATGTGTAACACTAACCCAAAAAAATAGCCATAACCATAACCCTAGGTCTTACATTACCCATAGCCCTAACACTAGCCATAAATCTCACACAAAGCCTAGCCCTAATACAAGCACTAAACCTAGACCTAAGTGTAACCTTAACCCTAACCCTAGCATAAATCTTAAACCTAATGCTTGCCCAGCCCTAACCCTAGCTCAAACTTTAACCCTTACTCTAAACATAACCCTATCTCTAACCCTAACCCTAACCTTATCCCTAATCCTAACTGTAACCATAGCCCAAATCCTAGCTCTAACTTTATCCATTACCTTAAACATAACCCCAACCCTAATGCTAACACTAGCCATAACCCTAACACTAACCCTAACCCTAATCCTAACAGTAGCCGTGATATTAAACCTAACCTTCGCCCTAGCCCTAACCCTAGTTCAAACCCTAACACTTAACCTAAATCTAACCCTAACACTAGCCCTAGGAGTAACCCAAACCCTAGCCCTAATCCTAACCTTAGCCTAAGCAATAATAGCACTAAATCTATTGATTACTCTAAACATAAGCCTAAGCCAAATGCTAACCCTAGGCCAAACCCTAACCCTATCCCTAACACTAACCTTAAACATTACTCTAAACCTTACCTGAACTGTAAACCTAACTCTATCCATTACTCTAACCCTAACCCTAACCCTAATAAAATTTGAGCCCTCACTTTAAACCTTAAATCAAACCAATCTCTAACCCATACTCTGATCCTAATAATAACCTAGCTCTATACCTGACCCCTACACTAAACCTAACCCTTACACTGACCCTAGGTCAAAGCCTGACCTTAACACTAAACCGAACCCTAACACTAGCCCTACCAGTAAACCTATACCTAAAACTAACCATAACACTAGAACTAGACATAAACTTAAACCTATCCCTAACACTATCCCTAACCATAACCATAGACCTGACATTATCCCTAGCCCTAATCCTAGTCCTAACCCTAACACAAACCCTAGCCTTCATCCTAGCCCTAAAACTAGAATTAATCCTAACCTGACCCCTCACCCTAGCCCTAGCCCTAAATATAACGCTCGCCCTAGCAATGAACCTAGCTATATAACCACATCCCTTCCTCTAAAACTAACCATAGCCCTAGCCCTAAATATAACGCTCGCCCTAGCAATGAAACTAGCTATATAACCACATCCCTTCCTCTAAAACTAACCATAACCCTAGCCCTAATCACAAGCCTAACCCTAACAATAATCATAGCACTGATCCTAGCCCTATTTGAACCCTAAAATTAACCCTAACCCTAGCCCTAAGACTGACTCTAACTCACACCCTAGCTCTATATCTATTTATAACCCTATTCATTACCATAACCCTCAAAATAGCCCTAACTTTAGCCCTAACCCTAGCCATAGCCCTAACCTTAGCTCTAACCAAAACTCTAAATCTAACCCTAATCTTAAGCCTAAACCTAATTTTACAACAAGCTCTAACACTATTGCTGATCCTAAAAATAGCCATGAACCAAGCCCTAGCCCCAAAACAAAACCGAGCCATTGCTCTTACCCTAAACCTTAACCTAAACTCAACACTAACCCATAACTAGCCATAACCCGAGCTCTAATTAGAGTCCTAGGCCTAAAACTAACCCTCACCCTGACTCATATCCAAACAAATCCTAGCTCTAAATATCACCCTAACCCTAAAACTAATGCTAACACTAGACCTAGCTGAAACTCTAACCCTAAAACTAACCCTAGTTCTTACAATGGCCTTAGCCATACCCTAGCCCTAACTCTAACACAAAAATAGCCCTAATTCAAGCCCTAATACTAGAGTTAACCTTAAACCTAACCCTAAAACTAGCCCTAAACCTAACCCTAATACTAGCCCTAACACTAGTTCTAATCCTATCCATTTCCCTAAGCCAAACCCTATGCATAATGCTAACTCTAGTCCTAATTCTAATCCTTAGCCAACCACAAACAATAACTCTATTACTAGTCCTAACACTAGCCCTCATTCTAGATCTAACCTAAACCCAAAACCTCACGCTGACCTTCACACACCCTTATTCTGACCCTAACACTAATTATAGGTCTAAACCTGACCCTAAATCGAAACCAAAACCTGAAACTAGCCCTACCAGTAACCTTATACCTAAACCTAACCCTAACACTAGCACTAGACCTAAACCTAATCCTAAATCTAGCTATTACTCTAGCATTGACCTAAACAAATCTTAGTCCTAGCCCTAACAATAACCCTTAACCTAAACCAAACACTAACCCTACCACTAGACCTAACCCTAGTCCTATTCTGATTTTCACCATAACCCTGTCTTTAACCTGAACACTGGCCCTGACACTAACATTAAACCTAGCTGTAAACCTGACCCTAACCCAAAACCTAAACCTAACAGTAAACCGATCCATAACCCTAACCCTAAAACTAGCTCTAATCAGAAACCTAGATCTTATATTACACATAGCACTAACCCTAGGCCTAAACCCATACAAAACTTAAATAACCCTAACCCTAATAGAGGCCTAAACCTACCCTAAGCATAACCCTCACGCTAATCCTAACCCTAGTCCTAACCCTAACCCTAACCCTCACCTTAGTCCTAACCCAATCTCAAACACTAAACCGTAGCCTAAACATAACCCTAGCACTATACCTAAACATAACTCTAACTGTAGCCCTAATCCTAACATTAACACTAGACCTAACACTAGATCTAACCCTAGGCATTACCCTAAATCTAACCCTAACCCTAATGATAACCCTATCCCTAAAACTAACTGAATCCCTAAACCAGAAAATATACCTAACCCTAGACTTAACCCTAAACCTAAACCTTGAAATAGCCTTAACCCTAACTCAAACCCTAACTTTTACCTTTAAACCAACACTAAACCTAGCCCTATAACTAAACTTAAACCTAAACCTAACCTTAGCCATAAAGCTAACCTTGCATCTAACCCAATTTATTACCCTAAACCTAATCTTAACCCTAATGAAAACCTATCCCTAACCCTAAACCTAACCCTGATCATAACACTAAACCTAACCCTCGTCCTAGACCTAACCGTAGCTCAAAACCTAACGTTGACCCTAAATCTAACCCTAACCCTACCCTAAGCTAGGGTTACTAGCCCTAACCCAAAACCTAACCTAACTCTAGCACTAATCCTAACCTAACCCTAGCCCTAACCATAGCTCTAACCCTATATATTATCCTTATGATAACCCTAATCCTAAAGCTGACCCTAGGTTTAACCCTAACCCTTTTGCTAACACTAAAGCTCTCCATTGCCCTAAACGTACCCTGAAACCTATACCTAACCCAATCAGTTACCCTAACCCTAAACCTAATGCTCATTTGAGCCCTATCCCTAAACCTTAACCTAAAACAAACCCTAACCCTGATCCTGACCCTAAAAATACACCTAGCTCTAAACCTGACCCTTACCCTAAGCCTAACACTTACACTAGACTTAGACACAAACCTAACCCTAAATCTACCCCAAATTGTAACACTAGACCTGACATTAGCCCTAGCCCTAATTCTAGACATAACCCTACAACAAACCCTAGCCCTCATCCTAGCTCTAAAAGTAGCCTTAGTCACAACCCTAACCCTAACCCTAGCCCTATCCCTAATTCTAACCCTCACCCTACCTCTAAACCTAGCTATAACACCATAGCTTACACTAAAATTAACTATAACGCCAGCCCTAACACTAGGCATAAGCTGAACACTAACCCTACCCTAATCTTAGCTGTAACTTAGCCCTATCCCTAAAACTAACCAAAACCCTAGGCCTAAGACTAACTCTAATTCTCACCCTAGCCCTAGCCCTAGTTCTAAACCTAGTTCTACTGTAACCATAACCCTAGCCCTAACTTTTGCCCTATAGTTAGACCTAGCACTAATCCTAGATCAATCACTAAATCCAAATCAAACCCTACCCCAAAGCCTAAACCTAACAATAAAACTAGCCCAAACCCTAAACCTAGGACTAAAACAAAACTGAGAAACAGCCTTAACCCTAAACCTTAACTTAAACCAAACCCTAACACTACACCTAGATGTAACCCTAGCCCTAATTCAAGTCTGAACCTTAACTTTAAAGCTTAACCTGACCCTGACTCATATCTGAACATTGACCCTAGCTTTAAAGACCACCCTAAACTTAAAGCAAATCCCAAAAGTAACACTAGCCCTAATTCAAGTCATAAGCCTTATTTTAAAGCTAATCCTGACCCTGACTGATATCCTAACAGTCGCCCTAGCTCTTAACACAGCCCTCACCTTAAACCGAACACTAACAGTAACCCTAGCCCTTAATTGAGTCCTAACCCTAACCCTAAAACTAACCCTGATGCTGAATCATATCCTAACAATAACCCTAGCTCTAAATATTACCTTAACCTTAAACCTAAACCTAATATTAGACTTAACCCTAAACCTAAACCTAAAACTAAACATAATTTTACCCTCGCTCTTACATTAGCCAATGCCCAAATCTAGCCCTAACCCTAACACAAAAAATAGCCCTAATCTGAGCTCTAAATCTATATTTAACTCTAACCCTATATCTAGCATTATCCCTAGTTCTAAGGCTATCCCTTAACCTAAGAAAACCCTAACCCTAAGGGTAACCGTAGATCTATCTCTAAACCTTAGGCTAACCAAAACCCTAAGCCTGTTAATAGTCCTAACCCTAGCCCTCATTCTAGCTCTAACCCTATCCCAAACCCTAACACTAACCCTGACCCTTATTCTGACCCTAACACGAACCTTAGGTCTAAAACTGACCCTAAACCTAGACCAAACCCTAACACCAGCCCTAGACCTAAACCAAATCCTAAATCTAGCCTTATTTCTAGCCCTAGACCTAAACATAAACCGAGCTGTAGCCCTAACAATAATCCTTAACCTAACTCAAACACTAACCCTAACCCAAGACCGAAACATAGTCCTAATTCTGGCTGTAACCCTATCACTAACTCTAACCCAAACACTGACCCTGCATTTAGAGTAAACCTATCTCTAAATCTGACCCTTTCCAAAAATCTAAACCTAACACTAGACCTAGCCATAACCCTAACCTTATCACTAGCCCTCAAAATAAACCTAGCTTTTACATTACCCATAGCCCTAACTCTAGGCCTAAAGCTAACACAAAACCTAGAGCTAATCCTAGGCCTAAATCAAGCCTTAAGCATAACCCTAACCCAAACCCTAGCCCTAACCCTAACCTAACCCTCACCTTAGTCCAAATCCTAGTTCAAAGCCTAAACATTACTCTAAACATAAAACTACACCTACCATCAATCTAACCCTAACCCTACCCTAATCCTAACCTGAACCCTAGCCCTAAACCTAGCTCTCTACCTACCCATTACTCTAAACCTAAACCTAAACTTATTGATAATCCTAGGCTTAATGCTAAACCTAAACCTAACTGGAAAACTAACTCTAGACCTAACCTTAAACCTCACACTTGCCATAGACCTAACCCTAGCTCAAACCCTAACCCTTACTATAAACCTAAACATAACCATAGCCCTAACTCTAAGCCTAAACTTCAATCTAACGTTAAACATAGCCCTAAATCTACATCTAATCATATACATTACCCTAATCCTAACCCTATCCCTAATGATGTCACTATCCCTAATCCTAACCTTAACCCTATGAATACTATAATCTTATCCCTAGATGTAACCCTAAACCTAAACCTCACCCTAGCCCTAACCCTAGCTCAAACCTTATGCTAAACATAAACCTAAGCCTAACCCTAGTTTTAACCCTAACACTAATTCAAGATCTATTTCTAACCATAAATATAGCCCTAAAATTAGCTCTAATCCTGTCCATTATACTAATCATAACCCTTACCCTAATGTGAACCCTAGGCCTAACCTTCACCCTATCACTAACCCTAACCCTATCAATTACCCTAAACCTAATGTAAACTCTAAACAAAACCCCATCATTACCCTAACCCACACCCTAGTGCTAATTCAAGCCCTAAACCTAAACCCTAACCTCAAGCAAACTCTAACACTGACTCTGACCCTAATAAATCTCCTAGCTCTAAAGCTGACTTTTACACTAAGCCTAACACTTACACTAGACCTAGCCATAACCCTAATCCTAAAACTATCCCTAACTGTAAGCTTAGACCTGACATTAGCCATAGCCCTAATTCTAGCCCTAATACTAACAAAAACCCCAGCCATTATCCTAGCTCTAAACCTAGTCTTAAGGTTAGGTTAAGGTTTAGGATTGTGATTATGATTAGGATTAGCATTAGGTTTAGTATTTGGTGTTATTAGGTTACCCATTAGGTAGGTTTCGGGTTTGGATTATGTTAAGGACTAGGATTAGAATTAGGTTAGACCTAATCCTTAACCTAACCCAAACCCTAATCCTAGTACTCATTCTAGCTCTAACCATAAAACAAACCGTAACCCTAACCCCGACCCTTATTCTGACCCTAATACTAACCATAGGTCTAAACCTGAACCTAACCCTAAACTGAACCCTAACACTAGCCCTGCTGGTAAATTTATCCCTAAACCTAACCCTAACACTAGCCCTAGACCTTAAGCTAATCCTAATCTATCCATAACTCTATCTGTAGAACTAAAGAAAAACCTAGCCCTAGCCCTAATAATAACACTTAGCTTAAAACCAAACACTAACCCTTCCCCTAGAATTAACCCTAGATCTAATTCTGGCTTTCACATTAACCATAAACCTAAACTGAACACTGACCCTGACACTAACACTAACCCTAGCTCTAAACATCACCCTAACCCTAAACCTAACCCTAAAACTATACTTAGGTCTAACATTAACCCTAAAACTAGCCCTAATCATAACAAAGTTCTCACATTTGCCATAGCCCTAAACTATTGCAAAACCTAGCCCTAACCCAAGCCCTACATTAGCTTTAACCCTAAAGCTAACCATAATCCTAAACTTAGCCCTAACCCTAAACCTAGGCCTAACCCTAGACCTAATCCTTAGCATAACACTAGCCCTATCACCAGCTCTAACACTATCCATTATCTTAATGATAACCCCAAAGCTTCTGCTAACCCTAGGCTGAACCCTAATCCTATCCTTAACCCAAAACCCATCCATTACCCTACACCTAACCTGTACTCTAAACCTAAAACTATCATAAACCTATCCCTAACCATAATGATAACTCGAGCCTTAAACCTAAACCTTAATCTAATAAAAACTCTAACTCTGACCCTACCCTAATAATACCCATAGCTCTAAACCTGAGTCTACCAAGAAACCTGCCTTTTACAATAGACCTAGTTATAAATCTAACCCTAAAACTCTCCCTAACTGTAACCCTAGACCTTACTTAGCCCTAACTATAATCCTAGTCTTAATCCTAACACAAACCTTAGCCCACATTCTAGCCATAAACCTCACCTTAATCATAAACCTATCCCTAACCATAACCCTAAATCTAATCCTCACTCTAGTCCTAAAAGTAGCTATAATCCCATCACTTAACCTAAACCTAACCCTAACCCTAATACTAACACTAACCCTAGACCCAAACCTAGGCCTACCCCTAACACTAACCCTAGTCATAATCCCAGCCCTAATTTAGCCCTATCCCTAACCCAACCCTAACCCTCACCCTAGGACTAACTCAGAATCTCGCCTTAGCCTTATACCTAGTTCTAAATCTATCCCTTACTATTACCCTATACCTAGCCCTAAACTTAGTCCAAATCCTAGCCCTATCCTCACCCCTAGCTCAAAGCCAAATCTAAACCTAACTCTAAAACTAACCCTAAACCTAAGCCTAAGCCTCACACTAACACTAGCCGTAATTCTAACATTAATCCTAAAACTAGCACTAACTCTACCCCTAGCCCTAAAACAAAACCAAATCATAACACTAACCCTAACACTTAACCTAAACCAAACCCTAACTCTACACCTAGCCCTAATCCTATCTCTAATTCTAGTCCTAACCCTAACCTGAAAACTAATTTGGACTCTGGACTCTGACCCTAATATTAAACCTAGTTCTAAACATCATTGTAACCATAAACTTATCCCTAACACTAGATGTAGCCCTAACCCTGACCCTATCACTAGCTCTAATCATAGCACTACTTTCTACATTAGCCATAGCCTTAATTCTAGCCCTAACCTAACCCAAATCCTAGCCTTAATACGAGTCCTAAACCTAGTTCTTTTTTTAATATTTATTTTTTAGTTTTCGGGGGACACAACATATTTATTTTATTGGTATATGTTGCTGAGGATTGAACACAACACCCTCCCCATGCCATGAGAGCACGCTACTTCTAGAGGCACATTTCCAGCCTCTAAACCTAGCTTTAACTCTAAACGTAAATCTAATCCTAACCCAAACAAAAGCCCTAATCCTATACATAACTCTACCCCTAATCTTAGCTCTAACCCTATCCATTACCCTAATGATAAACCATTATGCTAACCTCAGGCCTAACCCTAAACCTATCCATTAAACTAAACCAAACCTAAACCCTAATCCTAACCCAAACAAAATCCCTAATCCTTTACATAACCCTACCACTAATCTTAGGTCTAACCCTATCCATTGCACTAATGATAACCCTTATGCTAACCCTAGGACTAACCTAACCCTCTCAATTACACTAAACCACACCTAATCCCTAAATCTAACACTTTCATTACCTTAACACTAAACCTAATGATAATTCAAACTCTAAAACTAAACCCAAACTTAACCCAAACCCTCACCTTGATCCTGAGCCTAATAATAACCCTAGCTCTAAAACTGACCCTTAGTATAAACCTAACCACTACACTGGACCAAGTCATAAACTAACACTAAATCTATCTCTAAATAGAACCCTAGACCTGACATTAGCCCTACCCCTAATACTAGCCCTAACCCTAACACAAACATTAGCCCTCATCCTTGCCCTAAACCTAGCTTTAATCATAACCCTAAATCTAACCCTAACCCTAACCCTAATACTAATCCTTGCCCTAGCCCTCAACCTAGCTATAACCCAATACCATACCCTAAACGTAATCCTAACTTTAAACCAAATGCAAGGCCTAAACTTAACACTAATATGAGCCCTACTTTAGCCCTATCCCTAACCCTAACCCTAACCTTAACCATAGTTGTAAGACTAATTCTAACTCTCATAAGAACCCTATCACTAGTTCTAACCCTATCCCTTACCATAATCCCAAACCTAACCCAAACCCTAGTCCTAACCCATGCCCATTCCTTAGCCCTAGCCATAACCATTGATCAAAACCTAACTCGAAATCTAACCCTAACCCGAAAACTAAAACTAACCATTATAAATACATTTATATTAAGACTCTGTGTCTACAGATGTTAGCTTCTATTATTATTTAGAATATAGTCATTAGTTTCATAAAAGGCATATCATTTCTGGTGGTGTATAGAGAACTGAGGGTCATGGGTAGGATGCTATGTTAAGGGGGAAATTAATGAGGGTATGTGATTAATCTAACTTAGCAACTTTGAAGGAGAACTCTAATTATAGACAGGGGGGATTTGTGGAAGAAGGTATAAATTCAAACTCCTTATCTGTATTCATAAAATTACCCTATGTATAAATAGTAAAAGTTAGGTGGCTGAAAGTAAGATAGAGGGAGAAAAAAAAAAGACAAAAATAACAAGTAAATAGAGAGAGAAAGAAAATAAGTGCAAATAAAGAGGTGATGAGGTGGGGCCTATGCAATTCCTCTATATTATACTATTCTAGTGATTCAGTTCTTAAAGTCCAATTTCATGGAAAGTTCTTAGTTTCACATATGTTGAAGTTGTGAGGACCAGAGGGAAAGGGTAGAGAAGAATGGATAAGAAGAGCAAGAAAAGAAAACTAAGAAAAAAGTCTCTCAGAACTCTGTTATCTTTTCTTGAAGTAGGTGGAGTTGTCTATTCCTAGCTTGAGTCTCTGTGCTCAGGGTGGTGGAGGTACCCAGGATGAGAGGGCTTGAGCTACTACCTGGAGCCTTCCTACTCTTAGTCTCTGAATTGGAAACCAGGTGCCTGTACAGTTGCTGTTCCACGTTGATAGCTACACCCCCCCAAAAAAGCTTGTGAGAAAAATCTTGAGTTATCACAGCTGGAGGTAGGGGAGTGGGAAACTGGTTACCTGATAAGCTGCAGAACCGAGCTGGTAGCCACGCCCACTGATAGATAGCAAGTAAGGTTTTGCAAGATGGATTCCATCTATTACTTATGTATGGTGTTTGGTGAGGTGGGTGGTTCTGGAGTGACTTTCTGCTGTGTCCAGAGCTCCGTCTGTTGACTCTCAAGCTAAGCCTCTGTGTTCTTTGCTGCCTTCCCTCTGCACAGAGAGTGCCCATGCGGCTGAGACTGCTGGCTGCACCCAGAGAAACTGCACAGCCGAGGCTTCCATCTGAGCTGAGAGCACCCATGTGGCCCTAGTTTTCTTCAAATTTATATGATACTTGGAAGGATTCACCTGTAACTTAGCCTTACTATGCTCCACAGGTTTGGCCCTTCTCAGTTCAATGGTTTGCAGTCAGGAACAGTTTGTATTTTAAGGTTTCCCTTCATTGTGACTTATTGATGTGAATGAAAATTGAGCTGGAAATCAAACAGGGTGGGCAGTATGTGCTTGAAACTTTACACAATCAGTTCTCACTGGGCACTGTTTGGTTTCTTTCTTTTGGAGGTAGAGCAAAAATGAAGCATGCAAAAAAAAAAATGTGTCCGAGGGCCCTTAAGGAGAAAACAGAGAAACATGTATGTACTTCAATAAGTCTCCCAACAATTTCATCAGATTTCTTTGATACTGCACAGTATTCATCTTTTAGCTTGCTCCACTAGGCTCCCCAAAGTTTGCACTTCTAGGTTCAATGGTTCTCTGAAAAGGTAAGTGTTAGTGTTATGGTTAGGGTTAGGGCTAGCTTTAGAGCTAGTGTTAGGGTTAGAGTTTGTTTTCTTCAAATTTCTTTGATACTGGGAAGATTTATCTTTTACATAGCCTTCTATGTACTCCAGTTTTGGGCCTTCTCAGTTCAATGGTTCACTGTTGGGAATAGTTTGTTTTTAATGTCTCACTTCATTTTGAACTATATAGATGAATGAAAATGGAACTAGAAATCAGAAGGTCGGTGCGATCTGGTTGAAATTTCAAATATTCAATCAGTTGTCTGTGGGCACTCTCTGGTTTCTTCCTTGTAAAAGTAGCCATAAGCTGAAGCATGCAAAACAACTTTATCCAAGAGCACTTTAGGAGAAAACAGGCAAAATGCATAT
Source organism: Marmota flaviventris (assembly GCF_047511675.1). Classification (NCBI taxonomy): domain Eukaryota; kingdom Metazoa; phylum Chordata; class Mammalia; order Rodentia; family Sciuridae; genus Marmota; species Marmota flaviventris. The sequence goes on from NC_092499.1 coordinate 129,043,923, forward strand.
ACTTAAATACCTCCCCCAATTATTTGGTCAGATTTCTTTCATACTGTGCAGGATTCATCTGTAAGCTTGGCCCACTACTCTCCCCAATTTTAAAACTTTTAGGATCAAAGAATATCTTAACAGGTTAGGCTTAGGGTTAGGTTAGAGTTAAGGCAAGTGTTAGAACTAGTGTTAGGGTTAGGATTAGTTTTTTTCAACTTTTTGGATACTGGACAGGATTTATCTTTATCCTATGCTTAGTATGTTCCCCATGTTTGGACCTCCTAGGTAAAAGGGTTTGATCTCAGGAGCAGTATTAATTTTCATGTTTCATTTCATTTTGCCCTATAGGGGTGAATGGAAATAGAGCTGAACTCAAACAGGGTTTGTGCTAGCTGCTTGAAACTTCACACACTCAATCAGATCTCAGTGCACGTTCTCTCACTTGTTTCTTGTGGTAGTAGCCCAAAGCTTAATTAGAAAGAAACAACTTTATCTGTGAGCACTTTAGGAGCAAGCTTCATTTTTTTTCCATGGATTACTTTGATATTATACAGGATTCATCCTTTTCCTAGTATTAGTAGAATCCCCGAGTTTGGGGTTTTAAAGATTTGCCAGTTAACTGTGAGGAACAGTTTGAATTTTTAGGGTTCTCTTTATTATGGCCTATAGACGTGAATGAAAATGGAGCTGGAAATCAAACAGAGTTACTACTAGCTGCTTGAAACTTCACAAACTCCATCAGCTCTCTGTGGGCACTCTCTGGTTGTTCTTGGTTAAAATATCTTAAACTGAAGCTTGAAAAAATAATTTATCCAAGAGCACATTTGGAGATAACAAGGAAATATTCACTTAATGAAATACCTCCCCCCAAATTTGGTCAGATTCTTTGATACTACACGGGATTCACCTGTTAGCTTGCCCCACTGGGTTCCTTTATTTGGGGACTAATATGATCAATGGTTTTCTAAATAGGTTAGGTTAGATTTAGTATTAGGTTAGGGCTAGGATTACAGCTAGTGTTTTGTTAGATATAGTTTTGTTCAAATTTCTTTGATACTGGACATAATTTAACTTTTACCTAGCATTACTATATTCTCTAGGATTGGGCCTCTTGATACAAGGGTTTGCTCTCCTGAACAGTTTGTATTTTAGTTTTCATTTCATTTTGACCTATGCGTGTAAATGGAAATGGAGCTGGAAATCCAACAGGGTGGGTGCTAGTTACTTCAAATTTCACACACTCAATCAGTTTTCTATGGGCATTCTCTGGTTTATTACTTCTAAAAGTAGCCCTAAGATGAAGCATGCAAAACAACCTTATGTGAGAGCACTTTAGGATAAACAGGAAAATATGCATGTACTGAACTACCTCTCCAATTATTTGGTCAGATTTCTTTGATATTGTGAAAGATTCATCCATTAGCCTACCCAACTTGGCTTCCCAATTGTGGGACTTCTAGGATAAAAGGGACTCTAAACATGTTAAGGTTAGTGTTAGGGTTAGTGCGAGGACTAGCATTAGACCTAGTGTTAAGGTAAGAGTTAGTTTTGTTTTCAAATTTCTATGATACTGTGCAGGATTCATCTTTTTTCAATTTTGACTATACACCAAATGTTTGGGCCTCCTACATAAAGGGTTTGCCTTCAGGAACAGTTTCAATTTTCATGTTGCTCTTCTTTTTCCCTATAGGTGAGAATGGAAATAAAGCTGTTAATCAAAAAGTGTTTGGGCTAGCTGCTTGAAACTTCACACACTCAATCAATTTTCAGTGAGCATATTCTGGTGTTTGCCATGGAAGTAGCCAAAAGATGAAGTAGAAAGTAATAGCTTTATCTCAGAGTGCTTTAGGAGCAAACAGAATAACCATGTACTGAAAGAGTTTCAAATTATTTTTGGGTGAATTAATTTGATACTGTACAGGATTCATCCTTGACCTAGCCTTAGTAGGCTTCCCAAGTTTGGGCCTTCAAGATTCAATAGTTCAGTGTCAGGAACAGTTTGAATTTTTAGGTTTCACTTCATTATGGCCTATAGGTGTGAATGCAATGGAGCTAGAAATCAAACAGGGGTGTTGCTAGCTGCATAAAACTTCATATACTCAATCAGCTCTCTATGGGCAATCTTTGCTTTTTCTTTGTGAAAGTACCTTAAGTTGAAGCATGAAAAACAATTTATCCATGAGCACTTTTAGAAAAAAAAAAAAAAAAAAAACAGGGAAATATGAATGTACTTCATATGAACAAATATGAAATACCTCCCCCAGTTTTTCATCAAATTTATTTGATACTGCACAAGATTCATCTCTTAAGTTGCACCACTAGGCTCCCCAAGTTTGGGACTTCTATGATCATAAGTACTCTAAACAGGCTAGAGTTAGGTTAGGGTTGGGTTAGATCTAGTGTTAGAGTTAGAATGAGTTTTATTCAAATTCATTTGATCCTTGGCATAATTAATCTTTTCCCTAGCCTTACTATTTTCCCCAGGTTCGGGCCTTATCCCTTTAATGGTTTGCAGTCAGGAACAGTTTGTATTTTAAGGTTTCCTTCATTTTGACCTATACGGGTAAATGGAAATGGAACTTGAAATCAAACAGGGTTGGTGCTCGCTGCTTAAAACTGCACACACTGAATCAGTTCTATGTGGATACTCTGGTTTCTTTCCTGTGAATGTTTCCCAAAGCTAAAGCATGCAAAAACATCTGTATCTGAAAGTACTGTTGGAGACAACAGGGAAATATACATGTAATGAACTACCTCCCCAAATTATTTGATCAGATTTCTGTGATACTGCACAAGATTCATCTGTTAGCTTGCCCCACTAGGCTCCCTTAACTTGGGACTTCTATGATAAAAGATTCTCTAAACAGATTAGGGTTAGGTATATGGTTAGGGTAAGGGCTAGATTTAAACCTAGTCTTAGGGTTAGAGTCAGTTTTGTTCATGTATCTTTGATACTGGGCTGGATTCATCTTTTACCTAGCCTCACAATGTTCTCTGGTTTGGGCCTTCTCGGTTCAATTGTTTGCTGTCAGGAACAGTTTGTATTTTAAGGTTTCACTTTATTTTGAACTATTTTGTTGAAGAGAAATGGAGCACAAAATCAAACAGGGTTGGTGCTAGCTACTTGAAACTGCACACACTCAATCAGTTCTCTGTGGGAACTCTCTGGTTTGTTCCTTGTGAATGTTGCCCTCAGCCAAAACATGCAAAGCAACTTTATCCCAGAGCACTTTTGGAGAAATCAAGAAATATGCATGTACTGAAACACTTCAACCAATTATTTGCTCAGATTTCTTTGATATTGTGCAGGATTCATCTGTTAGCATGCCCCACTAGGCTCCCTTCGTTTGGGACTTCTATGATCAAAGGTTCTCTAAACAGGCTAGGGTGAGCTGTGGGGTTAGGATTAAGGATAGATCTAGTGTTAGGTTTACAGTAGTTTTGTTCAAATTTGTTTGACACTAGGCAGGATTTATCTATTACCCAGACTTACTATGTTCCTTAGGTTTGGGCCTTCTGGGTTCACTGGTTTTCTGTAGTATTTCAGTTATTATTTTAAGGTTTCACTTCATTTTGACCTATGTGGGTAAATGGAAATGGAGCTAGAAATCAAAAAATGTTTTTGCTAGCTGCTTGAAACTTCACACACTCAATCAGTTCTCTGTGAGGTCACTCTGGTTTTATCCTTGTGAATGTATCCCAAAGATGAAGCATGCAAAAACAAGATTATGCGAGGACATTTTAGGAGACAACAAGAAAATATGCATGTACTGAACTACCCACCCCCCAATCATTTGGTCAGATTTCTTTGATACTGGGCAAGATTTATCTATTAGCTTTTCCCACTAGGCTCCTCATCTTGGAGACTTCTATGATCAAAGGTTCTCTAAACAGGTTAGGTTAGAGTTAGGTCTAATTTTAGTGTTAGAGTTTGTCTTGTTCAAATTTCTTTGATACTGGGCATGATACATTTTTTTCCTAGCCTTACAATGTTCCCCAGATTTTGGCCGTCTTGGTTCAATTCTTAGCTGACAGGAACAATTTGTATTTTACGTATTCACTTCATTTTAACCTACATGGGTAAATGGACATGGAGCTGGAAATCAAACAAGGTTGGTGCTAAGTGCTTGAAACTTCGCACACTCAATCAGTTCACTGTGGGCACTCTGTGGTTTGTTCCTTGTGAAATTAGTAATAAGCTGAAACATGCAATACAAATTTATCTGAGAACACTTTAGGAGAAATCAGAAAAATATGCATGTAATGAAATACCTCCTCCAATTATTTTGTCATATTTCTTTGAAACTGCCAATGTTTCATCTGTAAGCTTGCCCCACTAGACTCCCCATTTCAAAACTTCTATGGTCAAATTTTCTCTAAACAGATTAGGTTTAGGGTTAGACTTAATATTAGGACTAGGTTTAGACCAGGTGTTAGGGTTAGAGTTAGTTTTTATAAATTTTTATGATACGGGCAGAATTCACCTTTTTCCTATGTTGACTATACTCCAAATGTGTGGGTCTCCTACGTAAAAGGGTTTTCTCTCAGGAACAGTTTCAATTTTCATGTTTCTCTTATTTTTGCCCTATAGGGGTGAATGGAAATGAAGCTGGAAATCAAACAGGTTTTGTGCTAGCTGCTTGAAACTTCACACCTTCAATCAGTTCTCAGTGAACATTCTCTGGTTTGTTTCCTGTGAACTGAAGTAGAAAGAAATAGCTTTATCTCTGAGTGCTTTAAGAGCAAGCCAAATACACATGTACTGAAAGAGCTTTGAATTTTTTTTTTTTTTTTTGTCTGATTACTTTGATACTGTACAGATTCATGTTTTACTAAAGTTAGTAGGCTTCCCAAGTTTGGGCCTTCAACGTTCAATGGTTCAGTGTCAGGAACAGTTTGCAGTTTTAGTTTTCACTACATTATGGCCTATAGGTGTGAATGGAAATGGAGCTGGAAATCAAACAGGGTTTGTGCTAGCTGCACGAAACTTCACACACTCAATCACTTCACTGTGGGCATGCTCTGGTTTGTTCCTTATGAAAGTACTTTAAGCTGAAGCATGAAAAAACAATTTATCCAAGAGCAGTTTAGGAGAAAACAGGAGAAATAGGCATGTATTGAAACACCTTCCCCAATTATTGGTCAGAATATTTGATACTGGGCAGGATTCATCTGTTACCATGCCCTACTAGGCACCCCTGGTTTGGGACTTTTATGATCAAGCTCTATAAACAGGAAAGGCTTAGTTTTAGGATTAGGGTTAGGGCTAGGGTTAGAACTAATGTTCGGTTTAGAGTTAGTTTTGTTCAAATTTCTTTGATTCCATTCAAGATTCATTTTTTACCTAGCATTACCATGTTTCCCAGGTTGGGCCTTCTCAGTTCAAGGTTCACTGTCAGGAACAGTTTATGTTTTAAGGTTTCACTTCATCTTAACTTCTATGGGTTAGGGTTAGGTTTAGGGCTATGGGACTTGGGACTTCTATGATAAAAGGTTCTCTAAACAGATTAGGGTTAGGTTTATGCTTAGGGTAAGGGCTAGATTTAAACCTAATCTTAGGGTTAGAGTCAGTTTTGTTCATGTATCTTTGATACTGGGCAGGATTCATCTTTTACCTTGCCTCACAATGTTCCCTGTTCTGTGTCTTCTGGGTTCAATGGTTTGCTGTCATGAACAGTTTGTGTTTTATGATTTCACTTTATTTTGAACTATTTTGTTGAAGAGAAATTGAACACGAAATCACACAGGATTGGTGCTAGCTGCTTGAAACTGCACACACTCAATCGGTTCTCTGTGGGAACTCTCTGGTTTGTTCATTGTGAATGTTGCCCTCAGCTGAAGCATGCAAAGCAACTTTATCCCAAAGCACTTTTGATGAAATCAAGGAAATATGCATGTACTGAAACACTTTCCCCAATTATTTGCTCAGATTTCTTTGATATTGTGCAGGATTCATCAGTTAGCTTTCCCCACTAGGCTCCCTTAATTTGGGACTTCTATGATCAAAGGTTGTCTAAACAGGCTAGGGTGAGCTGTAGGGTTAGGATTAAGGATAGATCTAGTGTTAGGTTTACAGTAGTTTTGTTCAAATTTCTTTGATACTAATCAGGATTTACATTTTACCTAGCCTTACTATGTTCCCCGGGTTTGGTGTCAGTATTTCTGTTTTTATTTTAAGGTTTCCCTTTATTTTGACCTATATGGGTAAATGTAAATGGAGCTGGAATTCAAACAGTGTATTTGCTAGCTGCTTGAAACTTCACACACTCAATCAGTTCTCTGTGAGGACACTCTGGTTTTATTCTTGTGAAAATATCCCAAAGATGAAGCATGCAAAAACAACACTATGCAAGAGCATTTTAGGAGACAACAGGAAAATATGCATGTACTGAACTACCTCCCCCAATCATTTGGTCAGATTTCTTTGATATTGGGCAGGCTTCATCTATTAGCTTTCCCCACTAGGCTCTTCATCTTTGAGTCTTCTATGATCAAAGGTTCTCTAAACAGGTTAGGGTTAGGCTTATGGTTAGAGTTAGGTCTAGTGTTAGGGTTAGAGTTTGTCTTGTTCAAATTTCTTTGATACTGGCAGGATACATTTTTACCTAGCCTTACTATGTTCCCCAGGTTTTAGACTTCTCGGTTCAATTCTTTGCTGACAGGAACAATTTGTATTTTATGGATTCACTTCATTTTGACCTACATGGGTAAATGGACATTGAACTGGAAATCAAACAAGATCGGTGCTAACTGCTTGAAGCCTCGCACACTCAATCAGTTCTCTGTGGGAACTCTCTGGTTTGTTCCTTGTGAAATATGTAATAACCTGAAGCATGCTATACGAATTTATCTGAGAACACTTTAGGAGAAAACAGGGAAATATGCATGTACTGAAATAGCTCCCCCAATTATTTTGTCAGATTTCTTTGAAACTGCCCATGATTCATCTGTAAGCTTGCCCCACTAGACTCCCCAATTTTGAAACTTCCATGATCAAAGGAACTGTGCTATTCTATCTCCTGGTGAAATTACTGATATACCCTTTGGAGAACTGGCTATAAGTTTATTTCACCTTCATAATCGGGATCAATTACCCCAGGACTTATCATAAGTCCTTTTAGAGTAGAAGAGCTGCGTCCCAATAATAAGCCTACTGTTCCTTTGGGAAGAGGTCCTTTCACCCCTGTGGGAATGATTTGAACTCCCATCTCTGGAGTTAGTACTGCTCTGGCGGAGGCACAGATGTCCAACCCTGCACTCCCTCTGGTTTGTCTGATGAGGGATCTGATGGAAAATGTGTCCTGGGCACTACCCTGATGGGGTTGCTGGGTTGCTCCAGTGCTCCATATATTTGTGGTTTTGGGCCCTGGAGCATTGGGCCCCCCTGTCCATTTTTTGGCAATGGAGCCCGATGCCTTTCTCCACGATATCGTGGATAAACACCTGGTCCTTGTTCGTTTTTTGATAATGGAGTACCCTCTATGGTGGTTTCAGAACGGCATTCATTAGACCAATGTCTCCCTCTACGGCATCGTGGGCAAATACCTGGTATTCTACTCCTTTGATACCTAGTTTTGTTAAACCCTCCTCCAATGGGGCAATTCCTTTTAAAATGTCCTGTTTGTTCACAATTGTAGCATGTTCTTGGCCTGGCATCTAAAGCCTGTTTTACTGCAGCTGCCACAATTTGCCCTTGTTCATTAATGTCTCTGGCATCTAAAGCCTGTTTTACTGCAGCTGCCATGACTTGTTCTTGTTCATTAATGTCTCTACATAATTTAATATATGTGTTTAAATCTTCATGTTTCCATGGTCCAATGATATCTCTGCACCAACGATTCGCTTGCTCATAAGCCAGGTGTTTTAGTAATGGCATTGCTTGTTCTGTATTCCCAAAAACTCTGGTAGCTGTTTGAATAAGCCTATCTACAAATTGAGCATAAGGCTCATTAGCTCCTTGTATTACCTTAGATAATTGACCTTGTAAACCTCCATGTCCTTGTAAAGTCTTCCATGCCTTAATTGCATCTACAGCAATTTGTGCATATACACCAGGATCATATGCAATTTGTTGCTGCTGATCCCCATAAGGTCCCTTTCCTAACAACATATCTAGATTTCTCTGAGGATAACCAGCTGCTGCATTTCGCCTAGCCATCTCCTTGCAAAATTCCTCATTGGCAACCTTCCATAACAGGTATTATCCTCCATTTAGCACAGTTTTACACATATTAGCCCAATCTGCTGGCCTCATGTTCAAGTTGTTAATGGATTCGACCATGCTTACAGTGAAGTGTGCTTGAGGACCATAGGTTGTTACAGCCTCTTTTAGCTGCTTCACTGTTTTGAATTTTAAAACTTGGTAAAATCGCTGCCCTCCTGCCTCAAATACAGGGCATGTTAATATTTGAGATCTTGTCTCAGGATCCCAACTATCAACTGCGGGGGTTGGGGACCTCCCAGCATATGGAGGTGGCCTTGTTAGTTGGACACTTACGTCCTCTGGTGATAGAAAGGTGTTAGTAGCAGTCTCCTGTAGAGGTGGTGCTGTTGGTTGGACACTTACACCCTCTGGTGATAGAAAGGTGTTAGTAGCAGTTTCCTGTTGTAACTTTCCCCCTGATGGCTTTTTCTGTTTTACACTTTCTTTCTCTGTCTGACTAACTTGAGAGGCCTTCTCTTTTACTTGAATCTTTTCCTCTGTCTGACTAGCTTGAGAGGCCTTCTCTTTTACTTGAATCTTTTCCTCTGTCTGACTAGCTTGAGAGGCCTTCTCTTTTACTTGAATCATTATGTCTTCTCCTTCCTCTACCATTGTCTGAACTGAAGGCTTTGGACTAAGCAAACAAGATATGAACGTCCACAATGGCAATGTGCCAACTGGCAGAGTCCCTGGGCTTTTCTTTTCTATTCTTTTTAAATCTTGACCATGATGGTTCCATTGTGATATATTTAACAACTCCTCCTTAAAAAGCCATGGGCTACATTTTTGTATTGTATCAACGTATGCCCTGATTGTTCTTGATTTTACTGAGATGCCTCCTTCCTCTAACAATTTACTTAACACTCTTTCAGTTTGTTTTTTACTAATTTCTGATCCCGTATTTGTACTATAATACAACCCAACAAGATAACGCCTAACAAAACTGAAACAGAGTGAAACAAAATTGGAACAACACAAAATCATTATAATAGCCTCCTGACATGTGCATCCGTCCTTTCTCCCTATCTGTTCCTCAGATGTGAGCGGTTTTTCTTCCATCTTACACATCTCCAGGGACAGGCATCTTAAAACAAAAGTGAAACAAAAATAACAAAAGAGGAATCTTAAAATGGCTACCCATCCTCTTGCCCTGCCCTCAGGGGTGAGCAGTTTCACTTACCCTCAGTCGCTCCCCGTGCGGCCCACCAAATGCCGCAGTCTGGCTGGGCACAATCAGGAGCCACTTGTCAAAAGAAACTAACTTTATTTTTAGAACCACACACGCCAAACAAAACAGCCTCTCAGGAAAAACCCTCAGAGCCTCAACTGCCACCACCGGCTTTTCACAAGCCTCTCTCTCCCACACAAGCTTCTCTCCACCTCCCACAATCCTCCTGCTCTTGAGGCCGATTGGCTGGGTCACGTGGGTGGAGCCAAAAAAGTCCCCCAATGAGCAGCTCCGTGGTCTGAAAGGGCAGGGAAACAGCCCAATGAGCATCACCGCAGAGGAGCCAATCAGCTAGATGTTGCTGGGGCCGCTGTGAGCCAATCATCAGCCGGCAGCTGGAAGTTTGCTGGGGCCCCTTCGGCTGTGGCTCTCAACATAACCCTAACACAAATGTTTGTCCACATCCTAGCTATAAACCTCGCCTTAATCATAAACCTATCCCTAACCCTAACTCTAATTCTAATACTTACCCTAGACTAAAAGTAGTATAATCCTATTCCTTAACATAAACCTAACCATAAATCTAAAACTAACACTAATCCTAGTCCTAAAAATAGGCCTAACCCTAACACTAACCCTAGCCCTAATCACAGCCCTATCCCTAACCCTAACCCTAAGACTAACTCAAATTCTCACCCTAGCCCTATAACTAGTTCTAACCCTATCCCTTACCATCACCATAAACCTAACCCTAAACTTAGCCTTACTCCTAGCCCTATCCTTAGCCCTATCTCAAAGCCTAGATCTAAACCTAACTCTAAATCTAACCCTAAACTAAGCCTAAACCTCACACTAACACTAGCCCTAATCCTAAAATTAATCCTAAAAGTAGCCCTAATTCTACTCCTAGCCCTAAAACAAAACCGAATCATAACCCTAACCTTAACACTTAACCTAAACCAAACACTAATCTTACACCTAGCCCTAATCCTATCTATAATTCTAGTCCTAACCCTAACCTGAAAACTAATCCAGACCCTGACTCTGACAGTAACATTAAACCTAGCTCTAAACAATATCATAACCATAAACTTAACCCTAACACTAGACCTATCCCTAAACCTGACCCTATCATTAGCACTAATAATAACACTACTTCATACATTAGTCATAGCCTTAACCCTAGCCCTAACCTAACCACAAACCTAGCCTTAATCCGAGTCCTAAACATATATATATATATATATATATATATATATATATATATATATATATGGACACAGCATCTTTATTTTGTTGGTATGAGGTGCTGATGTTTGAACCCAGCGCCCCATGCAGGCCAGGCAAGCATGCTACTGCTTGAGCCACATTCCCAGCCCCTAAACCTAGCTTTAACCTTAAACATAAACCTAACTCTAACCTCAATATGCCCTAATCCTATACTTAACCCTACCCCTAATCTTAGGTCTAACCCTAACCCTATCCTTTACACAAGACCACACCTAAATGCTAAACCTAACCCTTTCATTAACTTACCACTAAACCTAATGATAACTCAAGCCCTAAATCTAAACACTAACCTAACCCAAATCCTCACCTTGATATGACCCTAATAATAACCCTGGCTCTAAAACTGACCCTTACTCTAAAACTAACCCCTACACTGAACCACACCATAAAACTAACACTAAATCTATCCCTAACTGTAACCCTAGACCATGACATTAGCCCTAGCCCTAATACTAGCCCTAACCTCAACACAAATATTAGCCCTCATCCTAGCCCTAAACCTAGCTTTAATCATAACCCTAACCCTAATACTAACACTTGCCCTAGCCCACAACCTAGCTATAACTCAATCCTTTACCCTAAACATAACCCTAACTCTAACCCTAACCTAAGACCTAAACCTAACACTAACACTAGCTCTAATTTAGCCCTATCCCTAATTCTAACATTAACCCTAACCCTAACCCTAAGACTAACTCTAACTCTCACACTAGCCGTATCATTAGTTCTAACCCTATCCCTTACCATATCCCTAAACCTAACCCTAACCCTAATCCTAACCCTTGCCCCATCCTTAGCCCTAGCCCTAAGCATAGATCAAAACCTAACTCTAAATCTAACCCTAACCCGAAGCCTAAGCCTAACCATTATACATACATTTATATTTAGACTCTGTGTCTATAGGTGTTGGCTTCAAATATTATTTAGAATATACTCATTAGTTTCATAAAAGGCATGCCATTTATGGTCTTGTATAGAGAACTGAGGGTCAGGGATACGATGCTATGTTATGGGGGAAAGGAGTGAGTGTATGGTATTAATCTAATTTAGCAAATTTGGAGACCTCTAGTGAATAGACAGGGGGAATTCATGGAAGAATGTATAAATTCAAACTTTTTATCTGTATTTATAAAATCACCCTATGTATACATAGTAAAAGTTAGGGGGCTGAAAGTGGGATAGAGGGAGAAAAAAAAACAAGAAAAAATAACAAGGAATGAAAGAAAGACAGGGAGAAAGAAAATAAGAGAAAATAAAGGGGTGATGAGGTATGGCATATGCAATTCCTCTATATTATACTATTCTGGTGATTCAGTTCTTAAAGTCCAATTTCATGCAAAGTTCTTGGTTTCACATATGTTGAGGTTGTCAGGACCAGAGGGTGAAGGGTAGAGGAGAATGAATGAGAAGAGCGAGAAAAGAAAAGTAAAAAAAAAAAAAAAAGTGTCTCAGAAATATGTTTTCTTGTAGTAGGTGGAGTTGTCTATTCCTAGCTTGAGTCTCTGTGCTTAGGGTGGTGGAGGTAGCCAGGGTGAGAGGGTTTGAGCTTCTACCTGGAGCCTCCCTTATCTTATCTCTGAATTGGAAACCAGGTGCCTGTACAGTTGCTGTTCCACATTGATAGCTACACCCCCAAAAAAAAGCTTGTGAGAAAAATCTTGAGTTATCACAGCTGGAGGTAGGGGAGTTGGAAACGGGTACCTGATCAGCTGCAGTACTGAGCTGGTAGCCATGCCCACCGATAGATGGCGAGTAAGGTTTTGCAAGAGGGATTCCATCTATTACCCATGTATGATGTTTGGTGATGTGGCGGGTTCCGGAGTGACCTTGTGCTGTGTCCAGAGCTTGGTCTGGTGACTCACAAGTAAAGCCTCTGTGTTCTATGCTACCTTCCGTCTGCGCTGAGAGCGCCTGCATGGCTGAGACTGCGCCCAGAGCAACTGCAAAGCTGAACCTTCCATCTGTGCTGAGAGCACCTTTGTGGCCCTATTTTTCTCCAAATTTCTATGATACTGTGCAGGATTCATATTTTATTAGCCTTACTATGCTCCATAGTTTTGGGCATTCTCGGTTCAATGGTTCGCTGTCAGGAACAGTTTGTATTTTAAGGTTTCCCTTCATTATGGCTTCTTGACGTGATTGAAAATTGAGTGGGAAATCAAACAGGGTTGGCAGGAGGTGCTTGAAACTTCACAAATCAATTCTCACTGGGTACTCTCTGGTTTCTTTCTTTTGAAGGTAGGCCAAAGATGAAGCATGCAAAAGAAACTGTATCTGAGAGCCCTTAAGGAGAAAACAGAGAAACATGTATGTACTGAAATAAGTCTCCTAGCAATTTGATCAGGTTTCTTTGATACTGCGCAGTATTCATCTTTTAGCTTGCTCCACTAGGCTCCCCAAGGTTGGTACTTCTAGGATCAATGGTTCTATAAACAGATAAGGGTAAGTGTTACAGTTAGGGATAGGGCTAGATTTAGAGCAAGTGTGTTAGGGTTACAGTTTCTTTTGTTGAAATTTCTTTGATACTGGGAAAGATTCATCTTTTAGCTAGCCTTATAATGTGCCCCAGTTTTGGACCTTTTTGGTTAAATGGTTCGCTTCAGGAATAGTTTGTTTTTAATGTCTCACTTCATTTTGACCTATATGGGTAAATACAAATGGAGCTGGACATCAGAGGTTTGGTGCTAGCTGGGTGAAACTTCACATTCTCAATCAGTTGTCTGTGGGCACTCTCTGGTTTCTTCCTTGTCAAAATAGCCATAAACTGAAGTATGCAAAACAAATTTATCCAAGAGCACTTTAGAAGAAAATAGGGCAAATTCATGTACTGATATAACTCCCCAAATTATTCGGACAGATTTTTTGATCTGTAAGCTTGCCCCACTAGTCTCCCCAAGTTTGAAATTTTTATGATCAGTGGTTAGGCTTAGGGTTATGTTTAGAGTTAGGTCATGTGTTAGAACTAGTGTTAGGGTTAGTGTTAGTTTTTTATTCAACTTTTTTTTGATACTGGGCAGGATTTATCTTTTTTCAATTCTTAGTATACTCCCCATGTTTGGGCCTCCTAGGTAAAAGGGTTTGCTTCCAGGAGCAGTTTTAATTTTCATGGTTCACTTCATTTTTCCCTATAGGGGTCAATAGAAATGGAGCTGGACTCAAATAGGGTTTGTGCCAGCTGCTTGAAACTTCACACACTCAATCAGTTCTCAGTGCAGATTATTTGATTTGTTTTTTGTGGAAGTATCCCAGAGCTGATTTAGAAAGAAACAGCTTTATGTGAGCACTTTAGGAGCAGGCTTAATTTTTTTTTGCTTGGATTACTTTGATATTGTACAGGATTCATCCTTTTCCTAGTCTTAGTAGTAAGCCCAAGTTTGGTTTTTCAAGGTTTGCCAGTTCACTGTCAGGAAGAGTTTGAATTTTTAGGTTTCACTTTATTATGGCCTATAGATATGAATGAAAAATGGAGCTGGAAATCAAATAGAGTTAGTACTAGCTGCTTCAAACTCTGTGGGCACTCTATGGTTTTCATTGTGAAAGTACCTTAAACTGAAGCATGATAAATAATTTATCTAAGAACACATTAAGATAAAACAGGGAAATATGCACTTAATGAAATACCTACACTAATTATTTGGTCAGATTTCTTTGATACTGCACAGGATTTAATCTGTTAGTTGGTTCCACTAGGCTCATTTATTTGGGGACTACTATGACCAATGGTTCTCTAAACAGGTTAGGTTAGGTTTAGTATTAGTTTAGGGCTAGAGTTACAGCTAGTGTTTTGTTAGATTTAGATTTGTTCAAATTTCTTTGATACTGGGCAGGATTCACCTTTTACCTAGCCTTACTATATTCTTTGGTTTGTGTCTCTTGGGTCAAGGATTTGCTCTCCTGAACAGTTTGTATTTCAAGTTTTCATTTCTTTTTGACCTATGCATGTAAATGGAAATGGAGCTGGAAATCCAACAGAGTTGGTGCTAGCTACTTCAAACCTCACACACTCAATCAGATTTCTATGGGCATTCTCTGGTTTATTTTTTGTAAAATTAGTTCTAAGCTGAAGCATGCAAAGCAACTTTATGTGGGAGCACTTTAGGAGTAAAAAGGGAAATATGCATATACTAAACTACCTCCCCCCAGTTATTTTGTCAGATTTCTTTGATACTGTGAAAGATTCATCTGTTAGCCTGCCCCACTTGGCTCCCCAAGTGTTGGACTTCTAGATCAAAGGGACTCTAAACAGGCTAAGGTTAGTGTTGGGGTTAGTGTTAGGACTAGCATTAGACCTAGTGTTAGGGTTAGAGTTAGTTTTTTTTTTTTTTTTTTTTTTTCAAATTTCTATGATACTGTGCAGGATTCAACTTTCCCCTATTTTGACTATGCTCCAAATGTTTGGGCCTCCTACATAAAGGGTTTGCTTTCAGTAAAAGTTTCAATTTTCATGTTTCTCTTCATTTTGCCCTATAGGGGTGAATGGAAATGAAGCAGGAAATCTAACAGTGTTTGGGCTAGCTGCTTGAAACTTCACACACTCCATCAATTTTCAGTGAGCAGAATCTGTTGTTTCCTGTGGAAGTAACCCTAAGATGAAATAGAAAGAAACAATTTTATCTCTGAGTGCTTTAGGATCCAGCAGAGTACCCATGTACTGAAAGAACTTCAATTTTTTGGTTGGATTACTTTGATACTCTACAGGATTTATCCTTGATGTAGCCTTAGTAGGCTCGCCAAGTTTGGGATTTCAAGGTTCAACGGTTCAGTCTCAGGAACTGTTTGAATTTTTAGGTTTCACTTCATTATGGCCTATAGGTGTGAAGGACAATGGAGCTGGAAATCAAACAGGGTTGGTGGTAGCTGCATAAACCTTCAGACATGAAATCAACTCTCTGTGGGCACTCTTTGGTTTTTCTTTGTGAAATTACCTTAAGCTCAAGCATGAAAAACAATTTATCCAAAAGCACTTTAAGAAAGAAAACAAACAAACAAACAAAAAACAGGGAAATATGAATGTACTGAAATACCTCCCCCAATTTTTCATCCAATTTCTTTGATACTGCACAAGAATCATCTGTTAAGTTGCACCACTAGGTACCCCAAGTTTGGGACTTCTATGATCATAGGTACTCTAAACATGTTAGAATCAGTTTAGGGTTGGGTTACATCTAGTGTTAGAGTTAGAGTGAGTTTTGTTCAAATTCATTTGATACTTGGCATAATTTGTCTTTTACCTCAACTTACTCTTTTCCCCAGATTTGGTCCTCCTCCTTTCAATGGTTCACTGAAACAGTAACAGTAACTTTTGTATTTAAAGGTTTCTTTCATTTTGACTCATACGGGTAAATGGAAATGGAGCTCAAAATCAAACAAGTTTGGTGCTTGATGCTTGAAACTGCACACACTCAATACGTTATATGTGGGCACTCTCTGGTTTCTTCCATGTGAAAATTTCCCAAAGCTGAAGCATGGAAAAACAACTTTATCTGAGAGTACAGTAGGAAACAACAGGGAAATATACATTTACTGAACTACCTCCCCTAATTATTTAGTCAGATTTATTTGATACTGCACAAGTTTCATCTGTCAACTTGCCCCACTAAGCTCTATTAATTTGGGACATCTATGATAAAAGGTTCTCTAAACAGATTAGGGTTAGATTTGTGGTTAAGGTAAGGACTAGTTTTAAACCTAATGTTAAGGTTTGAGTCATGTATCTTTGATACTGGGCAGGATTCATCTTTTACCTAGCCTCACAATGTTCCCTGGTTTGGGCCTTCTTAGTTCAATGGTTCACTGTCAGGAACAGTTTGTATTTTAAGGTTTCACTTTCTTTTGAACTATTTTCGTGAAGAGAAATCGAGCACAAAATCAAACAGGGTTGGTGCTCGCTGCTTGAAACTGCACACACTCAATCAGTTCTCTCTGGGCACTCTCTGGTTTATTCTTTGTGAATGTTTCCCTCAGCTGAAACATGCAAAACAACTTTATCCTAGAGCACTTTTGGAGATATCAAGGAAATATGCATTTACTGAAACACTTCCCCCAATTATTTTCTCAGATTTCTTTGATACTGTGCAGGATTTATCTATTAGCTTTTCCCACTAGGTTCCCTTAGTTTGGGACTTCTATGATCAAAGGTTCTCTAAACAGGCTCGCTCGGGTGAGCTGTAGGGTTAAGATTAAGGATAGATTGAGAGCTAGTGTTAGGTTTACAGTAGGTTTGTTCAAATTTATTTGATACTAGGCAGTAATTATATTTTGCCTATCCTTAATATGTTACCCATGTTTTGGCCTTCTAGGTTCACAGGTTTGCTCTCAGTATTTCAGTTTTTATTTTAAGGTTTCACTTCACTTTGACTTATATGGCTAAATGGAAATGGAGCTCAAAATCAAACAGGGTTTTTTTCTACAAGTTGCTGGAAACTTCACATACTCAATCAGTTCTCTGTGAGGATATTTGTTAAAGTATCCCAAAGTTGAAGAATGCAATAACAACTCTATGTGTGAGAATTTTTGGAGACAACAGGAAAATATACATGTACTAAACTGCCTCCCCTAATTGTTTGGTCAGATTTCTTTGATACTGGGCATGATTCATCTGTTAGCTTACCCCACTAGGCTCCTCAAATTTGATGCTTCTATGATCAATGGTTCTCTAAACAGGTAAAATTTAGGATTATGATTAGAGTTAGGTCTAATGTTAGGGTTAGAGCCTGTCTTGTTCAAATTTCTTTGATACTGGGCAGGACACATTTTTACTTAGCCATATCACATTCCCCAGGTTTCAGCCTTCTAGGTTCAATTCTTTGCTGACAGGAACAATTTGTATTTTAAAGATTCACTTCATTTTGACCTACATGGGTAAATGGACATGGAGCTGGAAATCAAACAAGATTGGTGCTAACTGCCTGAAACTTCACACACTCAATCAGTTCTCTGTGGGCATTCTCTGGTTTGTTCCTTGTGAAATTAGTAATAAGCTGAAGCATGCAATACAAATTTATCTGAGAACACTTTAGGAGTAAACAGGGAAATATGCATGTACTGAAATAGCTCCCCCAATTATTTTGTCAGATTTCTTTGAAACTGCCCATGATTCATCTGTAAGCTTGCCCCACTAAACTCCCCAATTTTGAAACTTCTATTATCAAAGGTTCTCTAAACAGATTAGGGTTAGGTTAGAGTTAGTGTTAGGACTAGGTTTAGACCTAGTGTTAGGATTAGAGTTAGTTTTTTAAAAATTTCTATGATATTGGGCAGGACTCACCTTTTTCCTATTTTGACTATAGTCCAAATGTTTGGGCCTATTTGTAAAGGGTTTTCTCTCAGGAACAGTTTCAATTTTCATGTTTCTATTCTTTTTGCCCTATAGGGTTGAATGGAAATGAAGTTGGAAATCAAACAGGGTTTTTGCTAGAGGTTTGAAACTTCACACATTCAATCAGTTCTCAGTGAGCATTCTCTGGTTTGTTTCCTATGAATTATCCCTAAGCTGAAGTGGAAAAAAAAACAACATTATCTCTGAGTGCTTTATGAGCAAGCAGAATACACATATACTGAAATAGCTTTGATTTTTTTTGGTTGGATTACTTTGATCCTGTACAGGATTTATCCTTTACCTGGCTTTAGTAGGCTCCCCATATTTGGGCCTTCAAGGTTCAATGCTTCAGTGTCAGGAACAGTTTGATTTTTGGGTTTCATTTTATTATGGCCTATAGGTGTGAATGGAACTGGAGCTGGAGATCAAACAGGATTGTTGCTAGCTGCATGAAACTTCACACACTCAATCACTTCGCTGTGGGCATGCTCTGGTTTGTTCCTTGTGAAAGTAACTTAAGCTGAAGCATGAAAAAACAATTTATCCAAGAGCACTTTAGGAGAAAACAGGAGGAATAGGCATGTATTGAAACACCTTCCCCAATTATTGGTCAGAATTTTTGATACTGGGCAGGATTCAACTGTTACCTTTCCCTACTAGGCACCCCAAGTTTGGGACTCTTATGTTCAAGCTCTATAAACAGGAAAAGCTTAGTTTTAGGATTAAGATTAGGGTTAGGGTTAGAACTAATGTTTTGGTTAGAGTTAGTTTTGTTCAAATTACTTTGATAGTGGTCAGGATTCATCTTTTACCTAGCATTCCCATTTTCCCCAGGTTTGGGTCTTCTCAGTTCAAGGATAGCTGTCAGGAACAGTTTGTGCTTTAAGTTTTCATTTCATCTTGACTTCTATGGGTTAGGGTTATTGTTAGGCCTATGGCTTGGTTTTGTTTTAGGGCTATGGCTAGGGTTAGGGCTAGATTTTTAATTAGGGTTAGTGTTAGAGCTAGATATTTATTTTGGGTTAGGTTTAGGGCTAGTGTTAGTGTGAGGTTTAGGCTTAGGTTTAGTGATAGATTTAGAGTTACTCTTAGATCCAGGGCTAGATTTAGTGCTAGGATTAGTGTTATGATAAGGGATAGGGTTAGAACTAGGGAAACAGCTAGGATGAGAGTTAGATTTAGATTTAGGACTAGGCCTAGGGTTAGGGTTAGTGTTATGGCTAAATTAGGGTTAGGGTTAGGGATAGGGTTAGTGTTAAATTTAGCCCTAGGGGTACAGCTAGGTTCAAGATTAGCATTAGGGTTAGTATTAACTTTAGAAGAATGGGTGTGGTTATAGCTAGCTTTAGGGCTAGGTTGAGGGTTATAATTAGGATTAGGGCTATGGTTAGTGTTTGGGTTCGGATGAAGACTAGGTTGAGGGCTAGGGTTTTTGTTAGATTCTAGGCTAGATCTATGGCTGGTTCTAATGTCAGCTGAAGGTTTATGGTTAGGGATCATTTTAGGGTTAGGTTATGGCTAGTTCTACTGTCAGAGCTATGTTTAGGGTAAGGGTCAGTTTTAGAGTTAGGGATAATATTAGGGTTATGGTCAGGGATAGCATTTGGTTTAGGTCAACGTTTAGGGTAGTGGTTGAATTAGTGTTAGGTTTAGGTTTAGGGTTAGTGTAATGGACAGGGTTAGGTTTAGGTTTCAGTTAAGGTTTAGGGTAATGGATGGGTTAGGTTTAGCAATAGGGTCAAGGTTAGCATTAGGGTTACATTTATGTTTAGTGTAATGCGTAGATTTAGAGCTAGGGTTAGGGTGAGGTTATTGTTTAGATTAACTCTTGGATTAGGGTTAGGTTTAGGGATAGAGCTAGGGTTTGGTTTAGGGTAAGTGTTAGGTTTATGGCTAGGGTTATGCTTAGGTTAGGGTAAGGGCTAGTGCTTGAGCTAGGGTTAGGGCTATGGCGTTTACTCTAGGGTTTATGTTTAGTCTAGATTATTTTTATGGTTAGGGTGTGGTTTAAGGTTAGGGTTATGGCTAAAGTTTTATTAGCATTACTGTTATGTTTAGGGTAATAGATAATGTTAGATTTAGGGTTAGGGTTAGTGTTAGATTTAGGGTATGGATTAGGGCAAGTCTTAGGATTAGGTTTAGTGTAAGGCTTAATGTTATGGCTAGAGTTAGGGCTATGGTGCGGTTTAGGTTTATGGTTAGGTCTTGGGTTACTTTTATGGTTACGGTTAGTTTAGTGTTAGGGATAGTGTTATAATTAGGGTTAGGGTAATTGACCAAGATAGAACTAAAATTCGGTAGAAGATTAAGGTTAGGATTAGAGATAGGATTAGGGTTAGGGTTTAGGATAGGCCTAGAGTAATGTTTAGGGTAAGGGTTTTCCTTTGAGCTAGGGTTAGGTCTAAGGCAAGTGTTAGTGTTAGGGTTAGTGTTAGGGCTAGGGTAAGGGTTAAGGTTATGCTTAGGGCTAAGTTTAGGCCTAGGATTATGGCTAGGTTTTGAGTAAAGTTTAGGGCTATGGTTAGGATTACAGTTAGGGTTAGGGCTAGTGTTAGTGTTAAAGTTAGGTTTAAAGCTTGGGATAGGGCTAGGGTTATGTTTAGGGCTAGTATTAGTTTTAGGGTTATAGCTAGGTCTAGTGTTAGGACTAGGTTTGGGGTTAGGGTCAGGTTTAGAGACAGGTTAATGTTAGGGTCAGTGTCAATTTTCAGGATAGGGTCAGGGTTAGGGTTAGAGCCAGAATTAAGAATGGTGTTAGGTCTAGGGGTAGGTTAAGTGTTTAGTTTAGGTTAAGGGTTATTATTAGGGCTAGAACTAGGATTTTGTTTAGGTCTAGGGCTACAATTATAGCTATTTTTAGGATTAGTTTTGAGTCTAGATCTAGTTTTAAGGTTAGGAATAGGTATAGGATTACAAGTATTAGTAGTGTTAGGGTTTGGTTTAGGGTTAGGGCCAGGTTTAGACCTAGGGTTACGATCAGGATCAGAGTAAGAATCAGGGTTAGGGTAGAACTATAATGAGGGCTAGGGTTAGGGATAGTGTTTAAGTTAGGCTAAGGATTAGGGTTAGGACGAGGGTTAGCATTTGTTTTAATGTTTGGCTTAGGGTAAGGGATAGGGTTAGAGCTAGGGTTAGGGCTCAGGTTAGGGTTAGGGTTACAGCTAATGTTGGAGTTAAGATTATGGTTAAAGCTAGTGTTAGGGCTAGAATTAGGGGTAGGATTTGTGTTAGGGTTAGGGCTAGAGTTATGAAAATTACTAATGAATGATCTAGGGTTAGTTTTAGGGCTAGTTTTAGAGTTATGGTTAAGGCTAGGTCTAGTTTTAGGGTTAATTTAAGGTTAGGGTTATGTTTAGAGCTAGGATTTTTAGAGCTATTTTTAGAGTTAGGTTTAGGGCTAGGTGTAGGTTTATGGTTTGGTTTAGGTTAAGGGTTAGCATTCGAGATATGGCTTGGTTTTGTTTTGTGTCTTGGACTAGAGTTAAGGCAAGTTTTAGGATTAGCCTTATTCTTAGGGCTAGTGTTATAGTTTGGTTTAGGATTATATTTGTGGTTAAATTTAGAGTTAGGTTTAGATTTAGGGTTAGGGATAGGACTAAGGATTAAACTATGAGTAGGGTTAGGGCATGAGTTAGAGTTAGTCTTAAGGCTAGGTTTAGGGTTAGTATAGGACTAAATTAGGGTTAGCACTAGGCTTAGTGTTAGTGTTAGGCCTAGGGTTAAGGCAAAGTTTATGGTTAGGTTTAGGATTATGGTTAGGTTTAGGGTTATGGTTAGTTTTAGTGTAAGGGATGGGGTTATAGCTAGGTTTGGGGCTAGGGTGATGGTTAGAATTTGAGTTAAAGCTTTAGGTTTAGGGCTAGGATTAGGACTAGAGTTAATTTCAGGTTTAGCTTTACAGTTAAAGATAGTTTTACACTTAGCTTTATGGCTACATCTCGTGTAACGTTAGGTTTAGTGTTAGGGTCACATTTAGAGCTAAGGGTATTGTTAGGGTCAGGGTTGTGATTAGTATTTGGGATATAAGGATAAAATTTAGGGCTTTGTAGCATAGGGTTAGGATTAAGGTAATGATATAGTTAGGTTTAGGTTTCAAGTTAGGTTTATTGTAATAGATAGGGTTAAAATTAGGCATATGGTTAGATTTAGGCCTACGGTTAGCATTAGGGTTAGGATTATGGTTAGGGTAATGGATAGGGTTAGAGCTAGGGTTATGGCTAAAGTTATGTTTATTATTAGTGTTAGGTTTAGGGTTAAGTTTAGGGTTATGGTTTAAACTCTGGTTAGGGCTCAGATTATGGCTAGGTTTTTGGTTAAGTTAGTGCTAGGGTTAGGGTTATGGCTAGTGTACCTTCTAGGGTTACAATTATGGCTAATTTTATGGTTCGGCTTAGGGCTAGGTCTTGTGTTATGTTTAGGGTGATGTTTAAAACTAGGGTTCATGTTAGCATCTGAATCAGGGTCAGGGTTAGTTTTAGGGTTCTGCTTAAAACTCGAATTAGGGCTAGGTTTAAGGCTAGGTGTAGGGTCAGGGTTTTGTTTAGGTTAAACACTAGGGATAGGGCTATGGCTTGGTTCTGTATTAGGGCTAGGGATAGACTTAGGGCTAGTGATAAGAGTAGAGTTAGGGTTAGGGTAGGGATAGTGTTAGGTTTAGGCTTAGCCTTAGCATAAGTGTTAGATTTAGACTTAGGGTTAGATCTAGAGTTAGGGCTAGGGATAAGAAAATGGCAAGGCTTAGGCCTAGGGTTAGGGTTTCAGTAAGGGATAGGCTTAGTGGTAAGAGCCAAAGTCAAGTAATATGATGCATGGCATTTTTGGTTGAAAGGTGACTCTAGCAAGCCATTGAGATGATATGATTATGTTTAGATCTGCATTCATATGGATATTGGGCTCCTGCTGTCCACCTCGGCCTGCTATGGGACTCCTGGAGAGTTCCCATTGGTTGAGGAAGTGCGGTAGGAGGGAATTCCGGAGGAGGGACTTCCTGTTGGGGTCCGGGAGAACGCCGCGTTGGTCAGTCGGCAATCTGCCCGGGAGCATACGGGGCATTGGCGGCAGTTTCAAAAATAAAGTTTGTTCCTACTTGAGTGGCTCGTGATTTTGTGCCCAGCCAGACTGCAGTAATTGGTGGCCTGTACGGGGAACGCTTGAAGCTTGGAGGTGAGTAAAATTGCTCGCCCCTGAGGGAAGGCGAGAGAATGGGTGACCATTTCAAAAAAACAATGTGTTCTTGTTTTGATTTATTTTGTTTTTGTTTCAAGCTGCCTATCCTTAGAACTTTCTCAGGCAAACTGGGAAAAATGGTTGGCTCAAGGTTTGAAGTTCAGCCCTGAGAAAGAGAAAATTGATACAACAATTTTTTGTTCCGTTTTTGATTCATTCTGTTTCAGTTTTGTTTTACGTTATCTTATTGGGTTGCATTACCTTTATAGTAGATTAGAAATTAGTAAAAAACAAACCAAAAGACTGTTAACTGAATTGTTAGAGGTCCAGACTATGGTAGAAAACATGTTAGGTCAAGCAAAAGAGAAGGTCTCTCGAGCTAGTGAGACAGAGAAAAATTTAAAGGAAGAAAGCTTGAAGGACAAACAATCATCAGGGGAGGAGCTACAACAGGAGGCTGCTACTAACTCTGTTCTATCACCAGAGGACATAATTCAACCAACATCTGCATCTACAGCTGTGTGGCCCTCAACTCCTGTAGTTGATGGACAGAATCCTGAGGCAGGACCAAAGAGATTAGCATGCCCTGTACTTGAGCAGGCAAGAGGGCAGCAAATTCACAATGCTTTAAATTTTAAAACAGTGAAGCAGCTAAAAGAGGCTGTAACAACCTATAGTCCGCAAGCACCCTTCACTGTGAGCATGGTTGAATCCATTACCAACTTGGACATGACGCCAGCAGATTGGGCTAACATGTGTCGATCTGTGCTAAATGGAGGACAATATTTGTTATGGAAGGTTGCCAATGAGGAATTTTGCACGTAGACAGCTATGCGAAATGCAGCAGCCAGTTACCCTCAAAGAAATGTAGATATGTTGTTAGGAAAAGGACCTTATGAGGGTCAATGGCAAAAAATTGAATATGATCCTGGTGTATACGCACAAATTGCTGTAGATTCGGTTAAGGCATGGGAAACTTTACAGGGACATGGAGATTTACAAGGACAATTACCTAAGGTAATACAAGGAACCTTACACTGAATTTGTAGATAGGCTTATTCAAACAGCTTCCAAAATTTTTGGGGACACATAACAAGCAATGCCCTTTATAAAACAACTGGCTTATGACCAAGCAAATTGTTGCTGCAGAGAGGTCATTAGACCATGGAGACATGAAAATTTAAACACATATATTAAATTATGTAGAGACATTAATGAACAAGGGCAAGATTTGGCAGCAGTACAACAGGATTTAAATGCTAGGCCAAAAACATGCTACAGTTGTGAACAAATAGGACATTTTAAAAGGAGTTGCCCCATAGGAGGAGGGTTTAACAAAGCTAGGTATCAAAGGAATAGAATACCAGGTATTTGCCCATGATGCCATAGAGGGAGACATTGGGCTAATGAATGCCATTCTCAAACCACCATAGAGGGTATTCTGTTATCAAAAAATGGACAAGGACCAAGTGTTTACCCACGGTATCGTGGAGAAAGGCATCATGCTCCATTGCCAAAAAAAACGGACTGGGGGGCCCAATGCTCCAGGGCCCACAACCACAAATATACGGAGCAATGAAGGAACCCAGCAACACCATCAGCGTAGTGCTCAGGACACATTATCCATTAAATCCCTCATCAGACAAACTAGAGGGAGCACAGGGTTGGACATCTGTGCCTCCAACAGAGAAGTACTAACTCCAGAGATGGGAGTTCAAATCATTCCCACAGGAGTAAAAGGACCTCTTCCCCAATGAACAGTAGGCTTATTATTGGGATGCAGTTCTTCTACACTAAAAGGACTTATGATAAGTCCTGGGGTAATTGATCCCGATTATGAAGGTGAAATAAAAATTATAGCTAGTTCTCCAAGAGGTATATCAGTAATTTCACCAGGAGATAGAATAGCACAGTTATTAATAATACCCAGCCTGCATGATAAATTTTCCAGTCATTCTGTAGAAAGAGGTTCCAGGGGATTAGGCTCCACAGGTGTGGATTGGGCTATGCTGTCTTTAAATTTAGATTCTCGCCAAATGCTAAAACTAAATATTTAAGCACATGAATTTAATGGACTACTGGACACAGGAGCTGACCTTAGCATCATATCTCTTCAAGAATGGCCAAAACATTGGTCATTACAACAAGCCAATCAAACGCTTCGAGGCCTAGTAGTGGCAACTAATCCCCATAGAATTGCAATGGTATTAGATTGGAAGGATCCTGAAGGATGTGAAGGAACTATACAGCCGTATGTATTGGAACATCTTCTTATAAATTTATGGTTACAAGATGTCCTAGATCAAGTAGGTTTGACATTAACAAATAACATCAATCCTAACTCGCCCACTACTAGGGCTAGACAAGGCTTTAGGAAAGAAAAAAAAAGATTAAAAGAACAAGAAAAGGTATGACAGCACCAATTCAAATAGATCAAGGAATAAATAGACATGGATTGGGTTTTCAGAAAGGGCCACTGAGACAATAAAAATTACTTGGAAATCAGAAAGACCAGTGTGGGTTCCTCAGTGGACCATGACTAAAAGAAAGATACTAGTAGTCCATGACCTGGTCAAACAACAATTAGCGGAGGGACATATACAACCTTCCATATCTCCACATAATACTCCTATTTTTTGTCATTAAAGAAATCTGGTAAATGGAGATTACTGCAAGATTTAAGAGCCATTAATAATGAGATGGTTATTATGGGACCTTCTCAATCAGGGATTCCCCAATTGTCTGCTTTACCAAAAACCTGGTATGATTTAGCTATAGATATTAAAGATTGTTTTTTTTTTCAATTCCAATTCACCCTGAGGATAGTCCACATTTTGCATTTACTATCCCTGCACTATATCATGAAGGTCCTGATCAGAGATATGAATGGAAAGTGCTCCCTCAATGGATGGCTAATAGTCCAACTATGTGTCAAACTTATGTTAACAAAGCAATCCAACCACTTAGAAATCAAAATCCCGAACTACAAATATTTCACTATATGGATGATGATGTGTTATTGGCACATAAAGATAAAAACACATTGCTAGAATGTTATGCCACACTTACAAACTTATTAAAAAATTATAATCTAGAGATAGTAATAGATAAAGTACAATTAAATCTTCCAATTAATTATTTAGGAGTTCTATTATCCTCAACCATGGTCCATCCACCAAAAATTCAAATACGAGTAGATCAACTCAAATCACTTAACGACTTTCAAAAGTTATTGGGAGACATAAATTGCATACGCATTATCTAGGCATACCAACAGGAGAGCCAGGACCTTTATTTGATATCCTAAAAGGTCCATCAGATCCAAATTCACCCCGAATGTTAATGCCTGAAGCAAGAAAGGCATTAAAAATCATTGAAACGTATATGGAAAATATGCATTTGGATAGACTTGATATAAGTTTGCCTTTATTATTTATTGTACTACCAACAAAAAATATTCCTACAGGAGTATTTTGGCAAGAAGGTCCATTATTGTGGATACATTTATCTTATTCTCCTAACACTATTCTTACTAGGTATCCTGAGGCTGTAGGACAATTAATACTCAAAGGAATAAGAGCAGCAAAGGGAGTGTTTGGAATTTCTCCCAATAAAATTATTACTCCATATACTATGGATCAAATTGATGAGTTAGCTAATGAGTTAAATACGTGGGCAATAATCATGTGTAAATCTAATGTATCATTTGATAATCACTTACCGTCTAATCCTTTGTTGTCTTTTTGGTCTAAGCATCCTGTTGTTTTTCCAAAAAAGACAATAAAAACCCCTATCCTTAATGCTCCAAATATATTCACTGATGGGTCAAATAATGGTACAGCAGCAATAGTTACACCTGATCAAACTTTTACATTTTTAGTACCCAAACAATCAGCTCAAAAGGTAGAGATTAATGCAGTATTAAAAGCTTTTGTGATGTTTAAAGATTTTGTATTTAGTTTATTTTCTGATAGTCATTATGTAGTTAATGCTATAGTATCCCTTGAAATGCTGGTAGGATTTCCCCTTCTTCTACTGTTTTCTCTTTGTTTTCCACTATACAAAGTCTAATCTGGGACAGAAAAGATCCATTCTTTATAGGACATATCAGGGCACATACAGGATTGCCTGGAGCCCTTAGTTCGGGCAATGAATTAGCAGATAATTGTATACATGACATACGTATTTTGTCCACAATAGAAGAAGCTATAAATTTTCATAAAAGGTTCCATGTCAATGCTAATACTTTACAAAAGCATTTTCAAATAACTAAAGAACAAGCCCAACATATAATAAAACAATGTCAAAATTGTGTGACATTTTTACCACAAGTTAATCTTGGAGTCAATCCTAGAGGATTGATACCTAACCATATTTGGCAGATGGACGTCACACACTTGCCAGAATTTGGAAAATTAAAATATTTGCATGTTACAGTTGATACTTCTTCCGGATTTTTGATGGGCTCCCTTCATGCTGGAGAAAAAACTAAAGATGTTATAGCTCATTGCTTACAAAATTTTGCCACTGTGGGCGTTCCAAAACAGTTAAAAACAGATAATGGTCCTGCTTACACTTCTTCCTCTTTAAACAATTTGCTCATCATTTGGCATTACTCACATAACAAGAATTCCATACAATCCACAGGGACAAGGCATAGTTGAAAGAGCTCATCAAACTATTAAAATGTACTTATTAAAACAAAAGGAGGGAATTGGAAAGGGGTATATATCCCCCAAAGATAAACTTAAAATAACCCTTTTTACTCTAAATATTTTAAATTTGGATTCCTCAGGGCTTAGTGCTGCGGAAAGGCATTTGTATCCAAAAAAATGTACATAAGCCTAAGGTACTTTGGAAGGATATTCTAACAGGACAATTGAAAGGTCCTGACCTAGTGATTGTCTGGAGTCCGGGGTCTGTTTGTGTGTTTCCACAGGGCGAACAGCAGCCAATTCGGATTCCAGAGAGACTAACCAAAACAATTCATACAGACCAAAAAGAAGATGATTTGACTCAAATCCATAACAGCTGATATTCAGAGCTCCAGCTTGGCTATTCTTACATCTGTGACAGTGATTAATCAGGATGCTTTTTTCAATATCTATTTTATTATTGTTTTTTTCCACATCATAAACTTCTATTTTATTTTTGAGCTCATACAGACCTAGGTTAATGTTTTGCTGATCAGTTTTATTTTTTGACTGTGGAGTTTTTACACATTGCAATGGAGATTTCACCTATGTAAATCTACAAGGCCTTTACTATTGTCTTATGCATTGTGTGTTATGTGTGCACACTTCTGTTTTGTGTTGTATGTCTGTGTGTGTGTATGTCCATATATCATATATGAGGAACGCTCATGAATAAATGGATCCAATTTTTTTTTTTATTATTCACATGATTTTAATGGTTTAATTTAAATTGGGTAAACAGCTGTTGAGGATTGTTTTAATATGTGTACAAATAAGCAGGTTAACAGATCTGTTTGTTTACTTTCACCTTTCCTTTTCATTATATTCAATAATTCTGTTCAGGATAATGTAAATTGTTCAAAAAATTGTTTTCTTAGTACCTGTTGGAATGTTACATAATTTTTTTTTAGCATCATTGTCAGAATTCCTATCTTCATCCCAGTGCTGGTGAAGACACAGATGAAACCAAACTACAGTTTCTTTGATAGTTATCACAACCAACTTTATTAACTGATGCATCAATGAATAATAACTCAACAAGTAATGCTCATTCAAGGAGTCGATTTATTTTGGGAGGAAATGAACATATTGATAGATTCCTCAGCTTTGAACTGCTTGCAGAACTTGCCTAGACTATGTATCACTTGTATGTATTGTGATCTATCTGTTGATGCAGCGAATTATGGTAGTGCTGGCATATCTTTGCTGATGTGTCACCATTGATACAATTTTTCCTAAGGAGCCATCAATTGGCTTGGTGTCGTGGCATTTCTGTATCCTCCTCCCTTCTACTAGTGATGGTCTAATTTTGGGGGCCAACAGAGATGAGGCAAAGAACCTCACCCCCCCACTGGTGCATAGGCCTATCCACAAGTATGGATATGCTGGACCGGTAGTCAGTGACGGGTATGATCCAATTGCAGTGGTATCAACCTAAGACAGGAGGCTGACACCTAGAGGTCATTTCATCCAATGACATGTAAGAACCATATGTTGAATTGGACAAACCTAACAGGCATTGTCCCTAGCCACATTGCCTGTTGCTTAATTAAACAGAAGGGGGGAGATGCTAAGAGCCACAACCATGTAATATGATGCATGGCATTTTTGGTTGAAAGGTGATGCCAGCAAGCCATTGAGATGATATGATTATGTTAAGATCTGCATTCATATGGATATTGGACTCCTGCTGTCCACCTAGGCATGCTACAGGACTCCTGGAGACTTACCATTGGTTGGGGAAGTGCAGTAGGAGGGAATTCTGGAGGAGGGACTTCCTGTTGGCGTCCGAGAGAATGCCGCGTGGGTCGGTCAGCAATCTGCCCGGAAGCGTATGCGGCATTGGTGGCAGTTTCAAAAATAAACTTTGTTCCTGCTTGAGTGGCTAGTGATTTTGTGCCCAGCCAGACTGTGGCAGCTTAGAACTAGTTTTAGGGCTAGGGAGAGAGTTAGAATTAGTCTTAGGGCTAGGGTTAGGGTTAGGTTTAGGGATAGAGCTAAATTACATCTAAGATTAGGGCTAGAATTGGTTTTAAGTTAGGCCTAGTTTTAAGGTTAGGGTTATGATCAAGGCTATGTTTATGGCTAATATGGGCTATGTTTTGTGTTCCGTTTAGGTCTCGGATTATATCTAGGGCTAATGTCAGGTCTAAGGTTATGATTTTGGATAGTTTTAGGGTTAGGTGTTGGCTAGCTCTAATGTAAGAGTTAGGTTTAGGGTAAGGGTCAGGTTTAGAGCTAGGAGAATTATTAGGGTCAGGTTCAGTGTTAGGGTTTGTTTTAGGTTTGAGTTAAGGGTTAGTGCTAAATTTCACATTAGGGTTAGGGTTAGGCTAATGATAGGGTTAGATTTAGTGTTCAGGTTAGGTTTAGGGTAAATGATATGGTTGGGGTTAGCAATAGGGTTAGGGTTAGGCCTAGGGTAAGCATTAGGGAAAGGGTTATGGTTAAGGTAATGGATACAATTAGAGCTAACGGTAGAGCTAGACTTATGGTTGGAATTAGGTCTTGAGCTAGGGTTAGAGTATGGGTTAGAACTAGGATTAAGATTAGGGTTTTGTTTAGCATAAGGATTAGGTTCTGAGCTATGGTTAGGGGTAGAGCAAGGGATAGGTTCAGGATCATGTCAAGGTATAGGATTAAGGTAGGTTTAGGGTTAGGGTTAGGATTAGGGGAATGGTTATAATTAGGGTTAGGGTTAGGGTTAGGTTTAGGGTTTTTAATACAGTTAGATGTAGGCTTAGAGTTAGGGATCGGGTTAGATTTAAGTTTAGGGTTAGGGTTAGGTCTACGGTTATGTTTAGGTTTATGGTAAGTGTTAGGGTTTGAGCTATGGTTAGGACTATAGTGAGTATTAGTTTAGGGTTAGATCTAGGGTTAGTTTTCTGTTTAGGGTTAGGATTATGATTAGGGTTAAGGCTAGGTTTACAATTAGGTGTTGGGTTAGGGTTAGGGTAATGGGTATGTTTAGAGCTAGGTTAGCGATAGGGTTAAGATTAGGATTAGGATTAGGTTTAGGGTTAGATTTAAGGATAGTTCTAGGTTTATGTTTATGGTAAGGGTTAGGCTTTGATCTATGGTTAAGACTAAGGTGAGGGTTAGATTTGGGTTATGGCTTGGGTTAGGGTTAGGGTTATGCTTAGGGCTAGGTTAAGGCCTAGGATTAGCTCTAGGTTTTGTGTTAGGTTTAGACCTAGGGTTAAGGCTGTTGGTAATGT
This sequence comes from Marmota flaviventris, assembly GCF_047511675.1. Classification (NCBI taxonomy): domain Eukaryota; kingdom Metazoa; phylum Chordata; class Mammalia; order Rodentia; family Sciuridae; genus Marmota; species Marmota flaviventris. The sequence goes on from NC_092499.1 coordinate 129,074,962, forward strand.
TAGAGCTAGGCTTATGATTAGGGCTAGTTTTAGGATTAGGGTTTTGCCTAGGTCTAGTGTTTGGTTTAGTTTTTCAGTTAGGGTCTGGTTTAGAAGTAGGTTAACTTTTAAAGGCAGAGTTAGTGTTTGGGTTAGAGTTCAAGTTAGTGTTAGAGCCAAAATTAGGACTAGGCTTTGGTCTAGTGTTAGGGTCTGGTTTAGAACTAGGGTTTGTGTTAGGGTCAGAATAAGTGTCAGAGTTAGTGTTCGTGTTTGGGATAGGATTAGAGCTAGAATGAGGGCTAGGGTCAGGACTATTAATAAATTTAGGATTTTGGTTAGTCTAAGGATTAGGGATAGGTCTAGGGTTACCAGTAGGATTAGGGTTTCACAGTGGGTAAGGGATAGATTTAGAGCTATGGTTAAACCTGGAGTTGGGGTTAGGGTTAATTTTAGGGTTAAATCTAGGTTTAGGGCTCAGATTAGGGCTAGTTCGTGTGTTAGTGTTAGGGCTAATGTTAGGGAAATACCGAATATAAGAACTAGGGTTACAATTAGGGTTAGTTTTAGGGTTAGGGTTAGGGGTCAGTTTAGTGTTAGTGTTAGGTTTAATGTTAGGATAATATTTAGAGCTAGGGTTAATGTTAGGATATGAGTTAGGGTCCTGGTAAGGTTTAGGACTCGAATTATGGATAGGGTTATTTTTGGTTTCTGTTTAAGTTTAGGAGTGTTTTCAGAGCTTGGTGCTGATAACACCAGGGTCGCAGGTTCTTTCCCCATACGGGCCACCAAATGCCGCAGTCTGACTGGGCACAACCAGGAGCCACTTGTCAAAAGAAACTAACTTTATTTTTAGAACCACACATGCCAAACAAAACAGCTCCTCAGGAAAAACTCTCAGAGCCCCAACTGCCACAACCGGCTTCCCACAAGCCTCTCCCTCAACCACAAGCCTCTCCACCTCCCACAATCCTCCTGCTCTTGAGGCCTATTGGCTGGGTTGCATGGGTGGAGCCAAAAAATCCCCCAATGAGCAGCTCCGTGGTCTGAAAGGGCAGGGAAACAGCCCAATGAGCATCACCACAGAGGAGCCAATAAGCTAGATGTTTCTGGGGCCGCTGTGAGCCAATCATCAGCTGGCAGTCTGAAAGTTTGCTGGTGCCCCTTCGGCTGTGGCTCTCAACAGTTTGGTTTAAGTTAAGATTTAGGGATAGGGCTATTGCTCAGTTTTGTTTTACTGCTAGGGTTAATGTTAGGGCTAGTTTTATGATTAACATTAGAATTAGGGCTAGTTTTAGTGTTAGGCTTATACTTTGGTTTAGGATTAGATTTAGAGTTAGGGTTGGATCTAGGGTTAGGGCTAGGACTAAGGATAGGGAAAGGGTTAGGGTTATGGTAATGGATAGGCTTAGAACTAGGGATAGGGCTAGTGTGAGAATTACAGTTAGTCTTAGGGCTAGGGTTAGGGGTAGGTTTAGGTATAAGTTAGTGGTATAGCCAGTGTTAGGGTTTGCTCTAGGTTTAGTGTCAGTTTTACATCTAGAGTTTGTTTTAAGGTCAGAATAAGGGCCAGGGTTAGCATTAGGGTTTGGGATAGGATTAGAGCTAGAATGAGGACTAAGGTCAGGACTATTAACTGGGTTAGGACTTTGGGATAGGGTTAGAGCTAGGGTTAGAGCTAGAGTTAGGGTAGGATTAGGGTCAAAGCTAGGTTTAGAGACCAGATTAGGGCTACTTTTTGTGTTATGGTTAGGACTAGGTTTAGGGCAATCGCTAATATAAGAACTAGGGTTATAATTAGGGTTAGTTTTAGGGTTAGGGTTAGGGGTAGATTTAGTGTTAGGTTTACGTTTAAGGTTAGGGTGATATTTAGAGCTAGGTTTATTTTTAGGATATGAGTCAGGTTCAGGGTTAGGGTTAGGACTCAAATAATAGCTAGGGTTACTGTTAATTTTTCGTTTAAGTTTAAGATGGTATTTTGAGCTAGGTTGAGTTTAACATATGAGTCAGTGTCAAATATAGTTTTAATGTTAGGGTTAGGACTCGAATTAAGGCTATGGTTAGGTCTAGGTGTAGTGTTAGGGTTTGGTTTAAGTTAAGGTTTAGGGTTAGGGCTATTGCTCAGTTTTGTTTTACTTCTAATTGTAGGGTTAGGGCTAGTTTTATGATTAGAGTTAGGATAAGATTTAATGTTAGTGTGAGGCTTAGGCTTAGGTTTAGAGCTAAAGCTAAAGATTGGCCAAGGTTTAGGGCTAGTGTTAGGATTATGGTAAAGGATAGGAATAGAACAAGCGATAGGGCTAGTGTGTGAATTATTGTTAGTCTTAGGAGTAAGGTTATTGTTAGGATTAGGGATAGGGCAAAATTAGGGCTAGGATTAGATCTATGATTAGTGTTCAGCTTAAACATAGAGTAAGGGTTAGATTTAGGATAAGTTTAGGGTAAAGGATTGTGTTATAGCTAGGTTTAGAGTTAGGGTCATGTTTAGAATGATGGTCAGGATTAGGGTTATGATTAAGACTAGGTTCAGCGCTAGGATGAGGTCTAGGGTTTATTTTAGGTTTAGGGCTGGGATTAGTAGTATGACAAATTTCAAGTCTAGAATTATGTTAAAAGGTAGTTTTAGGGTTCGGATTATGGCTACATCTAGTGTAAGGTTTAGGTTTAGGGTTAGGGTCAGGTTTAGGGCTAAGTTTATTGTTAAGGCAAAGGTCTCGGATATGGTTTGGGATAGGTTAAGGCTTAAAGTTAGGGATCTAATTAGTATATTGGTAAGGGTTGGGGTAATGATAGGCTTAGAATTAGGGTTCATGTTAGGTTTAGGGAAATAGGGATAGAAGTAGAGATATGGTTAGGTTTAGGCATAGGGTTAGCATTAGGTTTAGGGTTATGGTAATGGATAAGGGTAGGGCTAGTGTTATGGTTGTGATTAGGGCTAGGGCTAGGGTTAGGGTTAAAGATTGGTTTAGGGCTCAGATTAGGGCTGGATTTTGGGTTAAGTTAGTGCTAGGGTTAGGATTCTGGCTAATGTAAGTACAAGGGTTATAATCAGGACTAATTTTAGGATTAAGATTAGGGCTAGGTTTAGTGTTACTGTTAGTGTTAGGATTAGGGTGATGATTAGAGCTAGGGTTAGTGTTAGTGTCAGAGTCAGGGTCAGGGTTAGTTTTAGGTTTCAGCTAAAACTCGAATCAGGTCCAGGTTTAGGGGTAGATGTATTGTTAGGGTTTGGTTTAGTTTAAGGGTGAGGGACAGAGCTTATATCTCATTTGTTTTTATGGTTGGGGCTAGGATTAGGGCTAGTTTTAAGATTAGTGTTAGCGTTAGGGCTAGTGTTAGGGTTAGGCTTAGGCTTTGGGTCAGGGTTAGATTTAGAGTTAGATTTTGATCTAAGGTTAGTGCTAGGGCTATGGATAGGGCAAGGGTTAGGACTAAGTTTAGGGCTAGGGTTAGGGTTACAGTAAGGGATAGGGTTAGACCTAGGGATAGGGCTAGTGTGAGAGTTAGATTTATTCTTAGGTCTAGGGTTAGGGTTAGGGTTAGGGATAGGGTGAATTTAGGGCTAAAATTAGGGCTAGGGTTAGTATCGGGATTACAGATAGGATTATGGTTAGGGTTAGGATTAATCTAGTTTTAAGGCTAGGATAAGGGCTTTTGTTTTTGTTAGGGTTAGGGCTAGTATTAGGGCTAGGGCTAATGTCAGATGTGGGGATACGGTTGAGGAAAGATAATTTTAAGATTAGGTTTATGGCTAGGTCTTGTGTAAGGGTAAGGTTTAGGGTTAAGAGTCAGGTTTAGAGCTAGGGTATTTATTAGGGTCAGGGTCATGATAGAGTTTTGTTGAGGTTAGGGTTTAGGTTAAGGGCTCAAATAATCATTATGGTGAGGGTTTGGGTAATTATTGGTTTTTGAATAGGGTTCAGGTTAGGTTTACGGTAATTGATAAGGTTAGGTTTAACGAAAGGTTTAGTGTTTGGCCTAGGGTTAGCATTAGGGTAAGGGTAATTGTTAGGATAATGGAAAGGGTTAGAGCTAAGTTTAGGGTTAGGGTTATGGATAGGAATAGGTCTTGAGTTAGGGTTAGGGTTAGGGTTAGAACTAGGGTTAGGGTTAGGGTTATGGTTAGCATAAGTGTTAGGTTTTGAGCTAGGGTTAGGGCTAGGTCAAGGTTTAGGTTTAGAATTAGGTCTAGTGATAAGATTAGAGTATTGTTAGGGTTAGAATTGGATTAAGGCTAGCATCCTCATTATTGGGAGTGTTAGGGTTAGAGTAATGGATATGGTTAGATGTAGGCATAGGGTTATGGTTAGTGTTAGATTGAGGTTTAGGTTTAGGGTTAGGGGTATGGTTATGTTTAGGTTTATGGTAAGTGTTAGGGTTTGAGCTAGGTTAGGTCTATGGCACATGTGAGGTTTAGGGTTAGGTCTAGGGTTAGATTTATAGTTAGGTTTAGGGTTATGGTTAGGCCTAGGGTTATCAAAAGGGCTAGGGTTAGGTTTAGAGCTAGGTTTATGGTAGGGTTAATTTAAGATTAGGGCTAGTGTTAGGGGTATATTTAGGGACAGGTGTAGGTTTATGTTTAGAGTAAGGGTTAGGATTTTAGCTAGGGTTAGGACTAATTGATTGTTAGGTTAGGGTTAGGGTTAGGGTTATGCTTAATTTTAGGTTTAGGCCTAGGATTAGCTCTAAGTTTTGTGTTAGGTTTAGGCCTAGGGTTAGGGCTGTGGGTAATGTAAGAGCTAGGGTTATGATTAGGGCTAGTTTTAGGGTTAGGATTATAGCTAAGTCTAGTGTTAGCATCAGGTTTAGAGGTATGTTTACTCTTAAAGGCTGGTCAGTGTTTGGGTTAGAGTTATAATTAGGGTTACAGCCAGAATGACAACTAGGGTTAGGTCTAGGGCTAGGGTTAGTATTTTCGTTAGTTTAAGGGTTACTTTAAGGACTAGGGCTAGGATTTTTTTAGGTCTTGGGCTAGAGTTAAGACTAGATTTAAGATATTTTTAGGTCCAGGGCTAGTGTTAGGGTTTGGTCTAGGGTTAGGGTCATGTTTAGACTCAGGGTTAGTGTTAGGTTCAAAATAATGGTCAGGGTTAGCATTAGGGTTTTTGATAGGGTTAGAGCTAGAGTGAGGGTAGGGTTATGACTATTAATAGGTTTAGGGTTTTGGCTAGCTTAATGATTAGGGATAGGTCTAGGGTTAACTTTAGGGTTAGAGTTCCGCTTTGGGTAAGGGATAGCCTTAGAGCTAGGCTTAGGGCTAGAGTTAGGTTTAGGATTAGAGTTAAATCTAGTTTTAAGGCTCGGATCATGGCTAATTTTTTGGGGGGGTTAGGACTAATATTATGGCAATGGCTAATGTAAGAACTAGGGTTACAATTAGGTTTAGGGTTGGGGTAGGTCTAGTGTTAGGGTTAGGTATAAGGTTAGGGTGATATTTGTAGCTAGGGTTGTATTAGGATATGATTCAGAGACTGTGTTAGTTTTAGGGTTCGGGTTAGGACTCAATTAAGGGCTAGGATTACTGTTAGGGTTCAGTTTAAGTTGAGGGTGGTGTTTAGAGCTAGGGTGACTGTTAGGATATGAGCCAGTGTCAGGGTTAGTTTTAGTGTTAGAATTATGACTTGAGTTAAGGCTAGGGTTTCTGTTAGGTTTCAGTTTAAGTTTAGGGTGGTGTTTAGAGCTAGGGTGAGTGTTAAGATATGATTCAGGGTCAGGGTTAGTTTAAGGTTAAGGTTAGGGTTAGGTCTAATTGTAATGTTGGGGTTTGGATTAAGTTAAGATTTAAGGTTAGGACTATTGCTCAGTTTTTTTTTTTTTTTTTTTTAGGAAAGAGAGAGACACACAAACACACAGAGAAGGAGAGAGAGAGAGAGAGAGAGAGAGAGAGAGAGAGAGAGAGAGAGAGAGAGAGAGAGAGAGAATGAGAGAATTTTAAAATATTTTTTTTATTTTTTTAGTTTTTGGTTGACACAACATCTTTTTTTTTCCAATTTTATTTTTAGGTGGTGCTGGGGATCCAACCCAGCATCCCACACATGCCAGGTGAACATGCTACTGCTTGAGCCATATTCCCGCCCCTATTTCTCAGTTTTGTTTTAGTCCTAGGTTTAGGGTTAGGGCTAGTTATATGATTAGCATTAGGGTTAGGGCTAGTGTTTGTGTTAGGCTTAGGCTTAGGGTTAGGTTAAGATTTGGAATTAAATTTAGATCTAGGGTTACGGCTAGTTCTAAGGATAGGGCAAGGGTTAGGGCTAGGTTTAGGATTATGGTAAGGGATAGGTATAGAACTAGGGATAAGGTTAAGGCAAGAGTTAGAATTAGTCTTAGGGTTAGGGTTATGGTTAGTTTTAGTGATAGGGCTAAATCAGGGCAAGGATTAGAACTAGGGTTAGTGTTCAGCTTAGGCCTAGCATTAGGGCTAGGGTTAGGGTTAAGTTTAGGGTAAAGGATGTGTTATAGCTAGGTTTAGAGGTAGAGTGAGGGTTAGAATCAGGATTAGGTCTAGGGTTAGGGTTAAGGTTATAATTAAGGCTAGGTTTAGGGCTAGGATGAGGGCTAGGGTTTGTTGTAGGGTTAGGTCTAGAATAAGGGCTAGGGATAATGCCAGGTCTAATGTTACAGTTAGGAGTAGATTTAGGATTATTTCTATTTCTTGGTCTAGTGTAAGGGTTAGGTTTAGGGTAAAAGTCAGTTTTAGAGCTAGGGGTATTTTTAGGTTCAGGGTCAGGGTTAGGGTTTGTTTTAGGTTAAAGTTTAGGGATAGGGCTCAAATGAGCATTAGGGTTAGAGTTAGGTTTAGGGTAATGGATAGGGTTAGGTTTAGGGTTCAGGGTAGGTTTAAGTTAATGAAGAGATTTAGGGTTTGTGATAGGGTTACGGTTAGGCCTAGGGTTGGCATTAGCAATGGGGTTATCATAAGGGTAATGTATAGGGTTAGAGCTAGGGTTAGGGCTAGGGTTATGTTTAGGATTAAGGCAAGAGATAAGGTTAGGGTTTGGATTAGGGATAGTAACCCTAGCTTAGAGTAGGATTGTCATTAGTTTTAGGGTAAATGTAAGGTTTTGAGCTAAGGTTAGTCCTAGGGAGAGGGTTAAAGTTAGTTTTAGGTATAGGGTTAGGGCTAGGGTTTTCATTAAAGGTAGGTTTAGGTTTAGGCTAATAGATTGGGTTAGATGTAAGGTTAGCTTTAGGTTTAAGTTTAGTTTTAGGGCTAGATTTTCTATTGGGAAAAGTGTAAGGGTGAGGGTTTGAGATAGAGTTAGGGATATGACAAGGGTTAGGGGTAGGGTTAGGTCTTATATTAGGTTTATGGTTTTTGTTAGGGTTTCGGGTAGGGTTAGGGCTAGGGTTACCATTAGGTTTAGGGTTAGAGTTAGGGTAATGACTAGGGTTAGGACTAGAATTAACGTTAGGATTAGGGTTATTGTTAGGAATAAGTCTAGGGTTATATTTAGGTCAAAGATTAGGCTTTGAGCTATGCTTAGGTCTAAGGTGAGCATTAGGCTTAGGGTTAGGGCTAGGGTTAGGGTTTTGGTTATGCTTACGGTAGATTTAGGCCTTGGATTAGGGCTAGGTTTTGTGTTAGGTTTAGGTCAAGGGTTAGTGATATGTATAATGTAAGATCTAGGGTTCTAATTAGGGCTAGATTTAAGGTTAAGGTTATGACTAGGTCTAGTGTTAGGTTTAGAATTAGGTTTAGGGTCAGTTTTAGAGCTAGGTTTAGTGTCAGTGTGAGAGTCAATGTTCAGCTTAGAGTTAGGTTGAAAGCCAGAATTATGAGTACATTTAGGTCTAGGGGTAATGTTATTGTTTCTTTTAGGTTAAGGGTTATTATTAGGGCTAGAACTAAGTTTTTGTTTAGGTTTAAGGCTAGAGTTATCACTAGATTTAGGATTAGGTTTAGATCTAGGGCTAGTGTTAAGGTTAGGTTTAGGTAAAAGTTTACTGGTAGGGATAGTTTCGGGGTTCAGTTTAGGGTTAGGGTCAGGTTTACACCTCTAATTAGTGTTATGGTCAGAATAAGGGTGAAGGTTCTGGTTAGGTTTTGGGTTAGGGTTAGAGCTAGAATGAGGGCTAGGGTTAGGACTAGTAATAGGGTTAGTGTTTGATTTAGGCTAAGGATTACGATTAGGACTAGGGTTAGTATTATGGATAGGGTTTGGCTTAGGGTAAGGGATAAGATTAGAGCTAGGGATAGAGCTAGGTTTAGGGATAGTGTGAAGGTTAGGTTTAGGGCTAGGGTTAGGGTTAGGGTAAGGGTTAAATCTAGTTTTAGGGCTCAGATTTCGGCTATTTCAGTGTTAGGGTTAGGGCTAGTTAGGACTATGGCTAATGTTATAACTAGGGTTATTATTAGGGTTAGTTTTAGAGTTAGGGTTTGGGCTAAGTATGGTGTTAGCATTTGATTTATGGTTAGGGTGATATATAGAGCTAGGGTTAGTGTTTGTATATGACTCAGGGTAAGGGTTAGTTTTAGTCCTAGGACTCGAATTTGAGCTAGGGTTATGGCTAGCTTTAGGATTAGGGTTTGATTTAGGTTAGATTTATAGTTAGGGTAATGGCTAAGTTTTGTTTTAGGGCTAGGGCTAGTGTTAGGTTTAGTTTTACAATTAGCAATAGTGTTCAGCTAGTGGTAGGGTGAGGTTTAAGCTTAAGGTTAGGGTTAGATTTAAAGTTATGGTTACATCTAATGTTAGGTCTAAGATAAGGACTAGTGTTAGACTTTCGGTAACGGACAGGTTTAGAGAGAGAAATAGGGCTAGGGTGATAGGGTGTGAGTTAGAGTTAGTCTTAGGGCTAGAGTTAGGGGTTCACTTACGTTAGGGCTAAATTAGGGCTAGATTAGCGCTAGGTTTAGTGTTAGGGTTAGGCCAATTGTTAGGGCTAGAATTAGGGTTAGTGTTATTGTTAGGCTTATTATTAGTTTTAGGGGAAGGGATGAGGTTTTAGCTAGGCTCAGGGCTAGGGCATGGGTTAAAATTAGTTATAGGAAAAGGGTGAGTGTTCGGGTTAGGATTAAGGTTATGTTTAGGGCTAGGATGAGGGCTAGGGTTTGTTAGATTTAGAGCTAGTATTAGGGCTAGGGCTAATGTCAGGTCTAGGTTTATGGTTAGGGATATTGTTAAGTTTAGGTTTATGGCTAGGTCTAGTGGAAAGTTAGATTTAGGGCAAAGGTCAGGTTTAGAGCTAAGTGTATTATGATGGTCAGAGTCTGGTTTAGGGTTTGATTTAGGATAAGGTTTTGGGTTAGGGCTCAGATTATCATTAGGGTTAGGGTTAAAGTAATGGATAATGTTAGGTTTAGGGTTCAGGTTAGGTTTAGAGTAATGGATAGGGTTAGTGTTAGCAATAAGATTAGAGTTAGGCCTAGGGTTAGCATTTGGATTAGGTTTAAGTTTAGGGTAAAGGATATGGTTAGTGCTAGTGTTAACGTTAGGATTTTGGCTAGGTTTAGAGATAGGCCTAGGATTAGTGTTAGTGTTAGGTTTAGCATAAGTTTTAGGGTTTGAGCTAGGGTTAGGGCTAAGGTTATGGTTAGGGTTAGAGTCAGGGCTACAGTTAGGGTTAGGCTTAGGGTTTTGGCTTGGGATAGCATTAGGGTTAGGGTTTTGTTTAAGGTAATGGATAGAGTTTCTGCTAGGATTTGTGCTATGGTTACAGTTATGATTGGGGCTAGTTTTAGGGTTAGCTTTAGGGTGAAGTCTAGGGTTATGTTTAGGGTTAGGGTTAGAGTATTAGTAGGGTTATGGCTAGGGCCAGCGTTAGGGTTAAGTTTAGTACTATGGATAGGGTTAGAGTTAAACTTAGGTCTAGGTTTAGGGCTAGGATTAGGGCTAGGTTGTGTGTGAGCTTTAGGGCTAGTGCTAGGTGTATGGGTGATGTAATTTATGGGTTATGGTTATGGGTAGATTTAGGGTTTGTCTGGCATTAGGGTTAGTTTTTGGGTTAGTATAAGTTTTAGAGCAAGGGTTTCTCTTAGGGTACGTGTCTAGGGTTAAGTCTAGGGTTATGATTCGGGATAGATTTAGGGTTATGTTTATGGTTAGGTCTAGTGTAAGGGTTAGATTTAGGGTAAGGGTCAAGTTAAAAGCTAGTTATATTATTAGGGTCAGGGTATGGCTTAGGGATTGGTTTAGGTTAATGTTTAGGTTTAGGGCTCGAATTAGCATTAGGGTTAGAGTTAAGGTTAGGGTAATAAATAGGCTTAGAATTAGGGTTCAGTTTTGTTTTAGGTTAATGGATAGGTTTAGGGATTGTGATAAGGTTAAGGTTAAGCCTAGGCTTAGAATTAGGTTTAGGATTATGGTTATAGTAATGGATTGGATTAGAACTAGTTTTAGGGCTAGGGTTATTGTTAGGGTGAGGGCTAGGGTTAAGATAGTGGATAGAATTAGAGCTATGTTTAGGGCTATGATTAAGATTAGGATTAGGGCTAGGGTTAGGTTACAGTTTGGGCTAGGGCTAGGGTTATGTTTAGGGTAAAGTTTAGGCTTTGAGCTAGGGTTAAGTGTAAGTGGAGGGTTAGGGTTAGGGTTAGGGCTATGGTTATGTTTAGGGTTACACTTAGGGCTAGGATTAGGCCTAGGTTTATGGCTAGGTTTTGTGTTATTTTGCGCCTAGTGTTAGGGCCATGGGTAGTTAAGAGTTAGGTTTATGATTAGAGCTAGTTTTAGTGTTAGGGTTATGGCTAGGTGTAGTGTTAGGATTAGGTTTTTAGTTTGGGTGAACTTTGGAGCTAGGCTTATGTTAGGGTCAGGATCAGTGTTAAGGTTAGACTTAGTGTTGGGGTTAGTGCCAGAATTAAGACTAGGTTTAGGTCTAGAAGTCGGGTTAGTGTTTGGTTTATGTTAAGGGTGACTGTTAGGGCTAGGGCAAGGTTGTTGTTCAGGTCTAGGGCTAGATTTATGGCTATATTTAGGATTAGGTTTAGTTCTAGATCTAGTGTTAGGTTTAGGTTTAGGTATAGGATTTCCGGTAGGGCTAATGTTATGGTTCGGATTCGGGTTAGGGTCAGGTGAGACCTATGATTAGTGTTAGGGTCTGTATAAGTTTCAGGGTTAGGATTAGGGTTTGGGTTATGATTAGAGCTTGAATGAGTGCTAGGGTTAGGACTAGTAATAGGGTTAGAGTTTTGGTTAGGCTATAAATTAGGGTTAGGACTGGGTTTAGCTTTAGGTTAGGGTTTGGTTTAAGGTAACAGATAGTGTAAGAACTATGGTTAGGACGAGGGTTAGGGATTGGCTTATGGCTATGCTTAGGTTTAGGGTTAAAGCTATGGTTAGCACTCGGATTAGGGCCAGGTTTTGGGTTACATTAGGGTTAGTGTTAGGGTTACAGCTAATCTATGAACTAGGTTTATGATTAGGGCTAGTTTTGGGGTTAATGTTATGGCTAGGTCAAGTTTTAGGGTTAGGGTTAATGTTAGCATGATGTTTAGAGCTAGGGTTAATGTTAGGGTAAGGGTCAGTGTTCAGGTTAGAGTTAGGGTTAGGGTTAAAAGCATAATTACCACTAGGGTTAGGTCTAGGGGTAGAGTTAGTGTTTGGGTTAGTTAAGGTTTATCATTAGGGCTAAGGCTAGGTTTGTGTTTAGGTCTAGGACAAGAGATATGGCTAGATTTAGGATTAGGTTTAGGTCTAGGGCTAGTGTTAGGGTTAGATTTAGGTTTAGGTTTAGGTCTAGGGCTAGTGTTAGGGTTCGGTTTAGGTTTAGGTTTATTTCTAGTGCTTGTGTTAGGGTGCAGTATAGAGTTAGTGTCAGGTTTATAACTACGGATATCATTAGGGTCAGAATAAGTGTCAGGTTTGAGTTATGGTTACAGCTAGAATGAGGGCTAGGGTTTGAGTTAGGCTAAGGATTAGGGTTAGGACTAGGGTTTGCATTAGGGTTAGCGTTGGCTTCAGGTAAGGGATAGGTTTAGACATAGGGTTAGGGCTACATAAAGGTAGGGTTAGGGCTAATGTTAGGGTTAGGTTTAGAGTTAATGCTAGGGTTAGGTCTCTAATTAAAAACTACATTATGGGTTAGGTCTCTAATGAAAACTACATTATGGTTAGTTTTAGGTCTAGGTTTAGAGTCATGGCCAATCTTTGCAGTAGGGTCATGATTTGGGCTAGTTATAAGATTAGGGTTAGGACTTGGTCTAGTGTTAGGGTTAGGTTTAATGTTAGGGTGATATTTAGAGCTAGGGTTAGTATTAGGGTCAAAATTAAGATCAGGTGTATTTTTAGGGTTAGGGTTTGAACTCAATTTAGGGCTAGGTTTAGGGATGGTGTAGGGTTAGGTTTTGGTTTAGGTTAAGCTTTAAAGTTAGGGCTATGACTCGGTTTTGTGTTAGGCCTAGGGCTATGGTTAGGCCTAGTTTCAAGATTAGTGTTAGGTTTACGGCTAATGTTAGGGTTAGGTTTAGGTTTTGATTTAGAGTTAGATTTAGAGTTAGGATTAGATCTAGGATTAGGTCTAGGTCTAAGGATATGACTAGCATTAATTCTAGGATTATATCTAGGATTAGGGTTATGGTAAGGATAGTGTTAGAAATAGGGATAGGTCTAGGGCGAGAGTGAGAGCTAGTCTTAGGGCTAGGCTTAGGGTTTAATTAGGTATAGGGCTTAATTAAGGTTAGGAATAGACCTAGGATTATGTTTATGTTTAGGCCTAGGATTAGTTTTAGGCTTAAGGTTAGGTTTAGAATAAATAATGGGGTTAGAGCTAGACCAATGTTAGAATTAGGGTTAGGGCTAGAGTTTTATTAGAGTTATGATTAAGGCTTGGTTAAGGGCTAGGATGAGGGTTAGGATTTGTGTTTTGGTTAGGGCTAGGATTAGTGTTAGTGTGAATGCCAGGTCTAGGGTCATGTTTAGGGATAGTTTTAGGGTTAGGATTATGGCTATGTTTAGTGTAAGGGTTAGGTTTAGGGTAAGGGTCAAATTTAGAACAAGGGGTATTATTAGGGTAAGGGTCATGTTTAGGGTTTTGTTTAGGTTAGGGATTATTGTTAGGTCTCAAATTAGCATTAGAGTTTGGTTCAGGGTAATAATAGGGTTAGGTTTAAGGTTCAGGTAAGGTTTAGCATAATGGATGGGGTTATGGTTAAAAATAGGGTTAGATATAGGCCTAGGGTTAGCATTAGAATTAGGGTTATGTTTAGGGTATTTGATAGGGTTATAGCTAAGTTTAGGGCTAGGGTTATGGATAGGATTAGGGCTAGGTTTTCGATTAGAGTTAGGTTTAGGGCTATAGTTTGTGTTAAGTTTAGGTGTAGGATTACAGCTAGGGCAAATGTCAGTTCTATGGTTACCTTAAGAATAGTTTTAGGGTTAGGTTTTTGGCTAGGTCTAGTATAAGGGTTCAGTTTAGGGGTAGGGTCAGGGTTAGAGCTAGGTATATTATTACAGGAAGGGTCAGAGTTAGGGTTTGGTTTAGGTTAAGGTTTAGGATTAGGGCTCAAATTAGCATTAGGGTTAGGATTAAGGTAATGATAGCGTTATGTTTAGGGTTCACACTAGGTTTATGTTAATGAACAAGTTTAGGGTTAGGTTTTAGGTTAGGGTTAGTCCTAGGGTTACCATTAGGGTTATGGTTATGGTTAGAGTAATACAAATGGTTAGAGCTAGTGATAAGACTAGAGTTATGGTTAGGATTCTGGCTAGGGTTAGGCCTAGGGTTGCCATTAGGGTTATGTTTATAGTTAGAGTAATGCAAAGGGTTAGAGCTAGTGATAAGACTAGAGTTATGGTTAAGATTCTGCTAGGGTTAGGGTAAGATTTAGGGTTAGGTTTTCTTTTGGGTTAAGTTTAATACTAGAGTTAAGGCTCAAATAAGGGCTAGGTTTTGTGTTTGGTTAGGGCTAGGGTTAGGACATTGGTTAATGTATGAACTAGTGTTATAATTAGTGCTAGTTTTAGGGTTAGGGTTAGGGTGATGTTTAGAGCAAGGGTTATTGTTAGGGTCCGTGTCAGGGTCAGGGCTAGTTTTAGTGTTAGGTGTGGGTCTCAAATTAGGGCTAAAGTTAGTGCTAGGTGTAGGGTTAGGTTTTGGTTTAGGTGAAGGGTTATGGTTAGGGCTATGGCTCAGTTTTGTTTAGGGCTAGGGCTAGGGCTAGGGCTAGAGTTAAGGCTAGATTTTGGATTGGCGTCAGGGTTAGGGCTAGTGTTAGAGTGAAGTTTAGGCTTAGGGTTAGGGTTAGATTTAGAGTTAGGTTTGATCTAGGGTTAGAGCTCGTGCTAGAGTTAGGGCTAGTGTTAGGGTTATGGGAAGGAATATGGTTAGAACTAGGGATATGTCTAGGGCAAGAATTAGTTATTCTTAGCAGTAGGCTTAGGGTTAGGTTTAGGGTTAGGGATAAATTAGGGCTAGGATTAGGGATAGATTTAGTGTTAGGGTTAAGCCTAGGGGTTGGGCTAGGGTTAGGGTTAGCATATGGATTAGTGTTAAATTTAGGGGAATGGGTTGGATTACAGCTAGGTTTAGGGCTAGGGTGAAGGATAGAATTAGGATTAGGCCTAAGGTTACGGTTCAGTTTAGGATTAAATCTAGGATTATGGCTAGGATGTGGGGTAGGTTGTCTGATAGGGTTAGCACTAGGACTCGGGATAGGGCTAATATCAGGTCTAGGCTTATGGTTAAGGATAGTTTTAGGGTTAGGTTATGATTAGGTCTAGTGTAAAGGTTAGGTTTATGTTATAGTTCAGCTGTAGAGTTAGGGTTATTATTAGTGTCACGGTTAGGTTCAGGGTTAGTGTTTGGTTTATGTTAAGGTTAAGGGTTAGGGCTCAAATTAGTGATAGGGTTAGGTTTAAAGTTAAGGTAATGGAAGGGTTTACTTTCGGTTTCATTTAAGGTTTGGGGTAATGTGTGGGTTAGGTTTAGCAATCGGGTCAGGGTTAGCATTAGGGTTAGGGTTATGTTTAGTGTAATGAATAGTTTTAGACCTAGGGTTAGGGCTAAGTTATGGTTTGGATTAAGTCTAGGATTGGGGTTAGGTTTAGGGATAGGGCTAAGGTTTGGTTTAGGGTAAGTGTTAGGGTCAGGGTAAGTGTTATTTTAAGGCTTGGGTAATGGTTAAGTTAGGATAAGGGTTAGTGTATGAGCTAGGGTTACGGTTAGTGCGAGTGTTAGGTTTAGGTTTAGTTCTATGTTTAAATTTATGGTTAGAGTTAGGTTTAGTGTTAGGGGTAGGGTTTTAATTAGCGTTAGGTTTAGGTTAAGGTTAGGGTAATGGATATAGTTAGAGCTAAAGTTTGGAATAGCATTAAGTTTAGGATTAGGGCTATGTTTTAGATTAGGATTTACGATAGGGCTATGGTTATGTTTAGTGTAAGGGTTAGGCTTTGAGTTAGGGTTAGGTCTAAAGTGAGGTTTAGGGTTAGAATTAGGGTTAGGATTATGGCTAGGCTTAGGTTTATGCTTAGAGCTAAGTTTAGGCCTAGGAATAGGGCTAGGTTTTGTGTTAGCTTTAGGGCTAGTGTTAGGACTATGGGTAATGTAAATTCTAGGGTTATGGCTAGCTCTAGTTTTAGGTCTGGGTTTTGGATTTGAGTCAGATTTAGAGCTATATTTATTGTTAGGGTCAGGGTCAGTGTTTAGGTTAGGATTAGGACTAGAGTTAGGTCTAGGGATAGGGTAGGTGTTTGGTTTAAGTTAAGTTAGGGCTAGGGCTAGGGTTAGATTTATGGTTATTGTTAGGGCTAGTGCTAGGTGTTTATTATGTCTAGGGTTAGAGTTATAGCTATATTTAGGATTAGCTTTGGTTCTACGTCTAGTGTTAGGCATAGGTATATGTATAGATTTACCTGTAAGTCTAGTGTTAGGGTTTGGTTTAGGTTCAGGGTCAGATTTATACCTAGGATTACTGTTGGGTCAGATGAGGGTCAGGGTTATGGTTAGAGCTAGAATGAGGGCTAGGTTTAAGACTAGTAATATGGTTAGATTTTAAGTTAGGCTAAGGATTATGGTTAGGAATAGGGTTAGCATTTGTGTTAGCGTTTGGCTTAGGGTAAGGAAAAGGTTTAGAGCTAGGGTTAGGGCTATGGTTATGAGTAGGGTTAGGGCTAGTGCTGGGGTTAAGATTAGGGTTAAAGCAAGTTTAAGTCTCAGATCTGGGGAGGATTTGTGTTAGGGTTAATGCTAGGGTTAGGACAATGACTAATGTGCACTAGGGTTATGATTAAAGCTAGTTTTACGGTTATGGTTAAGGGTAGGCCTAGTATTAGAGTTAATTTAAGGTTAGGGTAATGATTAGAGCTAGGATTAGTGTTAAGGTCAGCATCAGCATCAGGGTTATTTTTAGGGTTAGGATTAGGTCTAGGTGTAAGGTTAGTGTTTGGTTTAGGTTAAGGGTTAGGGTTAGGGGTAGGGCTTGGTTTTGTTTTATGGCTAGGTCCAGGTGTACGGCAAGTTTTAGGATTAGCGTTATGGTTGGGGAAGGTGTTAGGGTTTGGTTTAGGCTTACGGTTTCAGTTAAATTTAGAGTTAAATTTAGATTTAGAGTTAGTTTTAGATCTAGAGTTAGGCCTAGGACTAAGGATAGAACTAGGGGTAGGGCTAGGGAAAGAATTAGAGTTAGTCTTAGGGCTAGAGTTAGTGTTAGGATAGGATTAAATTAGGGCTAGGATTAGTGCTATGCTTATTGTTAGTGTTAGGTCAATGGTTAGGGTGAGGGTTATAGTTAGGTTTAGGGTAAGGGATGGGTTTATAGGTAGGTTTAGGGCTAGGATGAGGGTTCGAATTAAGTTTATGGCTCGGGTTATGGTTCAGGTTAGGATTAAGGCTAGGTTTAGGGCTCGGATTGTGGCTAGGGATAATTTCAGGTCTAAGGTTACAGTTAAAGATAGTTTTAGGGTTAGGTTTATGGCTACATCTTGTGTAAGCATTAGGTTTATGGTTAGGGTCAGGTTTAGAGCTAAGGGCATTATTAGTGTCATGGTCACGATTAGTGTTTTGGATAAGTTAAGGTTTAAATGGGCTAAACCCACTTGAATCAAAGTGTGGAATATGATATGTCAAGAAATTTGTAATGTTTTGAACAACCCACAATAAAAAAAATAAAATAAAATAAAATAAATGGGCTGGGGATGTGGATCAAGCAGTAGCACGCTCGCCTGGCATGCGTGCAACCCGGGTTCGATCCTCAGCACCACATACAAACAAAGATGTTGTGTCCGCCGAGAACTGAAAAATAAATATTAAAAAATTATCTCTCTCTCTTTAAAAGAAAAAAAAAGTTAAGGTTTAAAATTAGTTCTCAAATTAGCAAGAGGGTTAGGATCAGGGTAATGATAGAGTGAGGTTTAGGTTTCAGATTAGATTTAGGGTAATGATTAGGGTGAAGATTAGAGATAGGGTTAGGTTTAGGCCTAGGGTTAGCATTAGGTTTAGGATTATGGTTAGGGTAATGGATAGGCTTAGAGGTATGGTTATGGCTGGGATTATAGTTAATATTAGTAATATTTAGGGTTAGTTTTAGGGTTAAAACTAGCATTAGGTCTTGGAATAGGGCTAGGTTTTGGGTTAAATTAGGTCTAGGGTTAGGTTTAGGGATAATGTAAGTACTAGGGTTATGATTAGGGCTAGTTTTAGGTTTAGGTTTAGTACTAGCTCTAGTGTTAGGTTTAGGTATAGGATTAGGGTGATGTTTAGAGCTAGGGTTAGCATTGAGGTCAGAGTCCGGGTCAGGGATTGTTTTAGGGTTTGGCTTAAAACTTGAATTATGGCTAGGGTTAGGGCTAGGTGTAGGGTTAGGGCTTAGTTTATGTTAAAGATTAGTGTTAGGTCTATGGCTCTGTTTTGTTTTAGAGCTAGGGGTAGGGTTAGAGCTAGTTTTATGATTAGCCTTAGGGTTAGGGCTAGGGTTAGGTTAATGTTTAGGATTATTGTTAGGGTTAGAGTTAGAGTTAGGTTTAGATCTAGGGTTACAGACAGGGATATGAATAGGACTAGGTTAGACCTACGGTTCGGGCTAGGATTAGGCTTCCAGTAAAGTGTAGGGTTAGAACTCGGGTTAGGACTAGGGTGAAAGTTAGAGTTTATCTTTGGGCTAGGGTTAGGTATAAGACTAAATTAGGGCTGAGATCAGGGCTAGGGTTAGTGTTTGGGTTAGGCCTAGGTTTAGGGTAAGAGTTATAATTAAGGCTATGTTTAGGGCTGGGATAAGGGCTAGAGTTTGTGCTAGGGTTAGGGCTAGGATTATGGATAGAGCTAAAGTCAAGTCTATGGTTATGGTTAGGGATAGTTTTAGAGTTAATTTTATGGCTAGGTCTAGTGTAAGGGTTAGGTATAGGGTAACAGTCAGGTTTAGAGCTAGGGGAATTATTGGTGTCAGGGTCATATTTGGGCTTTTGTTTAGGTTTGAGTTTAGGGTTAGAGCTCTAATTAGCATTATAGTAATGGTTACGGTAATGAAAGGTTAGGTTTAGGATTCAGTTTAGGTTTAGGGTAATTGACAGATTTGGGGATAGCGATAGGTTTAGGGTTAGGCCGAGGTTTAGCATTAGGGTAAGGGTATTGTTTAAGGTAATGGATACAGTTAGAGTTAAGGTTAGGGCTAGGGTTATGGTTAGGATTAGTTCTTGAGTTAGGGTTAGGGTGAGTATTAGAACTAGGGTGAGGGTTAGGTTTAGCATAAGAGTTAGGTTCTGAGCTATGTTTAGGCCTAGGCTGGGAGTTAGGCTCAGAATTAGGTCAAGGATAGGGATTACCATAGGTTTGGGGTTAGAGTTAGGGTTAGGGTTAGGCCTAGGATTAGTGGTAGGGTCAGTATAGGGATCAGAGTTAGTGTCAGAATTTGGTATAGGGTTAGAGCTAGAATGAGAGCTAGGGTTAGGGCTATTAATAGGGTTTGTATTTTGGTTAGCCTAAGGATTATGGATAGGTCTTGTGTTACCCTTAGGTTTAGGGTTTTGCTTAGGGTAAGGGATTGGTTTAAAGCTAGGGTTAGGGCTATGGTTAGGGTTATATTTAGGGTTAAATCTAGGTTTAGGGCTATATTAGGGCTATTTCTTGTGTTAGGGTTAGGGATAGGATTAGGGCAACAGCTAATGTAAGAACTAGGGTTAAAATTAGGTTAGTTTTAGGGTTACAGTTAGGTTTAGTGTTAGGGTTAGGTTTAAGTTTCGGGTGATATTTATAGCTAGGGTTTGTGTTAGGATAAGAGTCAGGTCAGGGTTTGTTTTAGGATTAGGAATAGCACTCAAATTATGGCTAGGGTTATTCTAAAATCATACATTTTAGGTGAGGGCGGTATTTAGAGCTAGGTTGAGTGTTTTAATATGAAGGGTCAGTGTTAGTTTTAAAGTCAGGGTTAGAACTCAAATTAGGACTAGGGATAGGTCTAGGTTTAGTGTTAGGGTTTGGTTTAAGATAATATTTAGGGTTAGGGCTATTGCTTTGTTTTGGCTTAGTCCTAGTGTTAGGTTTAAGGCTAGTGTAAGTGTTAAGCTTAGGCTTAGGGTTAGGGTTAGATCTAGGGTTAGGGCTGGGATTAAGAATAGGGCAAGGGATAGGGATAGGGTAGGGTTATGGTAAGGGATAAAGTTAGAACTAGGGATAGGTATAGGGCAAGAGTTAGAGTTAGTCTTAGGGCTAGGGTTAGTGTTAGGGTTAGAGGTAGGGCTACATTAGTACTAGGATTAGGGCTAGGTTTATTGTTTTACTTAAGCCTAGGGTAGTGTTAGGGTTAGGGTTAGAGTTAAGTTTAGGTAAGAGATGGCATTATATCTAGGTATAGTGGTAGGGTGAGGGTTAGAATTAGGGTTAGGGATATGGTTAGGTTTAAGGTTATGAGTAAGGCTAGTTTAGGGCTAGGATGAGTGCTAGGGTTTGTTTTAGATTTAGGACTATGATTAGAGCTAGGACTAATTTCAGGTCCAGAATTATGGTTAAAGTTAGTTTTTAGGGTTAGGATTATGGCTATGTCTAGAGTAAGGATTAGGTGTAGTTTTATGGTCAAGTTTATAGCTAGGGGTTTTATTAGGGTCAAGATTAGGGTTAGGGTTTAGAATAGGTTAAGGTTTAAAATTAGGGCTCAAATTAATGTTAGTGTTATTGTTAGGGTAATGATATGGTTAGGTTTATGGTTCAGGTTAGGTTCAAGGTAATGGATTGTGTTAAGTTTAGGGATAGGTTTAGGTTCATTCCTAGGGTTAGCATTAGGGTTATGGTTATGATTATGGTAATGGATAGAGTTAGATATCATTTTAGTGCTAGGTTTATGTTTATGAATAGGTCTAGGATTAAAGCTAGGATTAGGGCTAGGTTTGGGGTTAAGTTAGGGTTAGGGTTAGGATTATGGCTAATGTCAGTACTAGGGTGATGTTTAGGGATAGTTTTAGGGTTTTAGGGCTAGTGTTAGGGTTAGGTTTAGGTTTAAGATGATGTTTATAGCTAGTCATGTTAGGGTCAGTGTCAGGTTCAGGGTTAGTTTAAGGGTTCGGCTTACAACCCAATTTAGGCTATAATTACGGCTAGGATTAAGGTTAGGGTTTGGTTTATGTTAAGGGTTATAGCTGTAGCTATAGCTAGGTTTTGTTTTAGGGCCGGAGCTAGGGTTAAGGCTAGTTTTAGGATTAGTGTTATTGTTTGGGCTAGTGTTAGGGTTTGGCTTAGTCTTCAGGTTAGGACTTGATTTAGAGTTAGTTTTTTTCTAAGGTTAGTGCTAGGACTAAGGATAGGGCAAGGGTTAGGACTAGCCTTAGGGCTAGGGTTAGGGTTACGGTAAGGTATATGTTTAGAATGAGTGATAGATCTAATGTGAGAGTTCTAGTTAGTCTTAGGACTATGGTTAGGGTTAGAGTTAGGGATAGGACTAAATTAAGAATAAGTTTAGGGCTAGGGTTAGTGTTAGGGTTAGGCCTATAGTTTGGGTTAGTGTTATAATTAAGGCTATGTTTAGGGCTAGGATAAGGTCTAATGCTTGTGTTATGGTCAGGTCTAGGATTATGGCTAGGGCTAACGTCAGGTCTAGGGTTACAGTTAGGGATAGTTTTAGGGTAAGGTTTATGGCTAGGTCTATTGTAATGGTTAGGTATAGAAGAAGAGTCAGGTTTAGAGCTAGGGGAATTATTAGGGTCAGGGTCAGTGTTAGGGTTTGGTTTACGTTTGAGTTTAGGTTTACAGCTCAAATTAAAGTTAATGTTAGTGTTAGAGTAAAGATAGCTTAGGTTTTGGGTTCAGGTTAGGTTTACTGTAATTGATAGTTTGGGGGATAGTGATAGGGTTAGGGTTAGTCCTTGGGTTAGCATTAGGATAAGGGTTATGTTTAGGGTAATGGATACAGTTAGAGTTAAGGTTAGGGCTTGGTTATGGTTTGAATTAGGTCCTTGGTTAGGGTTAGGGTGAGGATTAGGTTTAAGTTTAGATTTATGGATTTGATAAGGGTTTGTGTTAGGCCTAGGGCTAGGCCTAGGGCTAGGATTAGGGCTAGGAATAATGTCAGGTCTAGAATTATGGTTAAGGGTAGTTGTAGGTTTTGGTTATTGATAGTTATAATGTAAGGGTTAGGTTCAGGGTAAAGATCAGGTTTAGAGGTAGGTGTATTTTTACAGTCAGTGTCAGGGTTAGGGATTGGTTTCGGTTAAGGTTTAGGGTCCAGGCTTGAAATAGTAATGGATATGGTCAGGTTTAGAGTTAGGATTATGTTTAAGGATTTGAATAGCATTAGGGATAGCTATACAGTTAGGTTTAGTCCTATTGTTAGCATTTGTGTTACGCTTATTTTTATGGTAAAGGTTAGCACTACATCTAGCTTTAGGGCTAGGTTTATGGTTAGGATTCGTTCTAGTGTTGGGGTTAGGGTTAGGGTTATTGTTAGGCCTAGGGTTATGATTAGGTTTAGGGTAAGTGTTATGGTTTGATGTAGATTGAGGGCTTGGGTGACGGTTAGGGTTAGAGCAGATTTATGGTAAAGGTTATGGTTAGGGAAACATTTAACATTAGGGTTAGGATTAGAGTTATGGTAATGGATATAATTAGAACTACGGTTTGGGCAATGGTTACAGTTAAAATTAGGGTTAAATT
Source organism: Marmota flaviventris (assembly GCF_047511675.1). Classification (NCBI taxonomy): domain Eukaryota; kingdom Metazoa; phylum Chordata; class Mammalia; order Rodentia; family Sciuridae; genus Marmota; species Marmota flaviventris. Next base: position 129,096,952 of record NC_092499.1, read on the forward strand.
TATAGTTAGGCATAGGACTATGTTAATGTTTAGGGTTAGGATTAGGGCTAGTTTAGAGGTAGTGTTAGGGTTAGAGTTATTTTTATTCAAATTTCTTTGATACAATCCTGGATTTATCTTTAACTAACCTTACTCTGTTTCCCAGATTTAAGCCTTTTGGTTCAACTGTTTGGTCTCAGAAACAGTTAGTATTTTCATTTTACTTCATTTTGACATACAAAAATAAATGGAAATGACCTGAAAATCAAACAGGGTTTATGCTAGCTTCTTGAAACTGAACACACACCTTCAATTTTTTTGTGGGGAAAATCTGTTATGTTCCCGGTGAGTGTAGACATTAGCAAATCAATTTTATCTGAGAGCTCTTTAGGAGAAAGCAGGGAATATGCATGCACTGAAATTCCTCCCATAATTATTTGGTCAGAATGCTTTGATATTGAATAGGATTCATCATTTAGTTTGCCCCACAAAACTCTCCAAATGTGGGACTTCTAGGATCAATGGTTCTCTAATCAGGTTAGGGTTAGTGTTAGGTTTAGGGTTAGGGCTAGGGTTAGATTTAGTGTTAGTATGAGAGTTAGTTTTGTTCAAATTTTTTTGATACTTGGAAGGAGTCATCTTTTACTTAGCCTTAATATACTCCCCGGATTTGGACCTTCTCATTTCAATGGTTTGCTATCAGGGAAACTCTGTATTTTAAGGTTTTACTTCATATTGACCTATATAGGTAAATAAAAATGGAGGTTGAAATCAAACCGGGTTGGTGCTAGCTGCTTGAAACTTCAAACACTGAATCAGTTCTCTGTTGGAACTCTCTGATTTGTTCCTTCTGAAAGTAGCCCTAAGATGAAGATGGCAAAAACAACTTTATCCAAGAGCCCTTTAGCAGAAAACAGGGAAATATGCATGAACTGAAATACCACCTCGATTATTTGATCATATTTCTTTGACACTGCATAGAATTCATCTGATAGCTTAGTCCACTATGCTTCCCAAGTTTGGAACTTCTAGGATCAACAGTTTTTCAAACAGGATAACTTTTATGTTAAGGTTAGTGTAAGGGCTAGTGTTAGAGCTAGTATTAGGGTTAGAGTTAGTATTAGGGTTAGAGTTAGTTTTGTACAAATTTCTTAGATACTGGGCAGGATTCATTTTTCTCCTATCCTTACTATACTCCACATGTTTTGGCCCCCTAGGTTCAATGGTTCACTGTAAAGGAACAGTTTGTATTTTAAAGTTTCAGTTCATTTTGTCCTATTCAGGTAAATAGAAATTGGAGCTGGAAATCAAACAGCACTGGTGCTAGCTGCTTGAAATTTCACACTCCATCAATTCTCTGTGGGCAATCTCTGGTTTGTTCTTGTGACAGTTGGCCTAAGCTGAAGCAGGAAAAACAACTTTATACAATAATCCTTTAGGAGATAACAGGGAAATATGCATGTACTGATATACTCCATCAACTATTTGGTCAGTTTTCTTTGATACTGCACAGTATTCATCCCTTAGCTTGCCCCACTAGGCTCCCAATTTGGAACTTCTACAATCAAAGGTTCCATAAAAAATTAGGGTTAGGGGAAGAGCTAGGGTTAGGGGAAGAGCTAGGATTAGAGTTAGTGTTATGGTTAGAGTCAGTTTTATTCAAAATTCTTTGATACTTGGCAGGATTTATCTTTTAGCTAGATTTACTCTGTTCTACAGGTTTAGGCATTCTCCGTTCACAGCTTAGCTGTCAGGAACATTTTGTGTTTTAAGATTTCACTTCATTTTGACCTATACGGGAAAGTTAATGGAGCTGAAAATCAAACAGGGTTTGTGTTGCTTGAAACTTCACACACTCCATCAGTTCTCTGTGGGGTCTCTGGTATGCTCCTTGTTAATGTAGACCTAAGATTAAGCATGCAAAAACAACTTTATCTGAGCCATTTAGGAGAAAACAGGAAAATATGCATGTACTGAAATACCTCCCATAATTATTTAGTCAGATTTGTTTGATGTTGCATAGGATTTATCACTTAGCTTGCCCCACAAGCCTCCCCAAGTGTGGGAATTCTAGGATCACTGGTTCTCTAATCCTGTTAGGGTTAGTGTTAGGTTTAGGGTTAGGGCTAGGGCTAGGTTTGGAGGTAATTTTTGTGTGAGAGTTAGTTCTGTTCAAATCTTTGATATTGGGCAGGAGTCATCTTTAATCTAGCCTTAGTATTCTCCCAAGGTATGCTCTTCTCAATTCAATGGTTCACTATCATGAACACTTTGTATTTTAATGTTTATCTTCCTTTTGACCCCTGTGGGTAAATTGAAATGGAGGTGGATATCAAACATTCATCCTTTTTCCCAAAACTAACCCTAAACCTAACAATAAACATAGCCCTAATCCTAGGCCTAATCCTAACACCAACACTAGACCTATTCCTAGACCTAATTTATCCCTAACCCTAACCCTAAACCTAGCCCCAATACTAACTCTAACTCTTGACCTAGCCCTATTTCTAGTTCTATCCCTCTCCTTTACCATAACCTGAACACTAGCTCTAAACTTAGCTATAAACCTAGCCATAGCCCTAACCCTAGAATTAATCATAACTCTAAATTTACCTCTAAGCCTAAACTCATCTTATCACTAGCAATAAAATTAATGCTACTCACAAAGCTACCCTTAACTTTAGCCCTAGCCCTAAAACAAAACCGAGATATAGAACTAACCCTAACCCTTAACCTAAACCAAAACCTAACTCTATATCTCGCCCAAGCCAACCCCTAATTTGAGTACTACCCCTAACACTAAAATGAACTCTGACCCTGACTCTGACCCTAACACTTACCTTAGTTCAAAACATCACCCTAAACCTAAACCTAATTTTAAAACTAGACTTAGCCCTAAATGTAACTCTAAAACTAGGCCTAATTGTAACCCTAGTTCTTACATTAGTCATGTCCCTAAAAAGAGTCTAACATAACCCAGAACCTAGCCCTAAGCAGAGATCAGACCATAGATTTAACCCTAACTTTAACCCTAAACCTAGCCCTAACCCTTACCTAAATCTAACCCTAACTTTAATCCTTGCACTAACCCTAAAAATAACCCTAACCCTAGCCAAAACCATAACCCTAACCCTAACCCTAACCTAACCCTAGATCTAACCATGTCCATTACCCTAACCCTAATGCAAACCCTCAGCCTGACCCTAGAACTATCCCTAACCCTAAACTCTCCATTACCCTAAACCTTACCTGAACCCTAACCTTAAATATATCATTACTCTAAGTCTAACCTTAGCCCTAAAGCTAACTCAAGTCCTAATCCTAAACCTTAATTTAAACCAACCCTAATGCTGAATCTGACAATAATAATACCCCTCCCTCTAAACCTGAGCCGAATCCTCATCCTAACCCTTATACTATACCTAGCCATAAAACTATCCCAAAAACTATCCCTAACCATAACCCTATAACAGACATTAGCCCTAGTCCTAATGCTAGCCTAATCATAACACAATCCTTAGCCCTATTCCTAGGCCTAACACTAGCTTTAATGCTAACTCTACACTTAATCCTATCCCTAACCCTAATTTGCCCTCAACCTAGCCCTAAACCTAGCTGTAACATCATACCTAAAACTTACCTTAACCCTACCCCTAACACTAGCTCTAAAACTATCCCTAACTGTAAGCAAAACCCTGACCCTAATGTAACCATAGACCTATCCCTAATCTTTAGGTTAATCAAAACTCTAACCCTATAAATAGTGCTAACCCTAGCCCTCATTCTAGCTTTAACCCTATCCCAAACCCTACCCTAGCCCTTACCCTTATTCTGACCATAACACTAACCCTAGGTCTAAACCTGACCCTAACCCAAGACAAAAACCTAACACCAGTAACCTTACACCTAAACCTGGCCCTACCACTGGCCCTAGACCTAAACCTAATCCTAAATCTAGCCTTAACTCTAGCCCTAGACCTAAACAAAATCCTAACGCTAGCCCTAACAATAACCCTTAACCTATCACAATGGCTAACCCTATGCCTAGACATTAATCTAGTCCTAATTCTGGTTTTAACCTAAACTCTAACTCTAGCCTGAACACTGACCTTGCATTTAACACTAAGCTATCTCTAAACCTGACCCTAACTGAAAACCTACAGCTAACACTAGACCTAGCCATAACCCTAACCCTGCAACTAGTTCTAATCATAATCCTAGCTCTTACTTTACCCATAACCCTAACCCTATGCCTTAACCTAACACAAAACCTAGAGCTAAACCTAGGCCTAAACCTAGCCCTAAGTGTAACCCTAACCCTAACCCTAGCCCTAATGCTAGCCCTAACCCTAGCCTTAGTCCTAAAACTTACTCAAAGCCTAACTCTTACCTTAAATATAAACCTAGATCTATCCCTAACTCTAACCCTAACCCTAACCCTAACCCTAACTCTAAACTTAACCCTATCCCGAAAAATAGCTCTAAACTTACACAATACCTTAACTCTAATCCAAACCCTATTGATAAACCGAGCTGCAACCCTAAACCTAACACTAAACATAACTGGAAAGCCAACCCTAGACCTAACCTTAAACCTAACACTCACCATAGCCCTAACTCTAGCTGTAACCGAATCCTGTAAAATAAACCTAAACATAACCATAGCCTTCACACTAACCCTAAAACTAAATCTAACCCTAACCCTAAACCTAAATCTATATCTAACCATATCCATTACCCTAGCTCTTATCCTAACCCTAACGATAACCCTAGCCCTAACCAGAACACTAACCCTAAACCTACCATAGTCCTATTGCTAGACCTACCGCTGAACCTAACCCTTTACTTAGTATTATCCCTAACTCTAGCTCAAACCCTAACCCTTAACCTAAATATAACATTAGGCCAAACCCTAACCCTAATCCTAGCCCTAATCCTAACCACAACCATAGCCCAAACCCTAGCTCAAACTCTATCCATTTTCCTACCCATAATACTAAACCTAATACTAAAACTAGCCATAACCCCAACCCTTAACTGTATCCCTAGACCTGATTCTCACCTGAAGACTCAACCTAGCCCTAACACTTACTCAATCCTGGACCCTTACTCTTAAACTAATCCTAGATAAAACCTGAACCCTCACCCAAAACATAACCCTAGCACTTACCCTAAACTTAACCCTAGGCTTAACCCAAGCTCTAGTCCCATCCATTACCTTAACCCTAACCCTAAACTTACTCTAAACCTTACCGAATACCTAAATCTAGAACTAAACATAAACCTAACCCTTACCATAGTCCGAACCCTAGCTCAAACCCTAACAGTTATGCTAAACCTAACAGTAATCCTTTTCTTAAACCTAAACCTACCCTAACCCTAACCTAAAATCTAACCCTGTCCACTACACTTACTCTAATGATAACCCTAGCCCTAACCCTTATACTAACCCTAATTCTAGACCTAACCCTATATCTAACCCCAGACTTAGCACTAACCCTAGCTTAATCCCTAACTCATACCCTAAACCTAACCCTAGCCTAAACCCTAACACTAACCCTAACTCTAGCCCTAATCCTAAAAATAACCCTAGCCCTAACCCTAGCTCTAAATCTATCCATTACACTAATGATATCCATAAACCTAATGCTAACTGTAGGCCTAACTCTAAACCTATTCATTAGCCTAAACCTAAACTGAACCCTAAAACTAACCTGAAGCTGAAACCTAACCCTATTTATTACCCTAAACCTAACTCTAAACCAAATGCTAATTTGAGCCCTAACCCTAAACCTAAACCTAACCCAAATTCAAAACCTGACGCTGACCATTAAAAAACCCCTAGCTCTAAACCTGAACCTTACTGAAAACCTAACTCTGACACTAGACCTAGCCATTAATCTTACCCTAAAATTATCTCTAACCATAACTCTAGACCTGATATTATACCTAGCCCTAATTATTGCCATAACCCTAACACAAATGCAAGCCCTCATCCTACCATAAACCTAGCCTGATCCTAACCCGAACCCTAACTCTAACCCTATCCCTAATTTTATCCCTTGCTCTAGTTCTGAACCTTGCTCTTACCCCATCCCTTCCCCTAAATCTAATGCTAACTCTAAGCCTACACTTAATCATTACACTAATCCTAGACCTGATCCTAGCCCTAATTTAGCCTTAACCCTAACCCTAACACTAGCACTAAGACTAAATCTAACTGTCGCCCTAGCCCCATTCCTAGATCAAACCCTATCCCTTACCATAAACCTAAAACTTGCTCTAACCTTAGCCCTAACACTAGACCTAGCCCTAAACCTAGATCAAACCATAACTCTAAATCTAACCCTAACCCTAAGCCTAAATCTCACACTACCACTAACACTAGCACTAATGCTAATTCTAAAACTAGCCCTAAACTAGGCCTAGCCCTAAAAAAAAGCCATACCCCTAACCCTAACCCTTAACCTAAACCAAAACCTAACCCTACACATAGACTAATTTTAGCCCTAATTCCAGTCCTACCCTAACCTTAAAATTAAACTTGACCCTGATTCTGACCCTAACAAAAACCCTAGCTCTAACATCACCCTAAAAGTATACCTAACCCTAAAAGTAGACCTAGTCCTAACCCTAAAATTAGCCCAAATTATAACTCTAGTTGTTACATTAGCCATAGTCCTAATCCTACCCCTAACCTAACCCAAAACCTATCCTTAATCCGAGCCCTACACCTCGTTTTAACCCTAACCTTAACCATAGCCCTAAACATTACCCTAAACCTAACACTAACACTAAAACTTGCCCTAACTCTAAACTTAACCCTAGCCTTAATCCTAACCATAATTCTAGCTGTAACCCTAGTTCTAACCATATCCATTACCCTAACCATAACCCTAACCCTAATGCTAACTCTAGGATAAACCTAACCCTATCTCTAACCCTAATTTTATCCATTAACATAAACCTAACCTGAATACTAAACCTAACAATAAACATTACCCTAACCTTAACCCTAACCTTAACGCTAATGAGAACCCTGACCTTAACCCTTAAACTAACCCAAACCTTAAACTTACTGTGACCCCAATAATAACCCTATCTCGAAAACTTACCCTAACCCTCAACTTAACCCTTACACTAGAACTATCCATAAATCTAAACCAAACCAAACCCTAACCATAAACCTACACTTGACATTACCCTAACCCCTAATCATATCCCTAACCCTTACACAAAAACTTTTCGTATTCTTAGCCCTAAACCTAGGCCTAATCCTAGCACTAAACCTAGGCTTAATCCTCATCCTAACCCTAACCCTTGCCCTAACCGAATGTTGATCCTCGCCCTAAACCTAACGATAACATCATACCTTACACTAATCCTAACCCTAAACCTAGCCATAAACCTAGGCCTAGCCCTAACACTAACGCTAGAACTAATCCCAGATCTAATTTAACCCTCAACCTTACCCTACCCCTAAATCTTACCTTAGCACTAACCATAGTTTTAAACCTATCCCTTATCATAACTTAAAACCTAGCCCTAAACCTAGCCCCAAAACTAGCCCAAAGTTCACCCTTGCTTTAAACCTAGACCTAAGCCTAACTCTAAAGCAAACCTAAACCTAAGCCTAAACCTCACCCTAACACTAGCGCTAACCCTAATGCTAATTCAAAAACTAGCCCTAAACCTAGCCCCAGCACTCAAACAAAACCGAGTCACACGCTTGACCCTAAGCCTTAACCTGAACCAAACCCTAAGCTTATACCTAGCCCTAACCTAGCCCTAATTCGAGTTTTAACCCTAACTCTAGAACTTACCCTGACCCTGAATCACACCCTATCACTAACCCTAGCTCTAAACATCACCCTAACCCTAAACCTAAACCGAACACTAGACCTAGCCCTAACTAACTCTAAAACTAGCCTTAGTCGTAATGCCAGTTCTTACATTAGCCATAGCCCTGTAATAAGAGAAAACCTAACCCTAATCCAAGACCTAAACCTAGCATTATACCTAAACCTAACCTTAAGATTAGCCCTGTCCCTAACCCTAACAATAGCCCTAAACCTAGCTCTTAACTTATCCATTACCCTAAGCCAAACCCTCAACCTGATGATACCCTAGTGCTAACCCTAATACTTAGCCTACCCCAAACCATAATTCTAATACTAATCCTAACCCTAGCCCTCATTCTAGCTCTAACCCTAACATATACCCCAACCCTAACCCTGACCCTTATTCTGACCCTAACTCTAATCCTAGGTTTAAACCTTACACTAACCCTAAACCTAACCCTAACAATAACCCTACGGGTAAACCTATACCTAAACCTAACTTTAAAATTTGACCTAGACAAAAGCCTAATCCTAAATCTAGCTATATCTCTAGCACTAGCCCCAAACAAAAACCTAGCCTTAGCCCTAAAAATAACGCTTAATCTAACCCAAAAACTAACCCTACACTAGCTCTAATTGTGGCCCCAACAATAAACCTAACCCTAACGAAAACAAAGACCCTTCTCCTAAAAAAAAAAAAAAAAAAAAAAAACCTATCTCTAAAATTTATGCTAATCCAAAATCAGGCATAACCCTAACACTAGACATAACAATAACTCTAACCCTAACTCTTACATTACCCATAGCTTTAATGCTAGCCCTAAACCTCACCAAAAATTTAGCCCTAATCCTAACCCGGACCCTAGCCCTAAGTGTAACCCTAACCCTAGACCTAACTCTAAGCCTAACTCTTGCTGTATCCCTAAACCTAGCTCAAATACTAACCCTTACCATGAACATAACCCTAGACCTAACCCTAACCCTAATCCTAGCCCTAATCCTAACCATAACCAAGGCCAAACCCTACCTCTAACTCATTAATTACCCTAAACATAACCCTAACTGTAATGCTAACCCTAGCTCTAAACTTAACAATAATTCTATACCTATTCCTGACACTAACCCTAACACTTGCCCTAGCCCTAACCATAGCTCAAACCCTAACACTTGACATTACCCAACCCCTAATCATAGCCCTAAACCTAACACAAAACCTAGCCATAATCCTAGCCCTAATCCTTGACCTAAACTGAGGCTTAATCCCCATCCTAACCCTAACCCTAGCCCTAACCCTATATTTATCCTCGCCCTAAACCTAGTTATATCATCGTACCTTACCCTAATCTTAACCCTAAAGCTAGCCATAAACCTATGCCTAGCCCTAACACTAACCCTAGCACTAATCCTAGAACTAATTTGACCCTCACCCTAACCTTACCCCTAAATCTGACCCTAGCACTAACCCCTAGTTGTAAGCCTATCCCTTACCATAAACCAAACCCTAGCCCTAATCCTAGCCCAAACACTAGCGCAAAGATCACCCTAGCTCTAATCAAAGACCTAAACCTAACTGTAAAGCAAACCCTAATCTAAGCATAAACCTCACCCTGACACTAGCCCTAACCCTAATGCTAATTGAAAAAACTAGCCCTAACCCTAGCCCTACCACTCAAAAAAAAAATAAAATAAAATAAATAACAAGTCATAGGTTTAACCCTAATCCTTAACCTAAAAATCTCTTAGCTTATACCTAGCCCTAACCTAGCCCTAATTTGAGTTTTAAACCTAACTCTAGAACTTGCCCTGACCCTGAATCACACCCTATTATTAACCCTAGCTCTAAACATTACCTTAACCCTAAACCTAAACTGAAACTATACCTAGCCCTAAGTCTAACTCTAAAACTAACTCTTGTTGTAATGCCAGTTCTTACATTAGCCCTAGCCCTGCAATAACAGAAAACCTAGCCCTAATCTGAGAACTAAACCTAGCATTAAACCTAAGCCTAACCTTAAGCCTAGCCCTGTCTCTAACCCTAAAACTAGCCCTAAACCTAGCTCTAAACTTATCCCTTACCCTAAGCCAAACACTCAACCTAATTCTACACTAATCCTAACCCTAATCCTTAGCCTACCCCAAACCATAACTCTAATACTAATCCTAACCCTAGCCCTCATTTAGCTCAAACCCTAACCCAAACCCTAACCCTAACACTGACCCTTATTCTGACCCTAACTGTAATCCTAGATTAAAGCTGACACTAGCCCTAAAACTAACCCTAACACTAGCCCTAGGGATAACTCTATACCTAAACCTAACCTTAACACTTGACGTAGACAAAAGCCTAATCTTAAATCTAGCTATATCTCTAGCATTAGCCCCAAACAAAAACCTAGCCCTAGCCCTAACAATAACCCTTAACCTAACTCAAATACCAACCCTACACTAGCTCTAATGGTAGCCTCAACAATAAACCTAACCCTAACGCAAACAAAGACCCTTCTCCTAAAAAAAAATGCTAGCTCTATAATTTATGCTAACCCAAAATCTAGCCATAACCCTAATACTAGACATAACAATAACCCTAACTCTAACACTTACATTACCCATAGTCTTAATGCTAGCCCTAAACCTCACCCAAAATTTAGCCCAAATCCTAGCACTGACCCTAGACATAAGTGTAACCCTAACCCTAACCCTAGACCTAACCCTAACCCTAATTCTCACCTTAGCCCTAACCCTAGCTCAAACATTAAACCTTACCATAAATATAACACTAGACCTAACCCTAACACGTACCCTAATCCTAGCCCTAATCCTAACCATAACCAAGGCCAAACTCTACCTCTAACTCTATCCATTACCCTAAGCATAACCCTAAACCTAATGCTGACCCTAGCCCTAAACTTAACATTAATCCTAAACCTATACTTGACACTAACCCTAACACTTGCCCTAGCACTAAGCATAGCTCAAACCCTAACACGTACCCTAAACCTAACCCTAAGACTAACCCTAGGTCTAAACCTATTCCTAAACTTAAATCTTCTCATAATCCTAACCATAAACATAGCCCTACACCTATCCATTAACATAAACATAAGCCTAACCCAAATGCTAACCCTAGGCCTAACTCTAAACCTATTGCTAACACAAACTCTATCCATTACCTAAACCTAACCTGGAACACTAAAGCTAAACCTATCAATTACTCTAACCCTAACCCTAACCATAATGCTAATTTGAGCCCTAAGCCTAAAACATAACCCAAACCAAACTCTAAACAAGACACTGACTCTAATAATACACCTAGCTCTAAACCTGATACTAGCCCTAAACCTAACCCTTACACTAGAACTAGCCATAAAACTAACCCTAACAGTATCCCTAACCTAACCCTAGAACTGACATTAGCCCTCCACCTAATTCTTCCCTAAACCTAACACAAACCCTAGAACTCAACCTTGTCCTAAACCTAGCCGTAAATTTAACCTGAATTCTAACACTAGCCCAATCCCTAATTTCAACCCTTGCCTTAGTTCTGAACCTAGGTATAAACACATCCCTTTCCCTAACCCTAACCCTAACCCTAACCCTAACTCTAACCCTAACCCTAACACTATCACTAACATTAACCCAAGCCATAATCCTAGGCCTAACCCTAACACTAATCCTAGCTCCAATCCTAGCCCTAATTGATTGCTAAATGTAACCCTAACTTTAACCCTAGTCATAAGACTAACTCTAACTCTCAATCTAGGCCTATTTCTAGTACTAACCTTATCTGTTACCATAACCCTAACACTAGCCCTAACCTTAGCCCTAACCCTAGCCCTAACCCTAGATCTAACCATAACTCTATATCTAACCTTAACCCTAAGCCTAAACCTCACCATACCACTAGCCCAAACACTACCGCTAATCCTAAAACTAGCCCTAACCCAAGCCCTAGACCTAAAACAAAATTGAGCTTAGCCCTAACGCTAATCATAACCTAACTATAACCCTATTCCTGACATGAGGCCTAGTCCTAATTCTTGCCCTAACCTTAACACCAAACCTAACTGCACACCTAGCCTTAACCCTATCTCTAATTCGAGAGTTATTATTAACCCTAAAACTAACACTGACCCTGACTCTGATCCAAACAATAAATCCATCTCAAATCATCACCCTAAAGCTTAATCTAACAATAATACTAGACCTAGCCCTAACCCTATTCATAAAACTAGCTCTAATCATAACCCTAGTTCTTACATTAGCTGTGGCTCTAACCCTAGCCCTAAGCTAATCTAAAACTTAACTCTAATCCCAGCCCTAAAACTAGCATTAACCCTAACCCTAACCCTAAATCTAATCCTAACCCTAGCCTTAATCCTAACCCTAAACCTAACCCTAACTCTAGCTCTAATCCTATCCATTAGCTTAACCCTAACTCAAATCCTAATGCTTACCTTAAGTCGATCCATTACCTTAAACCTAAACTGAACCCTATACCTAACCATATCCATTACCCTAACCCTAAATCTAACCCTAAAATTAATTTGAGCCCTAACCCTAAACCTCAACCTAAACAAACCCAGACCCTGACTCTGAGCCCAATAACAACCCTAGCTATAAAACTATCCCTAACCCTAAACCTAAACCTAAAACTAAACTTAACCTAAACACTAACAATGACTCTAACCCTAACCCTAAACCTAACCCAAACACAAAACCTAATCCTAACCCCAACCCTAACACTAACTCTAATCCTAAATCTAACTCTACCTTAACACTCACCCTAAGCCTAACACTAACCCTAACCCTAATTCTAACTCTACACCTAAACCAAACTCAAAGACTACCCCAAACACTTATCCTAACCATAACAATAACCCTAAATGTAACACTAACCCTAACCATAAACTAACAATAACCCTAACACTAAAACTAAACCTAATCTTAACACAAACCCTAACCCTAACACTAACCCTAACCCTAACACTAACCCTAACCCTAACACTAAACTTATCCCTAACACTAACCTTAAACCTAAACGTAACCCTAACACTAAACTCAAACCTAAACTTAATCCTAGTAACCCTAAACCTAACAGTAACTTTTAACATAATACTACCCATAATACTAACACTAAACCTAACCCTGACACAAAATCTGAACCTAACCCTAATGGTAACTCTAAACTTAACCTAACACTAATACTAACCCTAAGCCAACCCTAACCCTAACACTAACACTAACTCAAACCTTAACCCTAACCCTAACCCTTACATTAAAACTAAACATAACCCTAACACTAACCCTAAACATAACACTAACCCTAATCTTAACATAACACTAACACTATCTCTAAACCTACCCCTAAACCTAACACTATTTCTAACCCTAACCCTAACACTAACACTAAGCCCAACATTAAACCTAAACCTAACACTAACACTAACCCTTACCTAATCCTAACACAAAACCTAATACTAACCTTAACACTAATGATAACCGTAAACCTAACACTAATGCTAAAACTAACCAGAAACTTAACCCTAACCCTAATGCTAAACCTATTCCTAACCCTAACCCTAACACTAACCCTAACCCTAAACCTAAATTTAAACAACACTAACCCTGACCCTAAACCTAACATGAATCCTATCTCTCACCTTATCCCTAAGTAAACTTAACCCTAACACTAAACCTAACACAAACCCTAACCCCAACTCTAACCCTAAACCTAACACTAACCCAAAACCTAACCCTAATCCTAACCTAACCCTAACCCTAAACCTAAAGCTAACCCTAATACTAATCATAACTGTACCCCTAATCATAACACTAACCCTAAACCCAACACTAAACTTAACCCTAATCCTAACTCTAAACCTAACACTCAACATAACCCAAACCCTAACAGAAATATAACTGTAATTACAAATATATACCTAACACTAAACCTTACCTTAAACCTAAGCAAAAACTAACAATAACCCCAACTCTAACCCTAACACTTACCCCAAACCTAATACTAACCATAAACTTAACACTAACTCTAACCCTAATATTAACCGTAATGCTAACACTAACCCTAACATGAACCACAAGCATAACCCTAACCGTAAGTGAACATAATGCTAACCCTATCCCTAAAATAAACCCTACCCCAAAACCTAACACTAACCCTAACCATAACCATAACCATAACCTAACCATAACCTAACTTTAACCCTAAACAAAACTCTAACCCTAATCCTAATCATAACACTAACCCTAACCATAACACTAAATATAAACCTAACACTAACCTTAACACTAACCCTAACCGTAAGCATAACAGTCACCATAACCCAAGCCTAACAGTAACACTAAATCTAATCATAACCCTAAACCTAACCCTAAACTTTAACTTAACCCTAAACCTAACACTAACCCTAACCCAAACCTAACAGTAACACTAAATCTAACCATAACTCTAAACCTAACCCTAAACTTAAATTAACCCTAAACCTAACACTAACCCTAACCCTAACCCTAACACTCACCCTAACCCTAACCCTAATCCTAACCTAACCATAAACATAACACAATCCCTAAACCAAACCATAACTCTAACATTAAAGTTACCCTAACCCTAACACTAACCCTAATTTTAAACCTAACCCTAACTCTAACCATAACACTAAATGTAAACCTTACCC